>NC_050578.1:249606008-250206008 GCF_011100635.1 Trichosurus vulpecula
ACTGAGATTAGACCCAGCTGAATTTCTGAAATGAAGGGAGAATAAAATTTGGCTTTTGCTCCTGGCCTTTCTTAATCCTCAGGATTTCTGGAAACACTGTCAATTTTGGAGGGATTTTTTGAACCATCCATTCACCTGCCATGATATGCAGTCTCTCTCACCTGCTATGATACACAGAGTAGATTTTTCAGCTCCAGTGGTTTTCATTTAAAAAGCTGACATTTCCCCACTGCAATATTTATCTTACTGTGCCAAGTTGTCTTCTTGTTCCTTCAGCAGGATATTGTGTCAAGACAGAATTACGGGGGAGAAAATAAATGTTACTTTTTAAATTAAAACACTCCAAAAATGATGAATTTTTGTAAAACACTAAATCCTTTACAAAACACCTCTACCAACCCTGAAGTATTTATGGGTCAGAGAAGCTTCATATTTTAGAGTAGTCACTAACATCAAGTCTAATACTTACTTTCATGGTGAAAAGTTTATTCAAACCCACAATGAAAATTAAAAGAAACATCTTGCCATCAAACAGGGAATTTCTAGGTAACATGAACTGATGGTGATAGAATCCAAAGTTCAGATAGATCTCATTGGCCTGCACCATATTTGAAGGACTATTTTGTTGCCAAATGGGAAAAAAAAACCTCTGTTTGGCATCCATTTGGTAGATATAGGAAATATGGAAGAGAAATGGATGTAAAGGGATAGATATCCAATTAATTTGACATCTGCAATGATAGGATTTTGTCACCTTTATCATCTTGCAAAATATAGTGCGTACCACTTTCAAGCTGTGTTTACATGATGCCATGGTGACTGGATGACAGGTGAGAAATTAATTCAGCTATCCAGATGTTGGGTATATGTATATGTATATGTATGCATATATAGGTATAGATATAGATATAGATATAGATAGCTATAGATATAGATAGCTATCTATCTATATCTATATTTACATGCATACATTTAGGCTCAGATACTGATGACCTAGGTAACCTTGAGTAAGTCAATTTGCGTAAGTGCCAGTTTCTTTATCTGTAAAATGAGAGGTTTGTATTAGAGGGCCTCTGAAATTATTTCCAGTTCTAAAACTGTGATATTGATCCCACCTCATTGCTTCTTAGATGAATAACATTCAGGCCTCTATGTATACTATTTTCTTATCTATGAAATGAGATGTACTAAATGATTCCAGAAATCTCACCCACCTCAAACTTGGCAACACTAAAACAGACATCTTTTTGCTTCTTTGTATTTCTGCAAAGTAATCACAACATTTGAGCCTCAATACATCTCTGTGAGGCAGATTGTGTCAGTATTCTTATAATGCCCACCTTTAGAAAAACAAACAAACATCTTAAAAAGTTCCCTAATTTGTCTGTGCCCACACAAATTATAAATAAGGACCCAGATCTCAAATATAGACTCTCTGACATCAAGCCCCTGGCTCTTAGAAACAAACACATCAGCCCCACAAATGAAATAGAGTGTATTAGAAATGGCAAACGTGGTTGTATTCAGCAAGTCTGTAGAGAACACCTTTTCATCTTTTATTTAGCAAATGATGGAAGAGAAACTAATTCAGCGTGGTGATGGAAGAATCTATCTATCTAGTTGCCGGTCCCTACCAGCCATGTGGTCACAGGTGAGTTGTTTAACTACTCTGATCATCAGTTTCTTCATCCACAAAATGAAAATAATGTCTATCCCACCCTCACAATGTATTCAAATGACTATAACACATATTCATATATATACATACACATACATACATGTGTGTACGTGAGGGAATGCCAAGAAAACCCCAAATGGGGTCACAAAAATCAGACATGTCTGAAGTGACTGAACAATCTATATATCCATATCCATGGATATATAGATATAACTGTTCATAAGTATCTATGTAATGCTTTAGAATCAAAGTACTGTATTTATTAATTGTTAGCATAGCATTTGGTTAACTGGATAGTTTCTTTTTTGTTAGAATAATGCTATTAATGCTATGTTTCATACTTTCAAACTTTGGAAGGCATTATTTTGGTAACATCATATATATACACACACATATATACGTACACATATGTGTCTGTGTGTATTATATGTGTGTGTTCTCAAATTCTAGTATTCCTTCCTAGGAAAATGAATTGTGTATTTATCTTTCCTTCCAGTACTATATTCCAAGCTTCTAAATTGACTTTACAATCTTTAATTATGAACAATGTATTTCATATTAACTAATTCCTCCCCCTTTTTAACTACAGAAGTAGTCTTAATTTATTGATAGCGTTGAGTATATAGTAATCCATTCTTTCCATGTAGGAATCATTATAGGGACTGGACATGTGATTTCATTGTTGTATATATAGGAAGCAACCTGGTGAGGAAGTTTTCTTTGGCAATTCAGGTCTGTGTTTTTCCCCTAAGTTATCTTAGAGTGGTCTGGAGAATTAAGCTGTGGCTTCTCTGGGGTGACACACCCACATCTTCCTGGCTTTGAGGTCAGCTCTATCCATTCCGTGATCCTACCATTCTATCCAAGTTCCTAAGTGAATTTGGAAGCTTTCTTCCTAGTTTCCTACTTTTTTCACTTCTCTTGAATACTCAAAAGGCCTACCTATTAATAGGGGAACAGAGTGAACAGGACCTCATGTGGAAGGAAAATTGCACTTGCTTTGTTTAGCCCCCAAAACAAAATTAGAGCGACGGGTAAAAACAGCCAAAGGGCAACGGAGCATTGAGTGCAGGACTTGGAATCAGGAAGACTCAAATTCAAATCTTGTCTTAGTCACTAACTAACTAACTAACTCCCCACTAACTTTGGTGCCCTGGGCAAGTCACATAAACACTGCCTCCATTTCTTCATCTTTAAAAAGGGGAATGGAAGAGCATCTAATCTCTCAGTATTGTTGTGAGTGCAAAATAAGATAGTAATTATGAAGTGCTTTAAAGGCCTTAAAGTACCATATAAAGTATTAATAAAATTTGCAGAAGGATAGGTTTTGGTTCAATGTAAATAAAGTCCTCAACAGTTACCAAGGGAGAGAGATAATAGCTTGCCACACTAGCATTCTTGAAGGAGAATCAGGGTGACAGCTTCTTGGGGGAGGTCGAGGGCATGGTAGGAAAGATTCTGATCAGTAATGGGCTGCTCAGACAAGGTCGATATTTGGTATTCTGTGACTCCGTGACGTCCAGTGGTGAACCACCAGCATAGTATCATTTTTACGCTGAGTATACCATGAAAAGAAGACTTCTCTAACCATTATTAGTGTACAAACAATGGAAGCTTCCCTTTAGTACATCCTAGGATGTTGCTGTTATAATAGACAAACAAATTGCACTCTGGGAAGAGGTGATTTTCAGAGACAAAGGATGAGAATAGAACTGAAAGAATTCTCTGTCTCGCTTTGCCTCTATTCCTCCGTATCTCTCTGTTTCTTTTACTGTCTCTCTGTCTCTTTGTCTCTCCATGTCTGCCTGTCTCTATGTCTGTTTCTCTCTTTGTCTCTCTGTGTCTATCTCTGTCTCTGTCTCTGTGTCTGTCTCTTTGTCTCTGTCTCCGTCCTCTCTCTCTCTCTCTCTCTGTCTCTCTCTCCTAAAAAGGAATCTTTACTAAGAAGATGAAACAACAGCAGAAGTGCTTGACTATCACATACCCCCAAATGGAATCACACATTCCCCTATGCAACCTCTTCAAATCCTGCTTCAAAATCAAATTTTGTGACCTTAGGCAAATTGCTTCATGTTTCACAGTCTCAGTTTCCCTATCTATTACATGGGAATAATAGGGACCATCCTGTATTATACATATCATAGAGATGTTGTGAAGGTCAAATGAGAACATGCGCTTAAAATGCTCTGCAAACCTAAGGCCACACAGAAACATCGCCAATATGTATATACTGCATTCACATTTTCAGACCAGTTTAAATGCATCTTTAAGTGTCAGAAGTGTTATTAATCCTGTTTTACAGAAATGGAAACTGATGGTCTGATATATGAAATGAATTGCCGAGGTCATACAGCTAGTATTTCATGTCCAGCTGCATTTTTTTCCAGAAATATAATTTCATCCATAACTTATAGTTTTGTAGAGTTTCCTGGGGCACTCACAGTTTAAGTGACAGGGTCACATAGCCAGTATATTTTAGAGTGAGACTTAAGTCTCTGTTTACTATGCTCCTTGCTCTTGGATATGTAAAGACATGAATTCACAGGGTATATGATACTGAAATCCATATAACTCTGGGTATTTGATTGTTCTAGTTTATTCTGTCTCCCACCATAGAATGTTAACTCCTCCAATGATCTTTTTATTGTCTGTATTCCTAGTTACTGGCACAGTGACTAACAAATAGCAGGTACTTGACCCATTCTTGTTGATTGTTTGATGGACAACCAATACTTATTTAGGACATTAAAGTCTTTACAAAGCACTTTAAAAACACACAAATATGTTAGGTAATTGCTATTATACTTGTTTCTTGATTTAAAAAAATAATAAGATTAGGAAGATCTAAAGCTTAGAGAAATTAAATGATGATTCCATCTTCCCACAGCTTGCATGTTTTACTCCTAATTTTAGCATGGTGTTTTGAACCTAGCCATTTTTCATTCAAGGTCCAGTATTAGTATGACTAAACCACCTGGTTTTTCATACTAACCAGATAATTCCATCCTAAATGTCAGAGTGTAGGTAGATGCAGTCATGACTCATTCTGGACTACTATTTTTTTAGAATGAACATTATCTTTGTGAAAATGCATAGAAAACATCCCTAACTTCATTCCAAGAAAAAGTCAGGTAACCAAAGAGTCACCAAGGTCACATGGAAAAGATATGCTCGGAATAACAATATATCTTTAGTGAGAGCCCAAGCATCATTTTACCTCATCCTGTGCTGCAGAAGACTAACTTGGATTATTTATCCAAATGTAGCCCATTGACCATTAAGAGGATATCCTATTTCCATGTTGGCTACAGAGCGTCAAGGATTATACAGAAAGGAAAACTCTTGAATCATAGGACTTCCCTTTCCATAGTAAGAAGCCCCCCTCCAAGGCTTCCAAATGTTTACCTTATAAACTACCTTCAGCCTGTCACTTACAATTTCTGTTTTCATTATAAATCAGCTGCAAAATGTGCCGACTGTCTGTGCTGCAGTAAAACACAGCTGTTTTCCATTTGCTCTCCCAATCAGATTCATTCTCTCATTGTTCTGTGAGGGAATTGAATTGAACCACTTTGTATCTCAGTTACAAGGAATACTTCTGCTTCCTAGTGGCAGGCAGACCTTAGTCCATCCTTAATCTCACTTCCCTTTGTGGTTCCCAAAAGTCCAATACTGGGTCACTTTCTCTCTCTCTCTCTCTCAATTTCTCTCTCTCTCTCTCTCCCCCCTTACCCTACCCTTCAAATGTGTGTATGTATATGTATGTATGTATATTATATATATGCACATACATGTATAACTGACCTTTTTTCATTCTTCCATCCTTCCTTCCTTCCTCCCTCCCTCTCTCCTTCCTTGCTTTGTTCCTTCCCTCCTTCCTTCCTCCCTTCCCTGCCCTTCCCTTTCTTCATTTAAAAATAAAAGCAAATTTATTTAATCAAGATTTAATTAAAAGGAAGGAAAAATCTTAGAACTATGTATTTCTAAAGCTACAATAAAATTTAGAGATCATCCAGTCCAAAATATACCCTAAACCTTTGACTAACCTCTAAAGAATTATAGACAAGAGCTGCCTTACTGAACGGTTTCAATTACAGTACACACAAGTTCTATATGTATAAACATACATATTCATGTATAGATACACATGGATCTATACACATATAATTTGATTTAATTTTTATTCTATTTTAATGTGTATTATTTAAGTTATTGTTTTCAAAATCACATTCAGAGACAGGGAGAATTACTTTCTAAAAATTAGAACATCTATCTCACTTTTAAGTAACTTTCAAAATAGAAAATAGTCGTTTGTTATTAGCATGTTCACCTGCATGCAAAGTTCTTGAAAGTAGTTTATTGGATTTTATTCTCGTTAGAGTAAACATTCCCATTACTTACTTAGAACACACACACACACACACACCTATTTAAGCTGAAAACTTAAGTCTAGGACCTGAGGATTGTCAGTTCACAATTACATTGTTGATGCTTTTTGTCCTTTGTTCTCAAAGAGGACCCATGGCATCAAGAAGGTGATGTTTTGACTTGCAGATGAATTGGATTTAAGTGAGGCAGGACTTGCAAAGTCACCAGCTGCACTCTCTCCTGCAGAGCCTTGTGGATCCAAAGGCAAGATAAAAATCAGGACGACAGGAGATAGCCATAAATGCAATAGGAGACCTGGGCCTTTTGAAGCAAAGGTCTTTTCCAGGTCTCAGTTGACTGAAGCAACTTCCTTTCAGTGATTAAGGCCAGGTAAGAAATGAGGCAAAGAATGGCCTCTTTTACCTAGTCCAGAGAAAAACAAAATCAGGCTGGGAGGGGAAGAAGCCCAAGGTTTCTGGCCTAAACAGAAACAATTGCTGTTTATACTCAGTCTGAACCATAAAATCCCAAACAACAACCAAGTGAAGCTTGGACTAGGACCTATTGTTGGGCAATCAGTGAGAGCCAGAGTGATTTGGGTTTAAGGTAAGGTTTTTTTTTTTTTCAAATGATAGAATAAGTAGGAAAGAGGAAGAAGAAAAGAAATCTAGCCTAGAAACCTCAAAATATCTTACAAGGCTTCAGCAATCAAAATCACGATTACATACATTTGTATCAAATAGTATGACATAGACATTGTCCCAGATTACCATCAAGAAAACCTGGATTCTAATCCTAATACTTACTAGCAAAATGACCTTGAGTAAATCATTTAATTTCTTTTTGCATCAAGTATCTAGGACTTATTATCTAAATCATATATTTGCCTCCCTAAAAGGCAGTTCCACAACATTTTGTCCTCATGCTTCCAAAACTTCAAGTTCTTCAGGGGTTTTGAATATAAAGATTCAGGGCATTAGCCCATTTTAATTTGCATATATCTGCATAGGCAAGGAAAAAATGCCACTCTTGAGACAGTACATGGTATTGCAGATTCAGACATCTCAGATTTTTGTCTGATCCAAAGTCCTCCCTTCCGTCACCTAAAATATGAATATCTTCATTTACAGATAATGTTCTGAAGTCCTGAGTCCTTTACCATGGACAGTGGTGACTGACTCATTGAGCCAGGATCAGGAATCTTGTCTTTCCGCTCTGCTAACCAGTGGTATGTCTTCAATCTCTTCCCACACCACAAACAAATGTATACACCCTACCCCTCCCTAATAGTGGCAACAGTGATTACATACCTTTAGCAAAATTCCTTAAAACTCCAGTCTCAAAGAAATTCAAATGCAGAAAAGAGGAGAGACAAATTAGGCAAAGAGAACATGGATTGTTAATAGTGAAAAAAGGACATTGCTCAAAAGTCAGTGCTTTTACACTTGATCTATTTTTAAAGGTGCTCAATGTATATCCTGTCATCAGGAATGCTACTTGACAGATGAATCTGTCACTAAGATAAAAGATAATCATGTTTTTTAAAAAGTATCCTAAGAGAAAACGCCAAAGCCCCAGGCGAGTAATAGGGATTTATCTGAAATAAGATCTGGTAGAGCCCCATTAATATTTTGGAGATAAAGTTCTTTATTTCCTTATCCCAAATTGCAACAGCAATAGAGGTTTAAAGGACATGCTATTTATTTGCAAATACTATTTCCCCACTGAGATAGGAGGCAAAGGAAAAAAGAGGCAATGGCTTTAACTGTTTAGAAAAAAATATCAGAGTGGTAAGCTGACGCCATTATTCAGATCATCTTATGTACTTGGAGGCTGGAATGATTGCAGAGAAATTAAAGTATTTTAATAATCATCTAATTGGACATTCCTTGATTTTCTTCTCTAGCAAATACTGAAATTAACTTCCCCCCGGTGCTATCTACAGCCCCATTTAGGTACATTCATGCACATTAAAACTATATTGAAGGCTAAATGCATCCAAATAAAAAGTGATTTTTGACTACTGAGCCTGCATGGAATATTAATGAAATCTTAATTCAAGTGCTTTACTTTCCCCCTATTTTTAAGCTCTTTAAAGTGTGGTTATAGTTTGAAAAGTGACTGTAGAAATGACATAATGGAATTCTGCAGTCATTCTCTCAAGTGTCTTCCAGATCAAATTTATTTAGTTGTCAAATTAAAGGATATTTTCTTTCATAAATGCCTATGATGGAACTCATAATCACAGATTCTCAGAGCTAGAAGGAAAGTGGCCATCTAACCTAGACCAGCAGCATCAAAATCACCTACCCAACACATGACCATTTAGCTTTAGCTTGAAGGTATTAAGTCTTGGGGGGTTGGGACTACATATAAGGCAGCTCATTTTGCTTGTGGATAGCTCTGATTGTTCAGAATTTTTAATAAATGTTTTTGCTTATATGGAGCCAAAATTTGTCTCTCTGCAACTTCCAAGTCTGGCTTCTGAGTATCCCCTATTGGGCCAAGCAGAACAAGGCTAATCTTTTATTTTTTTTTCCCTGTAAGACAGCTATTTAAACATAAGAATATATCATATATCTAGATCTCTTGCATAAATGGTGAAAGAATTTTCATCTCCATGGAAGCACTTAGTCTAGCAATACACAGACTAAAGTAGAATTTCATTTCAGGCAAGAGAGGGAAACAGAGATAGAGCTATGGAGAGACAGAGACAATAACACACAAAGGGGATGTACAGATTTATAAACTATGAGAGCAACTTTCTTTTCTTTTTTGATGAGTCCCACCTCCCTCAAGGACCTATGATTGAAGCCCTAATGCTTTTCCCTCAAATTGTGAATTGCGGTAGAGTGAGGGTGATACAGACTCAAACCTTATTCTCCTTGGCCAAGGGCAAGGTGCAAGTTAGTTCCTCTTCACCACTGCTGTTGCTCCATATTCCTCAAATCCAACTCTTGCCTGTTGTTGGAACTTCTCTCCCAGAAATCTGTTTAGAGAATTTTCCAGTTTCCAAATAACTCCTCCATTATTCTGTCATTGCCAGTTTTGTGACTAATTAGTTCTTCCCCTGAAGGAGCTACATGATTCACTGGAGCACATGGTTTCCTTGAAAATTTGTAAAGCTGTTGGGGTGATGGGAATGGACCCCTAAAGGTACAAACTGTCTTTGGAAGCAAACCAGTCCCTGAATTTTCCCATAAATTTCAGCAGCCCAGATCACTGGCACCTCTGCTACTGCCCCACTCCAGCCCAACTTGATTACTTAATTAGCTTACTTGATACTCCTTAATCCCATCCAAATCTTCTCACAGTCTTTTTTCTTTTTTTGTCTAAGAATATCAATCTCACCTCCATTAAGTTGCAAATTCACTAGGAATCTGCCCTCCATGCTGATGTACAATAAAACTACTTTAATTAGAAGGCTGGAGCAGTCAAATTCTTTTGAGACAGACTGCCCCTGCCCCCATACCCTTATGTTTTTGGGTTCCCAGAACCCCAAACCCCATCCAAACTACATGAACTTGCTAGTAAGTAACTGTAATTTGTGTGAGTCCAACTGACATGTTTCTGACCATGTCAACCACCTCATCAATAAACCTGAATGGCTCTGTATTATACCCAAGATTAAATATAAAGTCTTCTATTTGGTTTTATTTAAAGCTCTTCAAAATTGGGATGTTGCCATTCTTATAGTAGCACAGTGCCTAACACATCACATAGTAAGTTCTTAAGAAAGGTTTAATTTTGAATAGGACTGAGCCTGTCATTCTTTAATATCATGACTCAGTGAATCATCTTCAAAGTAGTGGCAATGGGCAAAGAAGCATATTATGTCTAAATATTCTCTATTGATAAATTCTAAGATGGAATAGTCAGATTACCCCATATTTCCTATTTCTTAATGCAACAAATAGACCCTCTTTATTGATGAGAATCAGATCCAAAAGAGCTGTTTCCCCATTTCAATTTACTCACCTTTGGAAGTTATTATTATTATTTTGTTAATAAATATAATCAATTATTGATTGTGTAGATTTTGGCTAAGAAGAAGCTCCAGCAAATCCATAGATAATTGAAGATTTTGATCAATATTATATTTTGTCTTCTTCTTTCTGTTTCCCATATTCCTTAATTCACCTATTTAATCCTTCTGTTCCAGTGGTTTATAATATCCACCTTTGACAACATTGTTTCTTTTTTCTTTATTTGCCACCAAACTTTACCCACTCTGGACTTCATCGTGTTGCAAAAGTTCCTCTTCTTCTAAAATCACTTTAATCTTGGAAACTCACACCTTATTAGAACTCTCAGCCTCTGTGGCTCCTCCATTTTTAGAGTATTGATACCTTTTCCAGATCTTCCACTTAAGGATGGCCCACAGACCAACCATTTCTTCATTTCCCACCAGGATGTAATCATAATCCTCTTTACTCCACCATCTTACCCCATACCAGGTAATGCCTCCCCCCAACCAAATATTCAGCTTTATTTTATATTTTGTCTGCCTTATTCAAATGTAAGTTCCTTGACGGCAGGTGTCTTTCTTTTTTACTTTTTGTTGGCACATAGTAAATGTTTAGTAAATACTTATTGACTAACTGACTTTCTGCCTCTGTTGATCTTTACCAAACTAATTTTCTCTTATCAGTTTATCTTCTTCATATGCAATGCTACTTCACCATTGACCATGCCTGCCTCTATGTATATCTGCCTTTTTAAATAATGTATGCCTTCCCAGAGTCTTGTTGTACCCATTTTCCCTCTACTATCAAGTTTTAGAGATACTACCAATATTCCAAATGTATCTCTCTTCTCATACGTGTAGTTATTCCCCTTCATTTCAGAGACTTAATCGATCATATGGCCATGACTTTTTTTAGTATGTGCTCTCACAAATTTGTCTCAGGGCATAGGTGCAGAATGAAGGAGTAGTGTCTTCCTAATGTCTTTTTTTCATAATATTTCTTCTTCTCATGTAAATGTCAGCTGAACATGAAAGCTCTTCACCTTTTTTTTTCTTTTACTTTCTCCTTACTCTCTCTAGGCTTAAACATACATCCTTTCCATAGAAATTCTACTTCAACTTTGTTTTTACTGTATATGTTTGTTTAAAGACATCTGAGACAATGCATTATTATTATTTTTTTTTGCTGTATCTTTTCCTTTTTGTTTTTCTTCCTGAAATTTGGACCGTTTTTAGTGGTTAAATTCTTGTGATTTTCATGTTAATTGTCTTTAATAAAACCAAACCAAAATAATGACAAAATAAAAGACAATGTGAAATATCTCATTTGAAAAACAATTGACCTGGAAAATACATGCAGGAGAGATAATTTAAAAATCATTGCATTATCTGAAAGTAATGATTAAAAAAAGAGCCTAGACATCATCTTTCAAGAAATTATTAAGGAAAACTGCCCTGATATTCCCCGCAATTTGATTACCAGATGGTAATATAGAAATTGAAAGAATCCACCGATCACCTCCTGAAAGAGATCTCAAAAGGAAAACTCCCAGGAATATGATAGCCAAATTCTAGAGCTCCCTGGTCAAGAGAAAATATTATAAGTAGCCAGAAAGAAACAATTCAAGTATCATAGAGCCACAGACACGATAACACAAGTTTTATCAACATCTACATTAAAGACTCAGAGGGCTATGATATTCCAAAGGGCAAAGGAGCTAGGATTACAACCAAGAATCACCTACCCAGTAAAATTGAGTATATTCCTTCAGGGGAAAAAATGGTGGTTATCCAATGAAATAGAAGACTTTCAAGCATTTCTGATGAAAAGACCAGAGATGACTAGAAAATTTGACTTTTAAATACAAGACTCAAAAGAAGCACAGAAAGGTAAATAGGAAAGGGGACTCATAAGAAGCTCAATAAAGTTAAACTGTTTACATTCCTACTTGGGAAGCTACTATTTGTAACTCATAAGAAACTTCTCATTATTATGACAATTAGAAGGTGCATGTATAGACAGTGGGCACAGGTATGAATTGAATATGAAGAGATGATCTCTAAAAAGAAAAATAAAATTAAGGGGTGAGAGAGGAATGTACTGGGAGAAAGGAAAAGGGAAAAGTAGAATGGGGTAAATTATCTCACATAAAACAGGCAAGAAAAAGTTTTTATAGTGGAGAGGAAGAGGGGATAATTGAAGGGGAATGAGTGAACCTTACTCTCATCAGAATTGGCTCAAAGAGGTAATAACATACACACTCAATTGGGTATAGAAATCTGTCTTACCCTACAGGAAAGTAGGAGAGGAAGGAGACAAAAGCAGAGGTGGGTGATACAAAGGAAGGCAGATTGGGGGAAGCAATAGTCAGTAAAAAAACACATTTGATGAAGGGCAGGGTGAAAGAAGACAGTGAATAGAATAAAGTGGGGCATAGGATGAAGGGAAATACCATTGTCAGTAGTAACTGAAAAAAAAATTTGAATCAAGTTTCTCTGATAAAGGCTTCTTTTGTCAAACTTATAAAGAACTGAGTCAAATTTGTACAAATAAAATTAATAATAATAATAATAATAGCCATTCCTCAATTGATAAATGACCAAAAGATATGAACAGTTTTTGGATGAAGTAATCAAAGTTATCTATAGCCACATTAAAAAAAAAATTCTCTAACTCACAATTGATTGGAGAAATCCAAATTAAAACAATTCTGAGGGACTACCTCATACCTATTAGATTGGCTAATAGGACAGAAAAGAAAAATGCCAAATTTGGAGGGGATGTGGGGGAAAATGAGACATTAATGCATTGTATATGAAGTTATGAATTATTCAACCATTTTGTACAGCAATTTGGAACTGTGTCCAAAGGGCTATAAAATCATGCACACCCTTTGACCTAACAATAACCACTACTAGGTCTGCGTCCCAAAAGAGACAAAAAGAAGGAAAAGGAACTATGTGTACAATAATATGTATAGCTGATATTTTCTGATAGCAAAGATTTGGAAATTGAGGACATGCCAATTAACAGGGGAATGACTGAACAAATTATGGTATGTGATTATGATGGGGTATTATTGTGCTGTAAGAAATGATGAGCAGCATGCTCTCAGAAAAACCTTGAAAGACCTACATGAGCTGATGCAAAGTAAATTGTACTGTGTTTAAAGTAATAGCGATATTGTAGGATGATCAATATAAATGAATTAGGTATTATCAGCAATGCAATGATCCAAGACAACTCTGAAGGAGTGATAATAAAAAATGCTATCCATCCCCAGAAGAAGGAAAAACAAACAAACAAACAAACAAAAAAACCTGGTGGTGTCTGAATACAGTTCGAAGCATCCTTTTTTTACTTTTTTTTTTCCTGAGGTTTTTTTTTGGTCTATGTTTTCTTTCACAACATGACTAATATGGAAATGTTTTCAGGGGGCATACATGTATAACTTATATTGGATTGTTTTCCTTCTCAATGAGATGGAGTTGGGTGGAAGGAAGGGAGGGAATTTAAAACTCAAAGTTTTAAAAATGAATGTTAAAAATTGTTTTGCATGCAACTGAGGAGAATATAATACTAATTTTTTCAAAGAGTTGTAAAGAAAAAAAGGAATACTCTGCCTTACATTGGCTTTCATCTGCTCTAGGTACCTCACATGTGTAGCATATCTGATGAGTATCACTACAATGCTAATGTTGCAAGAAGACAATTAGATCCTTATGGACATTAAGTCTTATGAAGGGGTGATTCTTATAAAATTCATAATCACTTTAACTTCAGCAACAATTTGTCACCATTTACTATTCACCTGCTGATTCAATTTACTATAAACTTCCTTTGGGCTCCATTGAACAATTTGCAATTGAAGAGTTTTGATTAAAGCAAAAGTCTTTCTATGAATTGAAGTCTTGCTTAGAAGAATTTTTCAGAGTGAATAAAGAAACTGATCATGCCTCCTGGGTCATTTTTAAAATTGAAGACCAGGACCTGAGTGATTCCAGTGCATAGTAGAGAGATATTTTGAAAGATTTTCATAGAGAGGAAGAAATGGACTGTCAGAACAAGGCCTGTGATCCAAAGGAAAAAGAAAAGGGTCAGGTTGACCTGTGGCCAGAGATTTCAAGGGGACCATTGTCTTCACAGTCATCTCAGTGCAGTAAATATCACCAGTTTCACAAGACCTTCTTAAGAATTAGTGGAAGTTCCAAGAGGTTTGCTCTTTCCCCAACTTCTGCTCCTAATGCCTTTC
This sequence comes from Trichosurus vulpecula, assembly GCF_011100635.1. Lineage (NCBI taxonomy): Eukaryota > Metazoa > Chordata > Mammalia > Diprotodontia > Phalangeridae > Trichosurus > Trichosurus vulpecula. The sequence goes on from NC_050578.1 coordinate 249,620,275, forward strand.
TATCAATAGACACAGAAAAAAGTACTCTACTGCCTCTTTTCTCAAATGTTGCCAATAATTTAATTATTGCCTTAAATACAAGGCCAGTGGTTAATGAGAAATAAGTATAAATTAACACAGAGAGCTAAACCCCTGAGTAATGGTAGAAATTTTCCTGAGGACTCAGAATAAAGGTTACCATACTCCTGCCATTTGATCCATTATAAACTCCCTAAAACAACATGAAAAAGTCATGTAGACCATAGGGAAAACAATAGTGCCATTAAGATTAAAACAAACTCATTATAGGGGGTGTTATTTTTTTAAACCAACCAATTAATTAGTCTACAAACAACATTTAGTTTCTACTGTGTGTTGGACACTATACTAGATATAGGAGATGCAAATAAAAAAAGGAACAATTTTTTGCCCTTAGTAAGCTCACTTGCCATCAGTGGACTCATGTAAATAAATTTATGTGTGGAAAATATAAACTACGTAAATACAATTTCAGAAGAGAGAGCACTGGGTTCTGAGAAAATTAGAAAGAAAGGCTTCATGAAGAAGGGTGTATATGAAATGAGCCTTGAAGAAAACAGGAGATCCTATATGGCAGAAGTGAGGGAGGAGTGAATTATATATAGGAGGAATACCAGCCAAAAATGAATAGGAGTAGGAAATAAAATGTGGAGTATCAAGTGTGGAATGCAAAAGGAAAACCCATTTGCTGATCCATAGAGTATGGGAAGGAAAGTAACATGTACAAAGCTGGAAAGGTAGATTTCAAATAACTGCACAATAGAAGTACAAAATAGTTTATTAAGGGTGATTGGGACTGTGAAGGGTAGTACATTATTTATTCTCAGGAATCAAGTATATGTTTGTATCCTTTGATCCATAGGAATTAACCTATTTCTGAAGTATAAAATAATGTTGAATCCTAACTCTGTTACTTAGAAAATATGTAACTTTGTTTAAGTAATCTATCTCTTTTTTTTTCCTTCTGGGCCTCAGTTTATGTAAATCTGAAAGGCTTGACCTAGATGCTCTTTGAGAGCCTCCTGGCTCTTCTATTCTACACACTCCATATTTGTATATAACATTAATATGTCTTCCATCATGAATACTCTAGTGGGAACTATTCTGTTTTAATATAATTACTCATTGGTGAATGAACGGCAGTTATCATTGACAAAATATGTTGTTTTTGCAAGGAGTACACCCTAGAAGTTGGTTATGCTCCCTTTGGAATTTCTGCCTATAATTCTCAGAATAGTCACCAGCTGGTGATGATTTTTTTTTTAGCAGAAATCAATTCCATTCTATATAGCAAAAGCTGTTAACTAGCATATGTAAAAATGTCTGGTAGATATTAACATGGGTACAAATAGAAATAAAGTGTGAAGAATTCCTAATTGAATCAGTCAATCATAAGTGAGCATGAACAAGGCCTGAACACCTCTTTGCTTCAATCAAGGACATTACTTAGAGATTTGGAAACTCTTCTAGAGGACCTGTATTGTAATACAGGGAAAATTAGGAACCCCTGAGAAACCCCTAGCTACTGACAAGCACTCCCAGAAAGAATGGACTCAGATATCTTTGGCATTTAGCAAACCCCCTGGGACTCCATGACTCCACCAAGGAATGTCAATAGATAGGACCATCCAACTGAAGGATAACCTGACAGACCCTTTCTAGCAGATCTCCCTGGGGCTCCGTGACTCCACCAAGGAATGTAAAGGAGATTATCCCACTAGTACGATAACCTGACTGAATCTTTTGATCAGCCAGGACCTTTGTTCCTGTTCCCCCCCACCCAGTGACTTGGCCTGTAGGTTCCAGGAGATAATTAATCACTGTACCCCCACATGTCCTATATAAGTCAAGCCATCACCCCAACACATGGCCATTGATTTGTGGTTGCAGTACCCCAATGGCCTCCGGCTAATAAATTCTCCACTTAAAACTTATACTCTGTGGTGTGTCTCGCTCTCTTCTGGTACAACAGTATAAAAGAGAGAAACTTTCTCAGAACCAAAAGATCAGAGCAAGAGTCAGACGAGAGTCTAGAGGTAGAAAGAAAGAATACAAGTCACACAGAGCTGACCTAGAAATAACCATCAGCCTAGGGGCAACAAGCAAAAGAGGAGAAAGAGAAGGTATGACTGGGCTGTGATAGAGGAGAGTGAAATTAGAAACTTTCATCAGCAGAAAACTGCCTGATTCCACCATTGTAGTCACCTACTCAAGGATCAAGGGAATTTCCAACAAAAGTTCTAAACAATCCCAAACTTCCCTTGCTAATTTCTATTTATAGACACAATAGATTATTGCTGTTTTGTCACCCAAATATTTTCAATGATCTTAACTTTGCCTCCACCACAAAGACTCCAAGGGTAATTTAGAAATACATTTAAACATACATTTAGGGAAAGCGCCCAACCACTGACTAATGTTGAGAATTTTCTTTACTGGGACCTCAAAGTAATTTTGATTTAACTCATAATTTCTTCTTAAAATAAATCCCCTAAAGCCTCCCAAAAGGGAATCACATGTACTTTAAGGGCCATTATATTCCTAGAATGCTTAAAATTAACTAATTATTATGAACGGCTGCAAAAAGATTCTCTGTGCCCAAAGATCTCATAATTTAGTAGGAAAGATGAGATATTGACGTAAATAGTTATTTTGGACTCTACTTTGTCTCCCACACATCATATACTTGCTCACTTGCCAATTTTTATTGACTCTACCTCCACAACATGTCTTCCATTCCTGCCATGGACTTAAACAGAAACCAACTTAGTTCAAATCTTCATCACTTCTTACCTAGGTTATTGTAATAGATTCCTAATTGTGCTTCTTAATTCCAGTCTTTCAATTTTTAATTCATCCTCCACGTACCTAGGAAATTAATATTCCCATAGCGCAGATCTCATCATGTCACTCTCTCACTGAAAAATCTTCAGTGATTTATCATTGCTTCTAAGATAAAATGTAAAATTCTCAGTTTGGTATTAAAGTTTTCTACTACTGGGTTCCTACATATATATTCACATTTATTTTATATAACTCTCCTCCATGCACTATTTGTTGTTACTGAACTAGTAAACTAGCTATTTCTATGTATTTCCATACATTCCATCTCCTCTCCCTAACTACAAAGCCTTCTTTGCAGAAGTAGTTCTGATGGGGATGGGAATGATATTTTTATACAGAAAAAGACTATGAGAGTATCTGGATAGGATTAAGGAGTGGTGAACAACCTGGGGTGGTCTGGAGGTTCCTTCCCACTAGAATGAAATGCACTCAATTCTATATCCTTTTATTATCCCTAACTTCTTTCAAGAAATTCCATGGTTGCTACCTCCTTGAAGATATCCTCTTGATGCATCCCAGATGTTATTGTTCTCTCCTTCCTGAAATTACCTTGTATTTTCTTTTCTCAGAGTTTCTTGAATATACCTAGAAAAATATATGCTCTGAGGACCAGACTCATTTTTTTAAATCCTCAGTGTCTACCACAATACCTTGCATGTAGCAGTTGCTGCATATGTGATTTTTTCCCCATTCAGTAAATATTTGTTAAGTACCTATTATGTGCCAAACACTGTGCTGTTTTGTGAATATACTACATACACACACATATGTATACATATATACACAGATATAATAAACTCTAAATCTAGACAAAGCCATTAAAGTGATTAACATGTATTTGTGCATAATACTAGTATTATAAAAGCAGTAACAGTCGTTTAGAATAGAATTATGTTACACAAATGCCCATATATAATAACCGAATTGAATGCGTTAAATGAATAGAAGAAAGTAAAAATGTGACATGAGTTTTGTTTTTATAAAATTAACTAATTAATTTTTATTTTTAGTTTACAACATTCAGTCCCTCAAGTTTCTGAGTTTCAAATTTTCTCCTCCTTCCTCTTCTCCCCAATCCCCACCCAACATGGCATGCAACCTGATATAGGTTCTACATATACCTTCACACTAAACATATTTTCACAATAGTCAAGTTGTAAAGAACTATAACCTATGGAATGAACCACAAGAAAACAGAAACAAAACAGAAACAAAACAAACAAAAAAAAAACAAAAAAAGATAGCAAGTGGTTTGCTTCAATCTGCATTCATACTCCATAACTCTTTCTCTGGATGTGAATTGCATTTTCCATCATGAATCTTTTGAAGTTGTCTTAGAACTTTGCATTGCTGAGAAGAGTCAAGTCTATCAAAGTTAGTCATCATAGAAGCAATGTGTCTGTGGTTGTGTACAATGTTCTCTTGGTTCTGCTACTTGCCCTCAGCATCAAATCATATAAGTCTTTCCAGGTTATTATGAAGTTCACCTGTTCCTCATTTCTTATAGCACAATAGTATTCCATTACATTCATATACCAAACTTGTTTAACCATTCCTGAATTGATGGGCATCCCCTTGATTTCCAATACTTTGCCACCCCTAAAAGAGCTACTATAAATATTTTTGATCATGTGAAGCCTTCTCCCACTTGTAAGATTTCTTTGGGATATAGCCCTAGAAGTGGTATTGTTTGGTCAACAGGTATGCAGATTTTTATAGCCCTTTGGGCAAAGTTCCAAATTGCTCTCTAGAATGGTTGGATCCTTCACAACTCCATCAAGGACGCATTAGTGTTCCAATTTTCCCACATCTTCTCCAGCATTTCTGATTTTCCTGTTTTGTCATCTTAGCCAAACTGGCAGGTGAGATGTGATACCTAAGAGTTGTTTTAATTTGCATTTCTCTAATCAATAGTGATTTAGAGCATTTTTTTCATATGACTATAGATATCTTTAATTTCTTCCTCCAAAAACTGCCTGTTTATATCCTTTGACTATTTCTCAATTGGGGAATGACTTGTATTCTTATAAATTTGATTCAGTTCTCTGTATATTTTAGAAATGAGGCCTTTATCAGAGACACTGGTTATAAAAATTCTTTCCCAATTTTCTGCTTCCCTTCTAATCTTGGTTGCATTGGCTGTGTTTGTATAGACATAACAGTTTCAAAATACCCTCTTTCCTTCCTTCCTTCCTTCCTCCCTTCCTTCCTCCCTTTCTTTCTTTCTTTCTTTCTTTCTTTCTTTCTTTCTTTCTTTCTTTCTGTCATCTAATACTACTATCCATTTAAGCTTCAAGTATTAGCACATCTATGAGAAGCCTTTCTTGAATAATCCCACAATTCAATGACTTTTCTCTTGCTTTCTATTTCCATTACATTTATACGGTCAATAGAATATCCTATTTGGAGCAAGATTTAAATAAATCTGAGTATGCAGGTTTCATCTGATAAATAGCTCAAAACATTTTTATTCTCGGTAAATGTTTACTTAAACCTTTTTATTGTATTTCTTTAAATAAGGAAGTAATTCTCTTTGACATTCAAAAACCTTGGATCATTGTAGATAAACATCTACAACCTTGAAAAAAAGCACTGACAACCTTAATTATAAAGTGTGCCTTGTGTGTATGTATATGTATGTGGTTCAGTTCGCGTGTGTGTGCCTTTTTGCTATTGACCCTCAGCACTGACAGTTACCTAATTCCTTCAGATCTATTGTGCCCACTTTAACTGCTATAAGAAGTGTGATTTCAGTTTGTCATAAAGTTGATTTTTTTTAAAAATTATCTTTCTGATATACATGATATCCCTTAAAATTATTTAGTAAAATAGTTTAGCTCTGGGCTTTTTTTAAAGTAAGAAACATGTATTTATTCCATGTATATAAATACATTATATATTTAATCTTCATAGTTTCATATATAATCCTATTTTCAGTTCTTTGTTTAGGAAAATGTTTGTGTGGTTTGGCATTTGTTAGATTTGGAATAACAAAAATTTTCCAAAATTTTTTTAAAGAATGTTCTATTAGCCTGTCCCAAAAGGCAGTGGTAGAAGCAATCAAAAAATTTGTTGAAGCTGCTGGTTAAGACTTTATGTAAGGAAAAACCGTGTGGCCATTTGGCCTCTCTGAAAATGGAATCATTCTCTTTGTTCCCCTTTTTTTGGATGTCTTCTAAGAGGCTGGGAACAATTTCTCATGTGTATTGTTGTAGGAGGGATTTTTTTCAGGTATTAGTTGGGCTAAATGTCTATTGAAGTCTCAACTCTGAAATTGTGTGCATGTGTATGTGCGTGCATGTTTGTGTGCTTTTTTTGTGTGTGTGTAACAAATGGGGTTGGAGAGACTAAACGTGTTTCAAGGGTTATCTTTTGAATTAAGTCAAATTTCAGATCCTGTCCCACCCGGTTCATTTATTTCAGTGATTTTATGTAACATTAGTGCCAAAATGCCCATTGGTGGATAGAGGGTAGTTGGTTCTTTTGTTTTCTCTCAGAGAAACACCAATGTGACAAATTTTGCCATCTTCATTGTCTGATATTTAAGAAATGACTTCTCTATGAAGATTTTCTCCACATTATTACATTCCCATGTTTCATATCTAGCATGAAGTCTCTAATTGGAGATCGATAACATTTAAAAGCTTTTCCTAAGTTCAATACCTTCATAAAAGGTTTTCCACTTTCTGTAGTTCACCAAACTCCTACTCTGATGTCTTATCATAGCCAATATTACCTTGGCCTCCCAAAGGAGCACAGATTGTATATTAACAGGATATATTATATATATATATATGTATGTGGGTTTAGTGATATATTTTGTATCTGTCATCTGAGGACCTTCTTAGTTAAGTTCAGAGAGTTTCACCACAAGATTGGCTATATAGTAATGCATTATTTGTAGGAACTTGGTTTGGAGACTCTCATTCTATTCAAAACATTTCTTTCCAATATGATTTTTTTAATTCACATTACATTGTCTGCTCTGGCAGAAGATTTTTCCCTTACTCATTATGCTCAATGTGTCTTGCCACAGTATTTATTTTCTAATGTAGAGTTATATGAGAATTATTGCTGAAAATTTTCCTAAATTCAGAGCATTCAAATTGTTTCTCAACAGTATGAGTTTTCCTGATGTATAGTAAGATGACTTCTCTGGCTGAAGAATTTTCCATATTTTATATGTTCAAGTGGTTTCTTACCATTATGAGTTCTTTGATGAATATTAAAGCTTTACATCTGGCTGAAAGATTTTCCACATTCACTATACAAAACAGGTTTCTCACCATTATTATTTGTCTGATGAAGATAAAGAGATCTCCATTGGCTAAAAGCCCTACCACACTCATTAGATAGGCAAGGTTTCTCTACTAAATGAATCCTCAGATGATTAATAAGGCTTCCCCTATGGCTGAAAGATTTGCCACATTCATTACACTGGTGGAATTTTTCTGCAGTATGAGTTCTCTGATGTTTAGTAAAGTTTTCCCTTTAGCTGAAAGATTTCCCACTTTCATTGCATCTGAAGAATTTCTTGCCAGTCTGACTCTTCTGACGTTTATTAAAATGATATTATGTAGCTGAAGACTTTTTTCATATTCAGTACATTCAAAGGGTTTCTCCCTCACATGAATTATCTCATGTTCTGTAAGCCTTCCCCTCTAGCAAAAGGATTCCCAGATTTCTAGCATTCATAGGGTTTGCCTGCAGAATCAGTTCTCTGGTGCTCAGTAAGTCTTGCCTTCCAGATGAAGAACTTATCACATTAATAGTGATCAAAGAAATTTTTCTCCAGTATGAATTATTTTATGTTTATTAAGTCTTGCCCCTCAGATGAAGGGTTTCCTACATTCATTAAACTCAAAATATTGTTCTCCATTATGGATTTTCTGATGCACAGTAAGCATTTTTCTTCTTTGTCTAAAGGATTTCCCACATCCATCACGCAGAAAAGGTTGCTCTTCAGTATGAAGATGCCTTCCCTTTGTCTGAAGAATTTCCTACATTCTTTACACTGAATGTTCTTCACCACTATCAAGTCTCTGGAGATGAAAAGGAGAGTTTCTATGGCTAAATGTTTTCCACATTCATTACGTTCAAAAAGTTACTCTCCAGTATGCAGTCTCTGATGGGCAAGAAGACTTTCCCTCTGAGTGAAGGATTTCCCACATTCTTTACATTCAAAGGATTTTTCTCTTATATGTATAGTTCTTCATTCATTAAAGTGCCCCCCTGACTGAAATCTTTTCTACATTCATTGTATGTATAGGGCTTCTGTCCAGTGAGAATTCTCTGATGTAGAATAAGATATCTCTTTTGGCTAAAGGCTTCCTCACATTCATTACATCCTTAGGGTTTTGGTCTTGCACGAATATTTTTATGTGGGGTGAGGGAGAGTGAGGCATCATGTATGACTCCAAGATTGAGAACTTGGAAATGTGTATTCCTGGGGCTGGCCTGGGGGGTATTGGGACCATGGCCGCTTCCTTACAATCCCTCAGGAATCAGAGTAGTCTTAGGGTAGGCCAGGAGGGATAATTTCTCACCAGCTCCAAGAATGACACAAAATAAGGGATAAGAATATGTGTGGAGAGCTGAAGTATCCTTACCAAAACCCCAGGAGGCAGGGTCTATGACCATTTCTCTTTGACTGAGGTTGGCAGAGAGAAGGGACTTGTCCAGGGTCCAGTGTCTAAGGGCAGACTTGACCTCAGGTTCTTTGGAGTACTCAAGGCCCAGCAGGCTCTCCCCATTACATCACCAGCTACCTAGAACTACATTAAAAAAATAGTTTGTGATCTCTTAAAAGCAATGAGGTGATCTCTACCAGCAGAAAGGGGTTCACATGGAACTTGAGCACACAGCCAGAGCTGGACTACACTCCCTCCATGGTAGGAGACCCAAGGCTCTTCTCTGACCTCCATAGCTCTCACCCCCTCCCACTGCCCTAGGAGACTGCTCCAAGCAGTTTTAGTATTTTAGATATTGTCTGCAAAAAAAAGTTATTTACAAAACCAGCTCTCCTCCCTTTTTCTTTTATAACCATTTAAACATGAACAGTTTAGAAGAAATCATAAAATATGTAAGTTTTAAATTCACATAAAACAGAAGAATTGAGTTTAGGGAAGCCTCACCTTCCTCTGTACATAGCCTTTGACGCATTAATACAAATAATTAGACACATATATCAGTGACATCAAGGGTAGAGGGAAAGGGCCAATATGTATAAGAACATTTAAAGGAGTGTGTAGTAGGAGTAGTAGGAGTAGCGGTAGTAGTAGTAGTAGTAGTGATTTGAAGTTGAGGGGTGCTCGAGATCCCAAAATATCAACATGCTGAGTCCTGCTCAAATGAATTCAACTCAAGCTTTCTCAGCCAAAGAAACACAAAGTTTATTAAAGATTCGCCATATCGGGTAGACTGTTAGAGAGCCTGAGCATTTGTGACGCTAGTATCAGCGTGCCAGATTACTCTGAGCTGAGCTGGATTGACTCTGAGCACCTTCATGGAGGCAAGATGGAGCTTACATTCAGAAAGACTGTGAAGTCTGGGGTGATGGGAGGAGGGGTTCAGGGCAGACTGGGGTGACTGGGGTGAGGTTAGACTCCAGGGTGGGAAATAGCTGAAGGCTACCTGGAGGGGACAGACAACAGAGGGCTTGGGTAACAGGCTTGGGTATAGGTATTTTGATAAGATCAAGGGTGGGAAACAACCAGAAAGCAATTCAGAGGTAACGAGATAATGGAAGGCTAGGTTATTTGGGCATGAAAAGCCAGATCAAGGAGGAAGATTCAGTGTGGGGTTCAAGGGGGTTCCCACAGTCTAAACCCTATCAGAAGTAGTATTAGTAGTAGCAGAAGTAATAGTAGTGGTAGCAAAGACCTAGGAACCAAATAGGTGCCTTTCATTTGGGGAAGAACTGAAGAAAATTATGGCATTTGAATTAACATAATATTATTACATAAGAAATGTGACAAATATATTAGATTGAGAGAGGCATGGGAAGACTTGTAGGAACTGATACTGTGTGAAATAAGCAGAACCAATAAAGTTACACATCATCAAACTGTGGAAGTAAAAAAAAAAGGTAAATTGATCTTCAAATCAAGAACATTGGTTAAACTCTAAGTGAATCCCAGACTTAAATGGAAAGGATTCTGGGTCATAGGATCATATTTCATGAGATAATAGACCTAGAGTTGAAATCAACCTTGGAGGCCATATAATCCAAACATCTCATTTTACACTTAAAGAAAATGAACTCCTGGAAGGTTTCCCAGGTGTCATCACCATCATCATCACCATCATCATCACCATCATCACCATCACCATCATCATCACCATCATCATCACCATCATCATCATCACCATCACCATCATCACCATCATCATCACCATCATCATCACCATCATCATCATCATCACCATCACTATCATCATCACCATCACCATCATCACCATCATCATCATCATCACCATCACTATCATCATCACCATCACCATCATCACCATCACCGTCATCACCATCATCATCATCATCACCAACACCATCATCACCATCACCATCATCATCATCATCATCATCATCACCATCACCATCATCACCATCATCATCATCACCACCATCACCATCATCACCATCACCATCATCATCATCACCATCATCATCACCATCACCATCATCACCATCACCATTATCACCATCATCATCACCATCATCATCATCACCATCATCATCATCACCATCATCATCACCATCACCATCATCACCATCACCATCATCACCATCACCATCACCATCACCATCATCACCATCACCATCACCATCACCATCACCATCACCATCATCATCATCACCATCACCATCATCACCATCACCATCATCACCATCATCATCATCATCACCATCACCATCATCACCATCATCATCACCATCATCATCATCACCATCACCATCATCATCACCATCATCATCACCATCACCCTCATCATCATCACCATCACCATCATCACCATCACCATCGTCATCATCATCACCACCAACAACAACCAGCCAGCCTTTATCTAATGCTGTAAGATGGTAAAGTGCTTTACAAATAATATTTCATTTCATCATCATAACAACCCTATTGGGGGGGCAGCTAGATGCTATTATTATCCTTGTTATATAGATAAAGAAACTAAGGCAGACAGCTGTTAGGTGAATTTTCCAGAGTCACACAATTAGTAAGTGATTGGGGTCAGATTTTAATTCAGGTCTTCCTGAACTGCTCTGTTTACTGTACCACTTAGCTTAAGATGCACACACACATACATACCTACGTATGCATATCTAGGTATGTATACATATATGTCAATAGATAGGATATTCGTATCTATCTCCATTTAGGGTCAGCTATGTGGCATGGTAGATAGAATGCTGTGGCTGGAGTCAGGACATCCCATCTCTCTGAGTTCAAATCTGGCCTCAGACACTTACTACTTGTGTGACCCTGGGCAAGTCACTTCAGCCTCTTTGCCTCAGTTTCTCCATCTGTAAAATGAGCTGGAGAAGGAAATGGCAAATCACTCCGGTATCTTTGCCAAGCAAACTCCAGATGGTGTCACAAAGAGTTGGACATTATTGGAAAAAAATGACTAAACCACACCTTCAATTCCACACTATCCATTGAATGTATATATCCATATATATGAAGTTACTAAAGGATACGAACCCAAGGTCTCTGATACCAGAATGGTGTTCTTTTTTTTGTTGCCTTAGGCTGCCTCCAAAAATTAAGGACAATGATTCTTTGACTTTCTCATAGGAGTGTTGTAAAAAAAATGTACTTTGAAAACCTTAAAATACCATATGGATAGACCCCCTGCAGACTCAGCCAAGTAGAAGCTCTCCCTTATTACAAAAGTCATAATCCAGCAAATCAAGTTAACACATTAACAATGTCTGAGGGCATCTATCTAGTCTGCAATTTATTCATCTGTAAATGACAGGGTCAGTCTACAAGATCTTGAAGGTCCATTTTTTTTCTCAGACCTCATAAAAATAAATAATCAAGCCTGAATTTAAAAAAAAATATCATAGCTGACATTTAGTGGTTCTCATCACATCAAATATGTTATTACAACAGAAGAAGTAGATTTGGAAGTAATTAATATAGAGGTGATAACCAGAACCCTTGAATGTGTGAAGCTTCTGAGGAAGTGATTGTATATAGAGACAAGTATAAGCTCAACGAGGAGTCATATAGCAGTCCCAGATGTAGAAAAAAAGTTATTATCATTACAATAATAATAGTGACCACACTTGATAGATTGAAAAATGACCTAAGAGTCAGGATGACCAGGGTTCAAGTCCTGTCTCTTGCATGTATGTCCTTTTCTCCCTCTGATATTTGCTTGCCCTCTGGTACAGTTCCTTATCACATCATGCTTGAATTATTGCAGTTGTCTGCTGCTAGATCTATCTGTTACAACTGTCTCTTCGCTACAATCTACTGTCCATTTAGCTGCCAAAGTGACTTTCTAAAATGCAAGTCCAACCATGTGACGTGCTGTTACCTAATACATTAAATGGCTGCCTATCACCTCTAACATCAAAGTTAAAATTCTCTGGTAGCCATTAAAAGCATTTCATAACCTATATCAACCCCTCTCCCCTCAACTTTCCAGTCTTCTTATACCTTATATTCCACATCCTGCATGTCCTCTTCAATCTAATGACACTAGTACCCCTGTTGCTCCATGAACAGGACACTGTCTCTAGGCTTGCGGCATTTTCTTCATTTGTCCCACATTCTTGGAATATTCTCCCACCTCCTGGCATCACTGTTTTCCTTGCATCCTCCAGGAGAATCACACTTTCTACAAGGTCCTTTTTTAATCATTCTTAATTCTATTGCCTTTCCTCCATTAATTATTTCCAATTATCCTGTAAATAGCTTGTTTTTTTCATATTTCTTTGCTTGTTGTCATCCCAACTCATTGCTAGCTGTCGCGGGACAGGGACTGTCTTTTGTCTTTCTTTATATTCATAGGGTTCAACATAGTGACTGAAACATAGTAGATTCATGACCCTGGGAAAGACAAACCTTTTGACTGCCCTTGAACAATAAGTGAAGATCACAAGTTTGAGATATAAGACATGACTGTGCTTTGGTTACAGGGAGTTTCCTCATTCAAATTTCCCTATACCAGTGCAATCATAGAACCAACTCAAATGAATAGCTCACAGCTATATATTTCTTTAAGATATATAGATTGATTTACATATACCGTGTCATTTGAACCTCTCAGGTAAGTTATTATAACCATTTTGTGGATGGGAGAAATGAGAACATTTAAATTACTTGCCTTCATGGCCACACAGCTAGTAATTGTCTGAGATAAGATTTGAATTCATGGCTTGACAATTCGAAGACTAGCACTTTATGTACTATACATGGTTTTGCAATAATGATGATGATGATAATAATAATCTCTATTTCAGTTGTAAAATAATTTAATGACAATCAAATCCTACATTTAATGCCCTTAAAAATTAAGAAGATATCCTGAAAATGTATTTGGTGGTGGGATTCACAAAAAAGTTTGTGATGTTAGTTTCCTGCCTTGGTCAGATTTTGCTATTCTGCTCCTGTCCTGCCTTGCTGAGAATAGAACTGTGAGGGCCTTTTAATGCCATCTGAACTAGAGCCTTTTCTTTAGTGATCACGACTGGTTGCTATTCAGAAGATGGTGGGTGGGGAGGTGGGGAGAGAGAAGAGCTTTCACTCTATCCACATTCAGCAAGTCAATGAATATGTAATACAGTGTGTAATAATACCTAAGTAATTTTTTTCACTATGAACTCAATCCAATTCTATTATGTGATTTTGGAAATGGATTTTGAATACGGGCCTGTTTGGCTAATCAGATGATCATTTTCCTATTCTTCCCTATTTAAATGCTGAGTGGTGGAGCTGTTTGGGGGGGAAGCAGTGATTTCATTACACCAACACAGAGAACTGCCATTCCAACAGAGTGACAAGAGCCAAATTGGCCAGGGGAAAATGTTCCCTAACACACTGAAGGAACCACAGGAGGAATCCTGGCAAAATGTCACCTCTAACACAATGACTACAGGATTACAGAAATCTAATTAGCCCTTTCATTAACTGGGAGTCCTATCTCTGGAGCTGGCAAACAATAGGGATTCAGGAGCTGTCCATCCATTCTCAACACGCTGGCCTGTCATGGAGATGCTAAGCTAATTTATCCCTGATGTTTCTTATGGTGTTAGAATGACTAGAAGTTTGCATTTTCCTGGTATTGTAAAAGGAAGACTCTGGACGTTTTCACAATCGCTGGTTCCTGAACTGAGTGACATCTTGACACTGGGGGTGTCTGCACTTGTTAAAATATGGTTTCTTTTCTTTGCCTTGGGCAAACTCATCAAGTATACATGGTCTTGTGGTGCCCCAGGAGGACTGTAATCAAGACATTCAATGGCTCAGACAAGATACACCAATGCTCCCATCTAAAAGAGATATTCAAGAACATGCTCAAATCCCAGGGCAGAGTTAGCAGAACTGAAGAGCTCAGATAATGACAGAAGCTGGGCACAAGATTTTCTTTGAGAGACACAGGGGAAATTGTAGGCTATTTTCCATCCCTTCCATTGTCCAATGCAGTTTCCATTCTCTTCAACCCTATTAAAATGCAGCCCTTATTCTATTAATTTAAGCCCCTACTTAAATTCACTAATCACCATTGAGTTATGAAGAAGCTGTTCATGATAGATAAAAGTCACTTAAATAAATATCCTCCAAGGTCCAGGGGCTATAGTCTCCAAGGTTGGAGTTTATTCATTCTTTCATTTATTTTTTTTTTCTTTTTCCTCTTTTTAAGTTTCAGCCCAGGAGATATTCAGGGTATCCTCTGCCGTGATGAAGCAGAGGAGACATGAGCTGTCTTCTGTCAAATGGCTTGCTATTTTACTTGTCCGACACGATTTCTGGCTGTAGCTCTGTGATGTAGACTTACATGCTTAGGAGCTCAAGATTTTATATCAGCTCCATGGAAAGAATATGAAACTTTATCAATCATGATATTATTTTCTCGGCTGTCTTAGGAGGGTGGTTTTCAATTATTCAATGATGTCAAACATGTGATTCATGTATGTAAACAGTCACAATTACTCAAAGACATCAACCTTGGATAGAGTGATTATCCTCATAAAAAGGTGAAGTCAAGTAAGTGAAGACCCCTAACAAGACATGAAGGATATGCAAAAGTAATGTTCATGGTGGCCAATGTGGTCAAAGCAAAGTGTTTCTGAGTTTTCTTTTGGCTGTATTAAAAATAATAAATCAAAGTAAAAAAAATGGAAAAAGCAATTGATCAATGAAAATTACATATTGAAATATGATAGTTTACTTCCCAAAGTCCTTGGGTACATTATTCTACTTTATATTGAATGGTGACATTAGATAAAGGATATCAAGATTGTGTGGATATCCATATAATGCACTTTGAGTTAGGCTTACTTATTAAGTTTATCCTGACATTAAGCTGAATTTTTCTTTGTAGCTTCTACCCATTGTTACTAGTTCTGTCCTTTTGGATTCAACAGAAAATACCCAATTTCTCTTCCATATCACAGCCTTTGTGGTTGTTGTCGTTGATTTGTTTCAGTTGTGTCCAACTCTCTGGGGCTCCATTTGAAGTTTTCTTAGCAAAGATACTCAAGTAGATTGCCATTTATTTCTGCAGCTCATTTGACAGATCAGGAAACTAAGGCAAACAGGGTTAAGTGATTTGTCCAGGGTTATATAGCTGGTAAGTGTCTGAGGCTGGATTTGAAGTCAGGTGTATCTGACTCCAGGGCTGGCACTCTACATCACCCACCTGCCTAACAAGTACTTAAAGTCGTCCCTCTTCCCTCCTCTTTCCTCCTAAAGAAACACTCCCAATTTCTTTAGTCGCTCCTCATTAGTCATGGACTTAAGGCCCTTCACCATCATGAATGGTCTTGTCTTGATGTGTTATACATTACCAACATCTGTCTTAAAACGAATCTCAATAACTGAAGACAAATAATTCTTGTTCTCAAAAAAGTGATGCCTAGATCTCATCAGCTTATTTTCTTGTCATGTTAGAAGTTGACTTATATTGAAGTTGAGATATAATAATACCCCTCCCCCATCTTTCTCAGAGCAACTGCTATCTAACCATGCCCCCTTATTTTTTTTTCTACTTGGGGAAATTATTTCTTTAACCAAACTGTCTGTAAGGCTTTACATCTATCCCATGAACTAATTTCTTATTATATTCAATCTGTTGGTCACTCCTACCAACATATTTGTGGATCCTTGCACGGTCATCTGGTACAGGACTTCTTAAACTGTTTTCCACTGTGACCCCTTCAGTGCTTCTTAAATTATGTGCTGTAATGTATATAGTGTACCACATTGAGAAACAGGGTGTTTTTGAATTATGAACCAATGCCTGGGAAAATGTTTTGACAGCAGAAAGATGTTGTACAGTTTCTAGAAATTATGTCTTTGTAATAATGACCCAGAAAATTCATGTTTCTTTCCACTATGTAGGCTCTAATGTTTTTACTTTTTAGCCATCCATGGGCAAAAGAGATTGACATTTTTATCAAATAAAGTTTTTTCTTCATTTTTATTATTATTATTTTATCAGATAAAGTTTTGTCAAACAGGGCACTCACTTTTTGGCCTGTTGGTCACAATTACTTAGGTCGTTAGTGTAGCTCTATTATAATTCAACCTATAGGCATTTGTAACTTAGAACTTAAAACGTCATGCTCAATAATTTATCAAAGCAGTGAATGAATTAATGAAAGAAAAAAAAACACTTGTCAAGAATTCAGTGTATACAGAGAGGTAAAGTGTAGAGTGGATAGAAAGTTTCAGTGCCCAGAAGAACAGACTTCAAGACCCACCCTTGACGTATATTGTTTTTGTGACCTTGGGGATGTTGCTTAACTCCTCAGTACTCTTGGCAACTTTCTAAGACTACTAATTTCTTACTAAGGGCCTAACTAGATTGGTAGAGGGAATTTTCTACATATTGAAATCACAGGTCATTTTCTATTATAATCTTGTGTGCCAAAGGTTGTGCTAAATACTGGGGATGGAAATACAAGCATTAAAATAGTTTCTGCCCTCAAGAAACATATTCCAATTTGGGGAGATGGCACATATAGAGGTTAATTGACCAGGGATGAGTATTTTTGTTTGAAGAGTCGATGATGAGTGGAGGTCTAGGGGAGGAGATTGATGCTCACATAAAACAAAAAAATATATAAATTAAGCAATGATGGCATGCTTCCTTCAGTTCAGGTTCTAGAATAACTTTGCATGTATCAGAGGGAATATTAACAACAAGATGTCTTAGGAGTAAATTGAAGAGTGCGGTTGTGTTTGGTTTGAAATAGTGTAAGACTCAATGGGAAGATGAGTGGAGAAAACAGAGAGTATGAAACAAGCATTTATTAATGCTAAGTGTTTTACCACTATTATCTTGGAGGTAGCCATGACAGCAGCAGCAACAGAAGCTTCAGGAGCTTTCAGCCCAGATATGGCAAGGCATTGGAAAACTAGTAAGAGAAAGATACTCAGGAAGCCCTGTGCTAGCACTGGGCACAGGACCTTGCATTGTTTGGCAGTTCCATTGTCTATGCCCAGTTCTGGGTCACCGTTCCAGGGCAGAGAAGAGTGGTTTGGCTTACAAAGGAGCAGGCACCCTTGCTGGATTAGGACCAGAGTACAGACCAGGAGACTAGAATTCTCACCGCTTTGGAAGTACTAAAAACTTAAAAACCTCCAGAACTAGCTGTGAAAACAGCCATGTGAAAAATCCAGAAGCTTAAAACCCCTAGATGAACAGAGCCGAACTTTAACATAAAGTTCAAAATCAAGTTATAGGCTGGAAAAATGATCAAATCACAATAACAACAAAACAAACCCCCCCCCAAAAGAATATGGCCAGCTGTCATATAGAGGAGAAAGTAGGATATTCTTACTTGGCCTCAGAGATCAGAACATGGAGCAATCCATGAAAATTAAATGACAGATTTAAGCTTGACTTCATGGGAAAAAAATTACTCAATATGTTAGTCCCAAAATGAAACAAACTGCCATGGAAAGTAGGGGGTTTCCTATGACTAGAAATGTCTGGTCAGATCAGGTGCCAGAATGTTATTTAAGCTGGACTACAGAATACTGGAGATCTTTCCAGTAATGAAAATCTTTGCGACAAAAGGCCAACTTTTCATCAGTTTCCAGGGATCACAAATTTGTAATTGCCAATTGTCCAAGACAAATTAAAGAGAAAAGAGAAAAAAGAGGGATATTCCTAAAGCGCATCTGACTATTTCACTGGCCTGGTCAAGGAAGATGACATAGTAGCTACTTATTGTTGCTAGGATTAAAAAAATCATTTGTTTGTCAGTAAATTCCCTTATAATCTATCTGTAGACTACCTTTTCCCAGATTTATTATGTAGTATCTTATTGCATTACTGCTGCCTTCCAGACCAACTTGTCTACACGCTGTCACTCACCAAATGTACTCCATCTCTCATTTCTAACATTTTTGCACTGGCTGACCTGTGCTTGTAATATATACCCTCCTCAACACTGTCTCATAGACACCCTTACTGTCTTCAAAGTTCAGTTAAAGCACGACTGTTTTCCATGTATTTTTTCTCTCATCCCTCTATTTTCTAGTTCTTTCCCCTCCAAATTTCTCTTTTATTTAATTTTTATGTAGTATATTTTTATATATCTACATATCTTTTTCTTTGATAGAATGTAACCTTCTCTAGGACAACACTTCACACATAGAGGAAGAACTTAATAAATGATTTTGATTGAGAAAAAGGGAGAGAGAAAGAGAGAGGGAGAGAGAGAAAGAGATAGAGGGAGAGAGGGAGACAGAGACAGAGATGGAGACAGAGAGAAACAGAGAATGACACAGAAAGAGAACCACAAAATAGAGGCAGAGTAGATCATTGATGAGAGATAGATAGATAGATAGAGAGACAGACCAACAGAGAGAGAGAGAGAGAGAGAGAGAGAAAACCACAAAATAAACAGAGGAGATCATTGATGCACCTAGAAAAAACCAGTCCTGCTTGAGAGAAACATGGCAGAGTGGTCCTTATCAGGAATATCTGAAATCAAAGAAAGCCATTTTACCGTAGAGTTTTACACCTCAAAAGCCCCATTGAGTGGGTTGACTTTTCTGTATGATACAGAGAGAAAGAGGAAGAGTTACTTCTTTAAAACTTATTTTTAAATTTTATTCATTTTATTTTTAATTTATAAAATAAAACAAGCATTTCTTAATACTATCTACTTTGAAAATAAAAAGCAACACACAAGATGGCTGTGTGGTATAGGTCACATTTATTGAAGCAAAACTTTACCAATAAAGCAGAAGTTTGTTTCAGTGTCCTTGGGTCAACTTCTGGGATAAAATACCAGCCTGCCTGGTTTCTCCACTCTGGGCTTAGTCATCCTAGACAAGTTAAAACATTTATTCCCATTTCAAAATCATTTTTCCTCAATTCATTGTATTATCTTTTTTTTCTTTGGTAACAAAATGTCTTATCCAAGACAGAACCGCTGTTCCCTTTATAATGAAATCTAGGCTACTTTTTTTAATACTCTGGAAACCATTTCCAGTCTCATCAGATTTAAGAAATGAAACTTCCCATGCTACCTCTAAGTTTGATTGTATCAGAAAAGTGGCTTCATAGAAATAACATCACCCTTTCTGCTATTATTCTTTTCTTTCTTACACTTAGCCTGTGAAAGAGCCAAAGGACAAATGTCCTGAAGGCAATACATTAGTTGAAAGGGGGCTGGAGAAAAGGGTTATAAAGAGATTACAAGGTCATTGTAACAGATTGCATAGAGTTTAAACACAGAAGCAAGGTCCAATGGTTAGCTTCACTGTTGGGTGTGCTGCCATCCTGGGGAAGTGTAGCCTAGGATTGATTCATTCTTGTTATCTTTGCTTAACATATGATTAGTAGTCAAGAGTTTGTTTTAGAGGGAACACGATAATAAGAAAATTCAGATATTGCAGAATGGCATGATGGAAAAGGTCTTAGACTTCATGATAAGAGACCCTGGGTTCATATTCTCCCTCTGACACTTACAAGCTGAGTGACTACAGGAATTTATATCACCTCCCTGGAAGAGGCCTCTGCCCCTACCCCTCATTACTTCTCCCCTCAGTGAGAACCTCCTGAAACCTTCATTTTAAGGATGTGACTCAGTCACCTATCCTTTATTTTTTACTCTGCCTTACTTCCTGACTCTCTAGACATTGACACCACTATTTCCATACTGGAACCTTCCCCTACGTCCTTTTTCAGCTCCCTTTCATGTAAGGATTGCCTCATTAGAATTTATGATCTTTAAGGAAGGACAGTGCCTTTCTATCTGTATTCTAATTGTTTTGTGCAGTGCCCAGCACATAGTAAGTGCTTTTTGAATTGTTTCAAAAATTGGTTTCCTGACAAATATAGGTCTTGTAACTGAACAGATCCATATTCCTCTTCGCCTACCAGTAGTTATAGAATATTTATGATTATGGGGCTTTACCCACATTTTTTCATATGTGATGAGAAACATCAAGGATATAGGTCAAATTCCATTGAAAACTAAACTGCAAGAGATATGTCCATCCATGCATCTATCTTCCTAGACAATCAGAGAACGTGTTGTTCAAAGAAAAACACAAAAGTAAATAGCATAGCCCAAAAAAATAAAGTGAAAGATTTTCTCCCAAACAGATAGAAATATACACTGCAAATATTATTGCATCTTCAGCGGCAAAGGGGATGCAGACACACAGGGAACAAATATGACCAAGCAACATGAATGGAATGAAACATACACAGTAAATACACATGATCAGTGGAGACACATAGAGAGACACATGAATAAGGAAGGCATATAGCAATGAAACTTTTAAAGCAAGACAATTCTCCCCCTCCAACCATGGGCAAGACATTTCTTGCTTCCCACCAGCAAAGCTGTTGATGTTGTCATGAAGTAAGTTGTTTTCCATGCTGAGCTAGGTTTCTCTGTTGCATTATTCTCTCTGATTTGTAACTTTTATGGCTACTAGAAACTTCTCTTGATCTTACTTCTCTAAGGCATCTTGTGGCACAGTGGGTAGTGTTATGGGCCTAGAGTCAGACAGAGCTGAGTTTGAATCTGACTTCAGACATTTATTAGCTCTATGACCCTATTCCTTTCCGTTCCCTTCCACTTATATTGTCTGCTGGAAAGTATCCTCTAGGCAGCATTCCTCCTTCAAGACCCAGATCTTTTATAAGATATAAAAGCTCTCTGAACTATGATCATGCAATCTTATGATCTGCATTGCTGAATGGAGTTCTCATACCAGGAGTTCCCTAGACTGATGAAATAATAAGACATCCTTACCAGTACTGAAATGCCGATACTCATTATCCTAAACCTGCCTATAGATGCATGTGATGCTGACTGTGAATTTGATTAAATTGTCTTCTTTACAAATCTCTCTTGACAGTCATTTTTTTTTCTAAGACTGAAAGCAAGAAACAAGGTATTGATTAACAGGAAAAGAGCTCCAGGGATTTTAAAAAGACTTATAAACAGGCAGCATTCTTGCAAACAGCTGACTATCAATCTAAACTAGGAAGAACTTCCCCCGTACCATTCATTATCTAATTTCAAGCCTTGAAAAACACATATTACCTGAGTGGTAGCATTTTATATGACACAAACTCCTTCCTCTGTGCTTTCAATAAAAATTCCTAAAACTTTCATGCAGGAAGCCCTTGTCCCCATTGTCCTTTCCACATCTTCAGACAGACATTGCCTTGTTAGCTGGAGACTTGAGGTCAGGAAGTACTTTTCTTCCCCCTGCTTTAAAATAATAGAGGCAGCAAGAGACAATGAAATCCCTCAGGAATGATGCCAGGGTTTGCTGCAAAAGGTTATCAGAGAATTGGAGACATCAGACTTGGGCCCTGGAAATGAAGTCTGCAGCTACATCTGTCCTCCCACAAACATTTCAATTCATAATCAAATTAGACACTCTGATTCTAGGGATAAATTCAGATAGATATGCTCCATTTGTGTCCATGCTAACTTTACCTGCTCTTCCCTTAGCCCATTTATTTAAAGGATAATAATTAAATGTGATTTGGAATTGAATGTAATAAAGCACAGCTTAGCAGTATTTCAGAAAGCATAACAAAAATAATTTGATTTTCTGATATTATTTGAAACATCCTGTGACAACCCATTATTAAACTTGAAAAAATGATGTCTTTTTCAACTTTATTGGACTGGGGTGTGAAATTCTATTTTCAAAGGGCTATATTACATTTTATCATTGGCTCTACCACTTGGGGATGTATCAATCTCTATCCCTCCTGACTTCTTTTAGAAGCAGCACTGGTAACAGGACCTTGAAATCAGAAGCCCTGGTTTTGAATCCTGGCTTTGGAACTTCTTGGCTATATGACCATGGGAAAGTTGCTTCAGTTTTTTTGAGTTTCCAAGCCTTCATCTGCAAAATAGGAATGATCATATTTTTACTATCTTACTAAATTGCCTGCTGTCTTCGAAGTTTCATCAAACCTTAATAAATAATTGAAATAAAAGATGTAATAACTATCTAAAGGATTTAGGGGGCAGCTAGGTGGGCACAGTGAATAGAGCGCTGAGCCTGGAGTCAGAAAGACTGAGCTTTCTGGGTTCAAAACTGGCCTCAGACATTCACCAGCTGTGACCCTGGGCAAGTCACTTCACCCTATTTACATCCATTTCTTTATCTGTAAAATGAGCTAGAGAATTAAATGGCAAACCATTCCAGTATGCTAAGAAGACCCCAAATGAGGTCATGGGGTGTTGGACAAAACTGAACAACAATAGCAAAGGACTTAGATACTGAAGAGGTCATTTGGCATGTGCCTTCATTTTCAGGTGAGGAAAATGAGGCACAAAGTCATAGTACATTTAGGAATGTAGTTGTATAGCCAAGATTCTTGATTTAGAGTTAGAAAGTTTGATTTTGAATCCTTTATCTGAGAGGGAATTAAGAGGATTACGATAGCAAGTGGTTAATTGTAAGAGTTGAGTGAAACACATGGACTGCGTCTTGTGACTCAATTCTGGTTTTAGTTTCATTTCTATTCAAATATTGTGAAAATTGGAGAAAAACCTTATTTCATTGTTTGAACCTAGCCATGCATGTCTAGGAAGTTGGACCACCTCTACCTGCTGCTAAGAGCTCCTGAGCCAAGGACCTACCTTATGCTAACAAAAAACCCAGTCAGATCCAAAGATTTACATGTCTCACAATTGTATGTCTTAAATAATCCATATGTCTTATATGAAAACTGGCCTGTATTGATCAATCAGTTATTATTTCTATGTTCCATCAATTGATTACAGATACCTGGGGACTGGAATGCCTCTTTTTTTAATTCAGTGAATTGTACCTGTCCACTCTCCCCCTTCCAACTTGAGAATTCTCTATACTTTCCTCCAATTAGAAATCAGATTACTTAATGTTGTATTGTTTCCTTTTAGTTAATTGGCCTTATTTGATTAATTTTTTTTAATATATAAAAGTCTGTCTCATGGGTGAGGGCCTAAGGTGAGGAGATCTGGCCCAGCATTGTTAGGCAATTGACGTGCTTTTAGTATTGCCAAATAAATTGATATATTGAGAAGATAAACTTTTGTTTTCCTCAGTCATTTCATGTTTCAACTACCACACCTGAAACTTGCTTTTTCTGTAGCAGTGGAGAAGCCATCTTGCATCTTTGACTATCATCTTTCTAATTGGCAAAATGAGTACATTGGATTAGATGACCTCTGAGGTCCTTTTCACTCTAGTTTTATGACCGACAAGCCCATGTTAACTTACTTGTTCAAGGTCATAGTATGAGGAAGAACTAGAATTTGAACTCAAGATCTCCAAATCCAAGGATATATTGTCTGAAATGTAGACAAAATAAAGGAATGTATTAAGCATAAAGTGATCCAGAGAATATTTCTTAAGCACCTATTACATGTGTTTGCTGGCAGGAGAGGCAACCTTCAGTTTACTGCAATTCATTAATTACTTGCTCCCTCTATGAAGCCTATCAGTTGAAGCTGGGTACACAAAAATGAAACAAAACAGAAAACAGCTCTTGCTCTTAAAAATTTTGTGATCTTCTGAAAGCCTTCAATGCAGAATGATTCCCTCCCCATCCCCCATAACTTCCCTTACATGTACACTGGCATGCCCACATAAGAGAAGGTGCCGTGATCTATGAGCAAAGTACAATTGAAATAGCTCAAAAAAGGCAAGATTTGCACATTATTAGAGAATCCATCCCAAATGTTCACATGGACTAATTGTGCCTGACCTGTGGTAGAACATTCCAAGCTTGTATTGGTCTCATCAGCCACAGTCAGGTACACTGAAACGTGACTCTAGCATAGCGACATCATTTTGGTCCTCTTTGAGAATGAAGGAAAGCAAGAAACCAACCATACTGATGATGATTTTTTTTAAAACCAACAGTAGAAAAGTCTTAAATTGTAAATATCCTTTAGAGAGATCAGTCACCTAAATTCATACTAGGTTGTGAGTGACTGATATCAGGGATTTTCTTTGGGGTCTTTTTTTAAAGGAAAGAAAGTAGAGAAAATAAGCAATTGGAGCTTAAAAAAGGGACAAGATTACTCTGGAAAAAGAGAGAGAAAAATAAGGCCAGGACCCTCAGGACAATACTAAATTAACTTTTACTAACAATAACATGATGCCTTCAACAAAACAGCATTTCTTCCCTTTAGAAGCTTATAGTCAAACCATCGTTTACATAGGAAGCAAGTTTCTCTAAAATTAAGAAGTTCCTGAAACAATAGAGGTTAAATGCCTTGCTTCTGATCATACAGCTAAAAAGTGTCATAGACAGGATAGAGAGAGAAAGAGAGAGAGAGAGAGAGAGAGAGAGAGACAGAGAGACAGAGAGACAGAGAGAGACAGAGACAGAGAGAGACAGAGAGAGGGAGGGAGAAAGAGAAAGGGAGAGAGAGGGAGAGAGAGAGAGAGAGAGAGAGAGAGAGAGAGAGAGAGAGAGAGAGATGTGACCCTAGACAAGTCATTTAATCTTTTTGCCTTAATCCACTAAAGAAGGAAATGGCAAACTGCTCCAGTAACTTTGTAAAAAAAAAAAACAAGCAAAACCTGGGTAGTATGGCCCACGGGGTCACAAGAGTTAGACACAACTGAACAACATTAACATAAAAAGACTGAAAATCAAATATATGAAATATATATGAAACGATTTCTATAGAGAGACACATATGTCTGTTGGATGATTGATTTAATACTACTTGGGGCCAGAGGGAGTATGAAATCGAGTCTTGTACAAAGTAGAACTAGAAATGAAATTCGAATGAAGAGCTGAATCCTAAAAGATGAGGAAGGAGTGCATTTGAGGCTTAGGGGACAAACTGTCCAAAGGTCGAAAGAGAGATGCAATATCATTCACAGAACAACAGAGAGACCACTTTGTCTGGAATGTAGGTGTCCCCGAAGGCTCTACCCTAGACTGTCTTCTTTTCTCCCTCTATTCTGTTTTCCTTGGGGTTGTCATTAGAGCACATGGATTCTGTTATCATCTCTATGGAGATGATTCTTCTGACTCCAACTGCCTCTCAAATATCTCAAATGGGATATCTTAAACTCAATGTGTCCAAAAGTGAGCTCATTATTTTTTCCCCTAAACCTTCCATCTTCCGTCCAAATGTCTCTAGTACTGATGAGCTGGTTTTGTGTCCTTCATGTGTGCTCCGTGCAAGCCACTACTCCAGTATCTGCAGGCAGACTTCCCTTTCAGTTCTCTGAGCTGTCCTTGCTGGTTTCGTGACCTTTTTTTCCCTGTTGTCCAGCTTAGGATTTTATTTGAGGCATTTTAATGCCTATTTAGAGGATTATGTTAGGAAAATTCAGCAGAAATGATCAATTCTTTGCACCACCTTGGCTCTGCCTTTTTTATTTCCTAATTACATTTTAATTTGGTTCAGACCATTGATTGGCTACTGCTTGATATCTCTGCTCCCTACCAATAAAATGCCTCTTTTTGTGTCAGTTTCTTTGGTAGACGGAAATACCAGAGATGATTATGACACCATCCATATTCTGAAGGGGTTTATCAGTTGGGGAAGCAAGACCAATGCTAGTGATATAACAACTCAAATTTCTATAAAATTTTACCATTTACAAAGAGATTTCCTTAAAAAAATACCATCAGACAAGTAATTCAAATGTTATTACCACTATAGTACAGGAAAAACAAAAATGCAACAACCACAATAACCCTGAGACTCAAAGAGGTAGAATAAGTTACACAGCATCACCAAACTAATGGGTCTCAGTGCTGTGACTCAAATCTAAATCTTTAAATTTAAAGTCCTAGGTGTTTTCCATTGCACTTCAGTGCCATTGCTAATTTACATTATTTTAAATACTAAATTATGCATTAAAGATTGTAATGATAAGAGTCCAGTAAAAATTTCATGGAAGAATTCACAAGCTAGGTCTTGAAAGATGAGTTGGATCTGAATAGCTAGAAAGGAGGGCATTAGACATTCGCAGGAAAAGGAAGACTGTGATCAAAAGTCCACCCCAAACTTGTACTGCTCTAACTTTAAGTACTCCCCACCCAATGCCCTTTTCCTCTGATTTACTGCTTCCCTTTTGAACCATTTTCAAGAAGATAATCAGTTCAGATATGTCTTTCTTCCTCTCCAGGCTGCAGTCCCGGTGATCCAAACTTACTCTACCATGCTTCAGCATGAGGTACTTCAACTGACCTTACTCCCCACCCCTTTTTTCAGTTTTCTTATATATTTTCTTTCCTTGTTGGGATGTTTCTGTTTCTATGTCTCCGCCTTTCTCTCTGTATCCCTCTGGTTTTCTATCTTTCTGTATCTGTCTTTCTCTCTCTATCTTTATCTCTTTCTGTCTCTTACTGTCTCTGTCTTTTTTAATCCTCTCATTCACAAAAAATGAAATACACAAATTGAATTATGGCCAGTTATAATATTAGGAATTTGTAGGAATTGTTTGAGATCTTCTAGTTCATTCCTTTTCTGTTGCATATTCTGATGTGGAGGCCCAAAGACTTTATGTGATTTGTCCAAAGTCAGCAAGTCAGTAAATATTAGAGTGAGGCTTTGGGCAGTTAGGTGGTACAGTGAGTAGAGCTCTGGCCCTGGAGTCAGGAGGACCTGAGTTCAAATCTGGCCTCGGACACTTGACACACTTACTAGCTGTGTGACCTTGGGCAAATCCCTTAACCCCGATTGCCCTGCCTTCCCCCCTCCAAAAAAAAATAAGGCTTCAAACCTAGGCCCTCTGGCTCTCAAGCTATATCTAGAGTAAGCTACAGGTGCTAATTAAACCCAGAACTGTGAACAAACAAACATCAGAGAGGAAAATAATTAGCACTCCACTATATTTCTCAGTTCTCTTGGAGGGGAAATTTTAGCAAGCCTCTGACGTATTCTTGTCACATGCTTCCTTGATATTTGTACAGGATAGAGGCTATGACCAAAGAGACAAAATGTCTCAGCATCCAAATCTCTGGTCCCTCAATTCTGCTTTTATCACATTTCTTCACTCATGCTTGATTGACCTCCTTTTGAGCTGTGTGTCAATCTCTCCAAAACCAAAAACGGTAACCCAAACTCCATCCATTCCCGCTATTAATTCATGTTAGCACATATGAATTCTTTCTCCAACTATGTGTTGAGTTGAGCATTCAGTCCTCCAAGTCTCCCATGAGAGTCATTCTCTACTAAGCCAGAATTACATTTCTCAGTCACTCAACTTCTCTCTGAGAACATTGTTGTATATCCATAGAGGATTTAGTTTGTTTAGTTTGTCCCATACTTCATCAATTTGTGACTCAATGAAGGCCCACTTTTATGCTGAAAGGACTGGGCTTTCTTTAAGAAACTCCTGAGGTTATACCTGGACTTTTAGCTGAATGATTTCCTAGCTAGTTTGCAAACTACTGAGACGTCATCAGAATTATCTTACTTAATGATGACCAGAAATTTGTTCTGGTTCAGTGTTATTCAATATCCTAAAAATCAAAGGAGAATTATGATACTTCCATGATAACAGCAGTAAATCACATTTGCAGATCATATAAGTAATTCGTATCTGGCATTTCACTTGAAACTCACAACAACCCTATGAGGCAGATAGGGTGAATATGATGTAAATTTCAGTTTCTCTCTCTCTCTCTCTCTCTCTCTCTCTCTCTCTCTCTCTCTCTCTCTCACACACACACACACACACACACACACACACACGCACACACACGCACACACACACAGCTAGGTGGCACCTTGGATAAAATATTGGACCTAACGGCAGGAAGATATGAGTTCAAATCTATCCTCAGACAATTACCAGCTATGTGACCCTGCACAAGTCCCTAAACCTCTGTTTGCCTCAGTTTCCTCACATGTAAAATGTGGCTAATAATAGCACTAACCACCCAAGGTTGTTATGAAAATCAAGTGAAATAAAAAGAAATGTAAAGTCCATAGTAGAGACACTGTTACATAGCAAGTCTTATATAAATATTAGTAATTGCAGTTATTTCTATGTGCTTGTCTTTCCCTCTCTTTCTCCACTATTCTTCTTCCTCCTTTTCTCTTTTACTGATTTTATCACTGACTACGTCTACTGCCCTTCATTTGAAAACTTAAAAAAAAACAATCAAATGATAAAGACTTTCCTTCTTTAGAAGATGGTTCATATACTTTTAAACAAAAACTGATGACACATGGGAAAACAGTCTGACAGAAACTAGGGACAGACTGACATATCACACCGCACACCAAGATGAGCTCAAAATGGGTATATGATTAAGACTTAAAGGATAATATCATAAGAAAATACAGGCCAGATTCAAGGGTAAGGAAAGACTATATGACCTGCCCCCTCCCCCCCAAAAAGATACTCAAAATGGAAAGTTTTGGTTATATTAAATTAAAAGTTTTCAGTACTTGGTCCTTGACCTTATCTTTTCTCTAGAATGCACGTTACTGTGTGTGGGGGTGGGGGGAGCTTTGTACAAGATTGTCTGTCTATCTATCTATCTATCTACCTATCTATCTGCCTATGAATTGGGCCTTGACCTGTAATTTTACTGGTAAAGGGAAATTGCAGGGAGAAAATCTGGCTGCCAATACAGAACTACAACTCTTTCATAATTTATAATCTTGTCTGGGACGCAGAAAACTGATATAGATTCTTGAGGATGGATCACAGAGGGAGTATATATGGGACTTGGCAGAACTTGAATCCAAGTCTTCCTGGCACCAAGGTCTTTATATTATTTGAGCATTACCCTTAGCCCTGTGATGCAGGTATTAGGGAAGGAGGAAGGGAATAAGAATTTATACAGTGTCTAATATGTGCCAAGTACTCTGCTAAGCACTTTACAAATATTATTATTATTTCATTTGATCCTCATAACCACCTGTGAAGTAGGTTTTGTTATAATACTTATTTTACAGTTTGGGAAACTGAGGCAAATAAAAGATAAGTAAGTTATCAGTACTTTGCCGATGAGGAAACTAGAATACAGAGGTTAAATGCCTTGCTAAGCTCTAATAGCTCATAAGTTTTAAAAGTGAGATTCAAATTAGTTTGCTTTTGACTCTAAGGTTTTGCACTTTCTGTTCCAAAACCATAGGCCTCCCTGACATTTGCCTAAAAGAGACATAGTTTTTCTGGTATTTTAAAAGACCATTGGTGCAGTACTGGGGCTGTCAGCTCAGAAAATGATTTTCCAATTCAAATAGGTTCATTACTAGTGGAAAATTAGTGGAGGAACAAGAGAAGATTCTCTCTCCTCTTCAGCTAAGCATTTGCCTATTGTAAGTCCTTCTTTTGTGAATGTCTTTGTTCTTTAAACCTTAAAGGAGGCAGGTTCATGTGAGCATTCTCTTTTTATTTATTTTTTAAAGTAGCTTCTATTTCTTAGAGAGAAATGTGATTATTAGTCATCTAAAAGCTAGGATTATGTTTCCTATTTAATATAATGCTGTAGGTGATATATTCCTCCCTTATTCATGGCTTCTTTTATTATATGTGACACCAGGTTCCCAAGATCCCAGTGAATGGCTCATATCTTGGACACATTCCAAAGTATTAAGTTTAAAAGATATGGCATGAGCCTTTTACATTTTGTGTTCCTTCTATTTTAAATTGCCTTTTATCAAACCATAGTAGAATGGGCTTTGGGGAAAGCAGGGAGAAGTGGGGCAGTTGGACAAGTGTTTAATCAATCAATCACTCAATCGACGTGAAATTCTTAAGAATCTACTATAGTCCACACTCTTTGCTAGGGACAGAGAATAGCAGGCAAATACATCACAATGCTTGCCCTCAAGGAGTTTGCCTTCTGTTAGTTAAAACAACATGCTCTCATCCAAGCAAATACCAATGACAGAATGTTTGCAAGTTATTGAGAGGAGGGGAAAGCTTCATTTAGAAAGTCCAGCTAGAGGAGGCTTGATGGATGCTAAAAATTCTATGAAGCAAAGGGGGAAGAGTGCTTATTCCAGGTATTATAGTACTGAACTTAATGCCAAGTCCTGAATTTGAATCCAAGCTATGTGTGACCTTGGTCAAATCAATTCCCTTCTTTAAAATTCAGTCTTCTTACCTGTAAAATGAGGATGGTTGGACTAGATGATCTCTAAAGATCCTTCCTGCTCTAAATGTGTGCTTCTAAGGGTCAATACACACCAGTGTGAAGAATGTGCTTGTGCAGATTTGCTTACTCTAAATCTGCTAATGAATTCCCAGACATTGTTACCTCCACCCACATAGAGATGTCAGATGGATTCGACTGGGATCATGTGCTCATATATCTAGAGAAGTCACCTCAGATGTCAGCTACCCCAATATTCTAATTTTGCATGTAAGGAAACTATGAAAAAGTGATTTCCCCAGTCATATCAATAGAGAAAGGATTTGAACCCAGATCATCCGAATCAAGAATTAGCCGTTTTTTCATTACAATGAATAGACAGTCCTAGAATATTCTTCTTCTTCAGTGTTTGGTTTAATTATTCATTGAGTGTTTGTTGAATTGAATTTGTCCAATAGCTACCTTACATAGCTAATAAAAATGGTTAATTATTATGCAATTGTTAACATACTTGTAAATTGCAGAACTCTGTGGATGACGAAGGCTGAAAATTAGAGGAAGCTTTGTACCCACTGCAAACAATAGGAGTGAAAGAGAAGATGCAAATCCAGAAATTATTGGAAGGTTATCACATTCTGAATAAAGGGAACTTTGCCACTCCTGAGCTAAACAAAGCCACATATAAAAGACGAGTACAGGGGCGGAGCCAAGATGGCGGCTGGAAAGCAGGGACTAGCATGAGCTCACCACCGAGTCCCTCCAAAAACCTATAAAAAATGGCTCTGAACCAATTGTAGAACTGCAGAACCCACAAACCAGCAGAGGGAAGCAGGGCTCCAGCCCAGGATAGCCTGGATGGTCTCTGGGTGAGGTCTATCCAGCACGGAGCTGGTAGCACAGCAGAGCAGAGCCCAGCGTGGGTGGCTTGGACCAACCAGACCAGGAGCTGGGCAGAGCATGCCCTAGCTCCCAGAATCAGTGAGCTGCAGAAGTTACCAGACTTCTCAACCCACAAACACCAAAGACAACAGAGAAGGTTAGTGGGAAAAGCTGCTGGGGACAGAGTAAAAAAAGGAGTTTGGGGTTTGGCCACTGCCCCCTGGGAAGCAGAAGTAGGACAGCTACAGAACTATAGCTGCAGTTGCTTCTGGCCCCAGGCCCACCTGGTGGGAGGAATTAAGTGGCAGATCAGAGGAGTGAAGAGCCTGTTGAAGATCTAAGTCCAGTCCGGGTTGAGGGTTCTTGGGGAAGGAGGAGTGCTGGTGTGGTGGAGCTGGTGCACCACCCCCCGCCAAGCTTGGAACATAGTTCTCATAACTCTACAAGCAGTCATACCCCGCTGAAAAACTCAAGGGTCAAGTTAGTTGGCTGGGAATATGGCCAGGCAGCAAAAATGCACCCAGATTCAGTCTCAGACTTTGGAAGCTTTCTTTGGTGACAAAGAAGACCAAAACATACAGCCAGAAGAAGTCAACAAAGTCAAAGAGCCTACAACAAAAGCCTCCAAGAAAAACATGAACTGTTCTCAGGCCATGGAAGAGCTCAAAAAGGATTTGGAAAAGCAAGTTAGAGGAGTAGAGGAACAATTGGGAAGAGAAATGAGAAGGATGTGAGAAAACCATGGAAAACAAGTCAATGACTTCTTAAAGGAGACCCAAAAATACTGAAAAATATACTGAAGAAAACAACACCTTAAAAATAGACTAACTCAAGTGGCAAAAGAGCTCCAAAAAGCCAATGAGGAGAAGAATGCCTTGAAAGGCAGAATTAGCCAAATGGAAAAGGAGGTCCAAAAGACCACTGAAGAAAATACTACCTTAAAAATGAGATTGGAGAAAGTGGAAGCTAGTGATTTGATGAGAAATCAAGATATTATAAAACAGAACCAAAGGAATGAAAAAATGGAAGACAATGTGAAATATCTCATTGGAAAAACCACTGACCTGGAAAATAGATCCAGGAGAGAAAATTTAAAAATTATTGGACTACCTGAAAGCCATGATCAAAAAAAGAGCCTAGATATCTTCTTTCAAGAAATTATCAAGAAGAACTGCCCTGATATTCTAGAGCCACATGGCAGAATAGAAATTGAAAGAATCCACCGATCACCTCCTCTAATAGATCCCAAAAAGAAATCTCCTAGGAATATTGTCACCAAATTCCAGAGCTCCTAGATCAAGGAGAAAATACTGCAAGCAGCCAGAAATAAACAATTTGAGTATTGTGGAAACACAATCAGAATAACCAAAGATCTAGCAGCTTCTACATTAACAGATCAAAGGGCTTGGAATATGATATTCTGGAGGTCAGTGGAGCTAGGATTAAAACCAAGAATAACCTACCCAGCAAAACTGAGTATCATGCTCCAAGGCAAAATATGGATTTTTAATAAAATAGAGGACTTTCAAGCTTTCTCAGTGTAAAGACCAGAGCTGAATAGAAAATTTGACTGTCAAACACAAGAATCAAGAGAAGCATGAAAAGGTAATCAAGAAAAAGAACAAGAAAAAGAAATTGCAAGGGACTTACTAAAGTTGAACTGTTTTGTTTACATTCCTACATGGAAAGATGATGTGTATGATTCATGAGACCTCAGTATTAGGATAGCTGAAGGGAATATGCATATATATATACATATATATATATATATGTATGTATGTATGTATGTTTATATATATATATGTTTATGTGAGTGTGTATGTATATATATATATTTATATATATATATATATATATATATATATAGAGAGAGAGAGAGAGAGAGAGAGAGAGAGAGAGAGAGAGAGAGCAGGCACAGGGTGAGTTGAAGATGAAGGGAAGATCTCTAAAAGAAATAAAATCAAATTAAGGGATTAGAGAGGAATATATTGAGAGAGGGAGATAGGGAGAGATAGAATGGGGTAAATTATCTCGCATAAAAGTGGCAAGAAAAAGCAGTTTTGTAGGAAGAGAAGGCAGGTGAGGGGACATGAGTGAATCTTGCTCTCATCAGATTTGGCCTGAGGACGGAATACCATACATACTCAATTGGGTATCTTACCCCACAGGAAAGAAGAGGGAAGAAGATAAAAAAAGGGGGGGATGATGGAGGGGAGGGCAGATGGGGGTGGAGGTAATCAAAAACAAACACTTTGGAAAGGGGACACGGTCAAGGGAGAAAATTCAATAAAGCGGGATGGTTTGGGAAGGATCAAAATATAGTTAGTCTTTCACAACATGAGTATTGTGGAAGGGTTATACATAATGATACACATGTGGCCTATGTTGAATTGCTTGACTTCTTAGGGAGGGTGGGTGGGAAGGGAAGAGGGGAGAGAATTTGGAACTCAAAGTTTTAAAAAGAGATGTTCAAAAACAACAAAAAAAAAGGTTTTTGCATACAACTAGAAAATAAGATACACAGGCAATGGGGCGTAGAAATTTATCCTGCCCTACAGGAAAGGAAGGGAAAAGGGGATGGGAGGGGAGTGTGGTGACAGAAGGGAGGGCTGACTGGGGAACAGGGCAACCAGAATATACGCCATGTTGGAGTGGGGTGGAGGGTAGAAACGGGAAGAAAATTTGTAATTCAAACTCTTGTGAATATCAATGCTGGAAACTAAATATATTAAATAAAAAAAAAAAGATGAGTACAGTAGCAAATCGGTGTCATGGAAAGAACGTTGGATTTGAAGTAGATCTATCTCTTTTGACCTGTTAGATTTTGGCTATCAGTTAAAGTCTTTAGTTTTCTCCTCTGTAAAACCAGAATGGTTTGATGATTGAAAGCTTATATAGGTCTGACAATGACACTTCCCTATTCAGGAAGTTCCAGAGTCTTTCTTTCGTCATAGAGAAAATACAATCTCCTCTTTCTGCATTCCAAACCCTCCACAATCTACCTCCAACATACTTTGCCGGGTTTATTAAATACTACTTCTTTTCACACACTCTATAGACAAATAATAATAGTAATAATTTTTTATAATAATGAATGCTAATAACAATAATAATAATAATTTTGATTGTATTAATTACAGTTGGAGTTAAACGGTGTTAAAGTAAAAGTTTTCCTGAGATCAGCCACAAGTATATTTCCAATATTTCATTAATAGTAAAATTAACAGCCATGATTTATATAACACTTTAATATCTACCATCTCTTTACAAATATTATCTCATTTTATTCTCACAATAAACCTGGCAGGTAAGTGCTGTTATTATCACCATTTCACAGATGAAGAAATTGAGGCAAAGGGAGGTTAAGCAACTTGTTCAGGATCATCCAGTTAGTAAGCTTCTGAGGTCAAATTTGAACTTCGATCTTTCTGACTCCAAGTCCAATGCTCTATCCGCTCCATCCCCTAGCTTCCATAATAGCTCTTTCTCTGATACTACGTTCTATATCTTGTTGCTAAATCTTTGCTGATCTCTATGTTTGGGATATATTGCCAGATTACTTCCATCTCTACTTAGATTCCTTGCTCCACTTTAATCTTAGCTAAAATGCCTTCTGCTACATGAATCCTTTTTGTATGCTCCCTGCTGCTAGTGTCTCCCCCAAGTGACTTTGCATTTACTTTGTAAATATTTTATATTCTCTTCTATGTATACAGCTTGTTTTCCCCATAGAACATAATCTATTTGAGGGCAGAGACTGTCTCATTTCTACCTTTCCATTCCCAGAACCTAGCAATGTGTTCGAACATAATAGGAACTTATTAAATGCTTGTTGATTGAGCTAAGTTCCTATCCATGTATCAACTATGAGAATAGAGGAATAGTTAACATCCAAAAGTATCTGTAAAGTGTTGCTGATCCACATGACAATATTCTGAGTTACAGCTCTCCCACTCCTTCCCAGGGATGGAAATCCTAACATTCAGTCAGAGATTTCAAATCAATTATTCTGTCTATCTATCTGTCTATCTATCTATCCCTTTTAAAGAGTTATATAATGTTTAAGTCAGATATACACTTGCTTGGTTTTAACTTAAGGTGTGTGTTACCTTAATATGTACACTGAGGAAGAAAAGATGCCCTGCATTGGGGGCATTGAACTAACAGTGGAAAAGATGACTGAAAAATAGAGAGAAACATAATGATAAACACCACTCAAGTTCCACTTGGTTCTTGTGTTGAACTTGCTTCCCTAGCAAATGATTAATATACTTATCAAAACCCACAGACCTCTTGGCTTCTGGGACTTTCTTGATGTCTTAACCAAATACTCCAGTCATTCCATGTCTTTTGGGATAGAGAATCAAGATATTATATATTTAGAGCCAGAAACGAGCTTACAGGCTAAATAGTTCAACCCTCTCATTTTACAGGTGAAGAACTGAGAAACTGAGAGCTTATGTCACTTGTCCTAGGTAGTGCAGAAAGTAACAGGAAGAAAATATCATTAGTTTCCTGTTCAGAATTATATGGGGAAAACAAACAAACAAAAATTAAAAAAAAAACAGCTCTGTGGGAGGCACCTCTAGGCCAGAAATTCCACTGCCTTAAGTTCTTCAGTCGTTCCAAACAATAGCTGGAAATGTTCTGTCCTCAAGTAGAGATGGTTTCATTAACTAGAATGTGACCACAGTGAAGAGGGGTAGGGCAGAAGTAGGGGGTGGAGGACATTTAAATTACACATTTCTCCAAAGGCACAGTCATACAGTTTAAAGCTAAGAGGCACCTTAGAAATCAGATGCTATGAAGTCTACAGTTTAAAATTAGGGTTCCAGGTGTAGAGAGGTAAAGGGGCTCACTCAATGTTATGAAGTTTAATAGTGGTAGATCCCAAACTAAAAGACAGTTCTTCAGATTCCTGACTCTTTCCAGTGTGGTGAAAGTCAAAAACACTTGCATTATACATATAGCATAGCCTCTTATATTTCCTCAATTCATAATAATTGGTGGATTGATTAGTTCAGTTTAGTTCTCTGGGCCATCTATGATTATATTAATTGGAGTAAGAGTTAAACACTATAAAAGGAAAACATTTTCCTGCGATCAGCCATGTGTATTTCCAATACTTCATAAATTCTCTAGAGTTCAAATGAAGTCCAGAGATGGCAGAATTTAGTCATTTCCTCTCAATTCAGCATTTCCTCTTTCAGATGAATCAAAATGTATCTTAAAGGTCCCTTTCCTTCCTCCAGGGCTCCTGAGTATATTTTTAGAAGACTAGATAGAACTTTGAGAATTATTTCTAACCTAAGTTGCTAAAATTCCCACCAAACTTGAGGCTGTCTTTCCTGGATGATGCCACAAGGTGCAGAGGATGAGAATTATTAGTTCCAACAAAACTTATTTTATGGCAGGATAGGATCATCATGGGGGAAGGAACCAAAAAGTCTAGAAGAAAGTGGGCACTCTAGGTCTCAGGCATGTCTGTAGCATGTAGGCATACCCTCCTCCATCCCTTTCAGTGGCATATGCATGAGTAAATGACACCTGGCTGAATAATTTTTAAAAAAGTGTAACATGGAAATACGAAAAAAATAAAGAACCCCGAGGCCAGATACATGTTGTGCTTTAAATGGAATTCTGTTTTTAAAAAAAGTGCTGCTATCATTATGTTATTTTTAAATTTAAGCTCATGTTTTAAAAAAATGCTTTGAGGCAGAGTGAAAATGGAACTTTTAGCCAGTAAGTTTATCTCCATCACTGATGAACTCTATGCCATTGGGTAAGTCAATTCACTTCTGTGGGACTCAGTTTGATCATCTGAAAAATGAAAGTGGAGCTGGATGATATCTAGGATCCCTTCTAGCTATAACAAATGTTTTTCTAAGGAAAAAACATCCTATTGGAGAGAAAACCCTTATTTTTAATCCTGCCTCTAAAATAAATGTGAATAATAGATTTCTGACACACTTAGACTATCAAAACTGTCTTCAATTTTATAACCTTGACTTTAAATTCTGTAAAGGAGCCTTGGTGTAGCATCTTCTTAATAACCTTCCTTAACCTATCAGAATAAAAATTAAGGTAGCCTGGCCATAATGAATTGCCTAGAAAGAATTCTCACAAGGTCTACCATAAGCCATATCAAGTGAAAAGAAGGTAATTGAGGACTTCAGAATTTTAAGAGGGTCACATTTGAAGGATTTATTGGGAGCATGGATATGTTTCTTAGGGCATCCAGGT
This sequence comes from Trichosurus vulpecula, assembly GCF_011100635.1. Classification (NCBI taxonomy): domain Eukaryota; kingdom Metazoa; phylum Chordata; class Mammalia; order Diprotodontia; family Phalangeridae; genus Trichosurus; species Trichosurus vulpecula. The sequence continues at coordinate 249,658,018 of NC_050578.1, forward strand.
GGCATAGTGGATAGGGTGCCAGGCCTGGAGTCAGAAGACTTATCTTCCTGAGTTCAACTCTCACCTTGTACTTACTAGTTTTGTGGCCGTGGGCAAGTCACTTCACCCTGTCAGCCTCAGTTTTTTCATCTGTAAAACAGGGATAATAAGAGCAACTACTTCCAGGGTTATAAAATAAAATGAGATAATATTTGTAAAGTATTTTATAATCCTTAAACATTATACAAATGTTATTTTTTTATTACTAGTGGTAGTGTTGCAGTCTAGGGGTACTAGGAACCATGAAATCCAAGGGGACAGGGCAAGGATCTGCCTTGAAAGAATTTGACCATTCAAGCCTTCTTTCAGTCAGAGACAAGGTTGATTGTGTTGCCAACAAAAGAGGGTGGAATTCTAAGAATCTGTGCATTTGATGAGGATAAAATTGGTACTTTTATACAGAAAAAGACTGAGAAAATCTGGATGGAATCAAGGAGTGGCAAATAGCCTGGTGTAGTCCAGAGGTAACAGAGAAAGGGGCCTGGATGGGATTAAGGAGTATCAAGTATGATAATTAAGTAATCAAGGTGGACTGGGGTAGGTCAGATGCCTCAGATGAGCAGCAGGGACTGAGCAATGTGGAAAATTCCTGGGCCTTTTAGGGGTACATCATTAGCACCCCATCATTAATAATAGTAGTAGTCATAGGCATAGTAGTAATAGTAGCCTCCCACTGCATCTGGGGCCATTGACAGTCCTCTTCACCTATGTTTTGCCCCTGAACACCAATGTCTCTGGAGGAGAGAGTAAAGCTGATAACTTTGCATAGCTCTGCCTCACTTAAATTCAATTTATTTGCAAGTCAAGACATCCTCCTCCTCCTCACATCTTTGGTCCTCTTTGAGAATGAAGGACAAACAACAAATAATAGCAGCATGAAAGGAAAATGTTAGGATTCATAGTAAAAGAGGACAAGAAAGTCAGGAGGATCACAGCCATATTAATTGGATTTATTTCAACAAATATTTAGTAATACTAGTGTTTATACATCATTTTGAGGTTTGCAGGGATCTTGACAAATATATCTTTGTATTCTTTAAAAAACTTTCAGAGGTTTGTTACTGTTATGGAAACTGAGGTAGGCAGGATTAAGTGACATTCCTAGGAAATATCTGGGGATATATTTTAACTCAGCTTCAGCACTAACTGCCCTGTGCTACCTACCTGCTTATATTATTGTGCTAAAAATGTCTTAGGACATAAAGAAATATATATGTGTGTATGTATGTATTTATGTGTATGTATGTGTATGTATGTGTGTATACATGTACATATACATATACATATTCATACATATATACACACATACATAATACTATATACATATACATACATGTATACATATACATTATATGTGTGTATAAATATACATACATATACATACATATATAATATATACATATATAATACATACATACGCACACACATACATACATACATACATACATATATATGTATACATATATATATGCCCTTATACTCTATAGGTCAGAAATATGAAGACAAATGGGAACATACTCACAGATGTTGTTTAGCGCACTGCCAGAATATTGTTATATGAGCTTTTCCTCACTTAGCAAATAACTCCCTTCTTTAAGTCTTAAGGTTTGCAAAGCACTTTCTTTTTAAAGACTCTATGAGGTTGATAGTCCAATTGCTATCATGTAGAAAACAGCCTCAGAGATGAGGAATGATGGGCCAAGATTCACAAAGGGAGTAGGTGGGTTCGACCTCTATCCTTCCATATTTTAGGCCCATGGAGCTTTTCACCACAAGACTCAAGAAAAGTCACAAGATCATTCAAAACAAAGAGAGTAATCCCTTCCATACCAATGGAACCATCCACACGAATGGGAAAAGCAGAATTCAGAATCAAGAAAGTTGATCCGGAATAGTAAAGAAAAGTTAGCTCTAGGCAATGTAGGGTTTTTGACAACCAAAGTGGCCAGATTTATGCTAAGGTTGGACAACCTGAGCAGACAACTTGACCTGGATGTTAGAATCATTGGGGCATTTAGAAGCTGTGAATAAGGTTCTAGGAAATTACAATCGGGTAAACTCAAGATGGGACTAAAAATATCTCCTATCTCCTTTATAGGCTAGTTCATAAAGCTAAGCAAGCTCAACATTACACACAGTTAAATTGAAATGGGCCAATAATACACACGTAACCATAACTCAATTTTTTTCTATATCTTTACATAGAGATTTTATTCTTTTACACTTTAGAATCTTAAACATAAAGACAGGTTATTTTTTTGTCTATTTAAAAAAAAATGTTAAATCACATAGTCTGCATTGCCGCTTAATAGAATTGAATTTTTATTTTTAATAGCATGACAAATGGGATTTTCGATTTAGCAAATGCCTCAGTTATCTATTGAGAAACAAGTTTCCAATTTTTGGGCCTACACACTATAACAGAAAACATGCAGGGCAGAACCATTGCCTAGATCTTCTTCCTGAGCCATGTCCTCTGGTAGAAATAAATAACTAACCAAGCTCTGGGGTAATTGCTTGAATATTCAATCCTTAATTAAGATGAATGGTCAAAATATGCATTGTTAAGAAACACTCCAGTTTTAGCTAACCTATGGCAAGTCTGACAGCATTGGAATTTTTTTCCTCAGTTCTTCATTTAATTCCCTAAAGGCACCTGGCCCAGCAAGGCCCATGGCAGGTAGTCAGGAGGCCCCTGTGGAATGTAAACTGTTTGAGAGCCCCAATATCTATGCAGTTGGCTTGCACATAATCAGTATACAAAGACACACATGTTGAATGGAATTTCCTAAAAGGGTACTCCTCATTGTTCATATATATGAGCCTAAGATATCAGTCTTTGAGCTGTCTTGGCAAGGGAAAAATTAACTATTTTAGATATCAGTTCATCAGTCAACAAGACAGTCAAACAGATTTAATCAAAATATTTTGATGAAACATTGAGTATGGACAATCGATTTTCACCTTTTTCTCTAAGTATGCAAATTTAATTATACTTTTAAAATAAAAAATACAGATTAAGCAAAATGTGTGTTAACTTCTAATTACCAACAACAGAAAAGCCCAGGTAAGTTATGATACAATATAAAAAATTTTAAATAAGCGAAAAACCCAGGTGCAGTTTCTTGACCTCTTAATTAAACTTCAGTTGCTTTCTTTCAATGTTTAACATTCATTTATATGTCATGACTAAATAATGAAGATTTTTAAATGCACGCTGGATTATTTCCTCTCTGAAGGTCAAAGACCTTCCATTTCTGAACTCTGGACTCCAACTTTGCTGTTAAAAAGTCCTCCTCATAGCTACTGTAGGTTGGTTTCCTTTCTGTTTATTCTAAATGGCCTAGAAAAATAACTTTATTTGAAAAGAAAGCATTACTTTTCTTCCTTATCACTCCTAATTAGCTCTGAAGTACTCAAATTATTTAACCAGTGCCTTAAAGGGAAAGCATGGCCTCCTGCTGTAAATGGTTTTCTCCACTAAAACTTGTCTCCTTTCAGACTTTTTTTTTAGTTCCATGCCCTTCACAGCAAAGAAGAAGAAAAAAAAATAAAGAAAATAAAATGTGTTACTAGATGATTCCGTGAATCTTTGGCAAATCCTGTGATGGTCTATTGCCAATCAGATCAAGATTCTCTTGGAAATAATGTCTTTATGTTACCCTACACTAGTAAATTTATTCCTTCTCCTCCTTTTTTAATGCTGGATTTACCTTCGAATTATTTAAGATTATATATTAGACTACCACAGTATGCTTCAAATGTTTTGATTTTCTCCCCAGTAATCTTTTCGTTTTCTAGAGACTTCTTAAAGGTATTAATTTACTTATTTGACTCAGAGTATTTTAAATCATAGAACAAAATATGTTATTTAACATTTATACAGCAATTTTCCTTGAGAAGTTAGCTATTAAACAATACCAGTTATTTCCCTGATAGGAAGCTTGGTTGAATAGTGGATAGAGTTCTAGTCCTAGATTCAGGAAGACCTGACTTCCGATATGGCTTCAGACACTTATTAGCTATTTGACCCTGGCAAGTCAATTGTGTGTGCCTCAGTTTCCTCAACTGTAAAATGGGGATAATAATAGTACCTACATCTCCAGGTTGTCTTGAGGATCAAATCAGATAATATTTGTGAAAGATTGGCATGTTGTTGACATATAGTAAGTGCTTAGTAAATGCTTATTTCCTTCCCTATGACTAAAAAATTACATGCAAATCTATTGAAGTATAGAAAAAAGGATTTGCATTGATTTCTAAAAGGTTTAAGCCCTTAACTCTCCCAACTCTTCCACCTCCACCCCAGCTACAGATCCCTAGACCCCTAAGACCTCTCTTCCAATTGCTGAGTTCCTTTCTAGAACCGAACCTCCATTTCAGGAAATTCCTAGGCCCCACCATTTTCACTCCTAATCTGACTCCAATCCTGACTCTCTGTACTTTCCATTTCTACATTGTGTACCTCCCCTGCCCTGCCCCACCCTTTTTCAACTCCCCTTTATGCTGGGTCTTCCTATATCTGTCTTTTGAGCAGGCACAATCTTTCTTTTTGTTTACATTTGTATTCCCTAGTGTTTAGCACAATGCCTAACTTAGGGAAAGTGATTAATAAAGGCTTTACCTAATCCAAACTGTGTGGAAAGATAGATATGATTGTTTATTATGTAGTAGGGTCAAGGTATGTGCTAAACAACAATAAAGACAACAAACCACATTTCACAGATAAGCAAAATGGTTCTCCTGTTAAATTAAACACCCAAGGCTGTACTTGTCAAAGCTAAGACTTACAACTATTTCAGTCAAATGTTCTTCTTTCCCACATACCTGCTCTTATGCTCCTAACCTTCTGTGATATCCAACAGCCCATAGGCCATAAAAGCTTTCAAAGGCAAGATGCTCTGTCTCCATGTGTTAGGGTCACTTGAGAAGCTAATCTAAAGCCCAGTATACTACTAGTAGCACAGATCTCCTCCAGGCTTAGAAGACCTGAAGCATCAAGGAACTATTTTTGGTTTTATGCTTGTTTTGGGGGGGAAGCGGGGTGGAGAAAAGGGGAATTATAGGCTGGCTTTCATCTCTGAGTCTTTGCTGTTGTTTTTTATCCTCTATGGAATCCTTTCCTTTAAATTCCTCTAAGTTAACTTTTGAAAGAAACTGCCAGTGACTATTTAATATCAACTTAACTTCACCTTTCTCCGAATTTCTGTTGAGCATATGACCATTACTGCTGCCCCACCCCACTTGGTACTTAATTGTTTTCTGATCATTTCATTTGTGCACATTTTCTCTTCCCCACTACTTTCTAGCCCTTTGTTGATTGTTATTCACAGAACGATAGAGCTTTAGTGTTGAAAGGGACCCCAGACGTCATTTAATTCAAACCCTAGCTGGCTGAGAACTTTGTCTTAGAAATTCTCAGAAAGAGGTCATACAATCTTTACCTGAATATTTCCAGTTAAGGGGCACTACACCCAACTCCCCACCCTCATAACCACTTTTGCTTTTAGGGACAGCTTTAGTTGTGAAGTTATCCTTACATTAAGTTGAAATCAGCCACTTTGCAATTCACATCCATACTTAGTAGTTGTTTTTTTTTTCTTTTTCCTAGGGACAAGTATACCAAGTCTAATCAGGTTACCACATAATAATCCTTTAAGGAAAGCCTTCTCTTTTTCAGCTAATATTCCTAGTAGGGGCGGGTAGAGCCAAGAGGGCAAAGAGAAACCAGGAAGTTGCTGAGCTCTCTCTCCTAGGTTTCCCTCAGATACAACGCTAAATAAAACCTCTAAAAGAATTCCAGAATGACAGGAACCACAAAAAGATGGAATGAAACAATTTTCCAGCGCAAGATAACTTAAAAGGATTTCAGGAAAGGTCTACCTCCTGCCAGAAGTGTCCTGGCTAGATAGCAGGCAGTTTTAGACACAGCACAGATGAGCACCTAAGGGCCTCCAGTTCTGGCTCAACAGGACAGTGGCACAGCAGGCCCACTAAGAGGCCTCTAGTTCCAATGCAGCAGGTAAAATGCCAACCCTGGAACCCAGGGCAAAACAGGAATGGCTAGGCCGGACCATGCTAGGACAGTGGGCAAGACACCACAGAAAGTCAGTGGCCAGGCTCCTGGGCTCCAGTGAAAGAAGCTTAGGACAGTGCCTCTTGTATCCTAGGACCAGAGCTCAACTCTTTAAAAAGTGCAAAAAAAACCTGACTAGGTGAAGCTAATACGGTGACAGGGAAGATCAAAACACAAACTCAGAAGAGGACAATAATGTTAAAATACTAACATGAGAAGAATAAAAGGAGAATATGAATTGGTCTCAAGCCCAAAATGTCTTCTTAGAGGAGATCAAAAAGGATTTTAAAAATAAAGTCGGAGAAGTAGATAAAAAATTGGGAAAAGAAATGAGAGCTGTGCAAGAAAATTATGACAAAGGAGTCAATAGCTTGGAAAAGAAAGCAAAAAAAAAATATTGATTGAAGAAAACAAATTCTTTAAAAAAATAGAATTGGCCAAATTGGGGGAAAAAGTTCCACAGAAGAAAGCAACTGGTCAAAAGGAAAAGGAGGTACAAAAGCTAACAGAAGAAAACAAAGAAACAAACAATCAAATGCAGAAAGGCAGAAATATGAAACACATCCTTTTCAGAGCATGATACAATAAAAATTACATGCGCTAAAGGGCAGGATAAAGGATAAGGGAAAGATAGATCAAAATTAATTCAAAACTAAATAATCTATTCCTAAAGAATGAGTGGATGAAACAACAAATCTCAGGAACAAATCAATAATTTCATTAAAGAAAACAAGAGTAATGAGACAACATGCCAAAATTTGTATTATGAAAGCAAAGCAGTATTAGGGGAAATTTTAAATATGTGGATGCTTACGTGAACAAAATAGAGAAAAAGCATGCAACCTAAAAAGCCACAAAAAGAGCAAATTAAAAACCCCCAATTAAATACCAAATTAGAAATTTTGAAAATCAGAAGAAAGATTAGGAAAATTGAAAGTAAGAAAACTATTGAACTAATAAATAAAATTAAGAGCTAGTTTTATGGAAAAAAAAACAATAAAATAGGTAAACCTTTAGTTAATTTGATTGAAAAAAGGAAGAAGAAAACCAAATTATCAGTCTCAAACATGGAAAGGGTAAATCCACCACCAAAGAAGAGGAAATTAAAGAAATCATTAGGAGATATTTTTTCCCAATTGTATACCTATAAATCTGACAATCTAAGTCAAATGGATGACTATTTCAAAAATATAAATTACCGACATTAACAGAAGAAGAAATAAAATTTTTAATTAACCCCATTTTAGAAAAAAAAAATTAGCAAGCTATGATGAACTCCTTAAGAAAAACTCCACAACCAGATGGATTTACAAATGAATTTTACCAAATATTTAAGGAATAATTCCAACACTATATAAACTCTATGGGAAAATAGGCACAGAAGGAGTTCTGCAGAATTTCTTTTCTGACACAAATATGGTACTGATACCTAAATCAGGAAGAGTCAAAGCAGATACCTAAATTGGGAAGAGTCAAAACAGAGGAAGAAAACTATAGAGCAATTTATCTAATGAATATTGATGTCAAAATTCAAATAAAATATTAGCAAAGAGATTAAAGCAATTTATCACAAGGATAACACACAATGACTAGGTGGGATTTATACCACGAGTGTAGGTCTGGTCCAATATTAGGAAAACTATTAACATTATTGGTCAAATCAATAACAAAACCACCAGATATCATATGATTATCTCAACAGATGCAGAAAAAAAGGTTTTGCACCTATATCTTTTAAAAAACACTAGAAAGTATAGGAATAAATGGAACTCTCCTTAGAATTATAAGTAGTTTCTATCTGTCTAAAGCCATCAACAAGCATTATCTGTAATGGGGCTAAACTAGAGGCCTTCCCAATAAGATCAGATATGAAAGAAGGATGCTTATTATCACCAGTTATTAAATATTGTACTAGAAATGTTAGACGTCACAATAAAAACAGAACAAAGAAATTGAAGGAATTAAAATAGGCAATGAGGAAATAAAACTATCATTTTTAACAGATGATATCATGATATACTTAAAGAATCCTAGTGAATCAATTAAAAAACTACTTGAAATAATTCACAACTTTAGCAAAAAATATATGATATAAGTCATTGACATTCCTGTATATTACCAACAAGCTCAGCAAGAGGAGAAAGAAAGAGAAATTCCATTTAAAATAACCATAGAGGATGTAAAATATTTATGAGTCTGCCTTCCAAGACAAACCCAGGAACTATGATGAACGCAATTACACACAAATTTCACACAAATAAAGGGAGATTTGAGCAAGTGGAAAAATATTAATTGCTTATGAGTTGGTGAGCTAATATAATAAAAAGGAAAATTCTACCAAAAAATAATTTACCTATTCAGTGCCATACCAATCAAACTACTAAAAATCATTTATAGAGCTAGAAAAAAAATAATCAAATTCATCTGGAAGAAGACAACATCAAGAATATCAGTGGAATAAGTGAAAAAAAATACAAAAGATTGTGGTTTAGGAATACAAGATCTCAAACTATATTATAAAGCAGCAATTATCAAAACTTTTTGATACTGGCTAAGAATTAGAGTGGTGGATCAGTGGAATAGATTAGATACACAAGAAATAGTAGTAAAATATCTTAGTAATCTGTTTGATAAACCTGATATGAACTCACACTTTGACAAAACCCGCTGGGAAAACTGGAAAATTGTTTAGCAGAAATGAGGTGTAGACCAAACATGTCACACCATATACCTATAAGATAAGTTCAAAATGGGTACATGATTTAGGCATAAAGGGTAATACCATAAGCAAATTAGGAGAGAAAGAATAATTTACCTGTGAGATCCATGGAGAAGGGAATAATTTCTGACCAAATGTGAGGTAGAAAACAGTATGAAATGCAAAGTGGATAATTTAGATCACATTAAATTAAAAAAAAGTTTTTGCACAAACAAAACCAATGCAACCAAGATTAGAAAGAAAGCAGAAAAATGGGAAACAATTTTTATCATAAGTGTTTCTAATAATGGCCTCATTTCTCAACTATATAGAGAAATGATTCAAAATTATAAGAATACAAGTCATTTCTCAATTGATAAATGCAAAGATATGAGCAGGCAGTTTTCAGACAAAAGAATTAAAGCTATCCATAGTTATATGAAAAATGCTCTAAATCACAATTGATTAGAGAAATACTAATTAAAATGAATCTTAGGTACCACCTCACACTTATCAAATTGCTTAATATGACAGAAAAAAATGATGGATGTTGGAGAAGATGTGGGAAAATTGGAACACTAATGCATTATGGGTAGAGTTGTGAACTTACCTACAGAACAATTTGAAACTATGCCCAAAAGGCAACCAAACTGCATATCCTTTGATCCAGCAATACCACCACTCATTCTGTATCCCAAAGCAATCATTAAAAGGGACAAGGACCTACATGTACAGAAATTAAAAAAAAAACACATCTTTTTGTGGTGGCAAAGAACTGGAAAATGAGGGAATGCCCATCAACTGGGGAATGGCTGAACAAGTTGTGGTTTATGAATATAATGGAATATTGTTGTGCTATTAGAAATGATGAGCAGGTAGATTTCAAAAAATCTTGGAAAGACTTACGTGAACTGATGCTGAGTGAAGTGCCAGAACCAGGAGACCACTGCACACAGTAACGGCAATACTGTGTGATGATCCACTATGATTGACTTAGCTCTTCTCAACAATGTAATAATCCAAGACAATTCAGATTGCTTGATGTCTTGGGGAGGGGGAATGGGAAGCAGGGAGCAAGAAAAAAAATTGCTTCAAGAAAAACTTGTGCTATCAGATAAAAAAAATAGGTTTTCAAAAAGGCATTTGTCCTATTTGTGCTCAGATACATATGCTTTGCCAAAGGGAAGGATTGACTACGCTGTTTAGTTTTCCACATTACCCACACTACTGGCAAAATTCTTGAAGGTAAATCATTTTGTTTTTCAAAATGCCAATATGTTGAAGAATGGTGACATAAAAAAGTATAACAAACAGTCAGGGAAGAGCTATTTGTCAATCAGATTACTTCCACAGAAATACAAATGTCAAGGAGGAGACTCAGCAAATCTGGGATATGACTGGGATATGGCCTTGATTTAGTGGGAGGAAAAAAAAGCAGCAAATTTTCCAGCTAGCAGTTGTTGATCAAGGAACAGGCTGGCAGTACTGTCTCAAAGGCCTACGACTTCCTCTAAGTCATGCATTGTCCTAGCATAATCATGTCACTTTCCCACCATGGTGCATCTGCTCAGGGAGTGTGTCAGGGATGTTGATAGCCAGGTGCATGAAGCTTCAGAACTGTGATTGGTGGAGGAAGTGATTTTTAGAGTGCTCACTGCTCATCAAGTGAATTAGTGAAATAGAGTGACTGGAGAAAGAGAGAGAGAGCTCTGGAAGCTAGAATGCAAACGTGGTAACTCACAGCTGCTTTTCTACCCAGTTGTCTAATTGTGGTTGTTTGCTAGAGTTCCTGAAATTATACTGGGGAAGAGGAAAATTGATTCCAAGTGAACTCATTATCCTTTTTTAACAGGAGGGTGATGATTCAAGCATTAAGATATTGTAGAGAGAAAGTAATTTTAACCAAAGATTCAATTATTTCCAACACAATTTGCATGAAGCCCAATGGGTAATCGACAATGGCAATACATTAACATCTCCTTTCAAAGCATTAGCTCTAGTAGGTTCAAGAGATACTCAGTTGGTTTTTAAAAGAAATGATGGCTCGAAATGAAGAGGAACCAAATAACACTAGAATCAGTAAAGGAGCCCCCCAAGATGCTATTTCCTGCCTTCATTTTTATGGGTTTTTAATGTAGGCTGACTGTGTTCATTCTGGGATGAAAGGGAGCCTGCAGGATAATTGAATGAATCAGTGAACGTATCAAATGTATTGGAGGCCTCCATGGGAAAGGGAAGGGACTCAGCCATGCCAAGAGAAGGTTACTAAGTCAGCCCATCATCCCTCTCACACTGGCCACTGGGCTTAAAACTTTATTAGTGTAGTCCATAAACTCTACCCTCACTCATGGTAGGTCTAAAACCTCCAGAAAGGTACTGCAAAGAGACAGATGCGAAACTATTTTCAGGAAGCCTTGACACTAAGGTCTTTAGGTCTCAGTAAAAAAGGAGTGGCCTTGATCCAAGGAAGCTTGATTTATATGTGGAAGGCACATTCTTAGATGGCAGTGAGCCCAACATCCTCAACTTATAGATGGCAAAAGTGATGCCCAGAAAGTTTAAAAAACTTGCACCAGGATCACGGAGGTAGTCAATGTCTGAGCCATGTTTCAATTCCAGACCTTCCTGACTTCCAGCCCAATGACCTATTCTCTAAGCCATTCTGCCTCTCCTACTGGATCTCCAGGATCAAGCCACCTACTGGATCATATCCCCTCAAGTGTTTTGTGGACAATGAAATAGTCTTTTTCAGGTAGGTATGATATTAAGATCTGTGATTACAGGGAGGAAAGCTTTAATCAGCTAAGAAATTGGAAATGTCCAAGCTAGGTATAAAAGTTTCTAACACAGCATTCTAGGCACTGAGATATAACAAATAACTATGTTAAAATCCTTGAATGGGGAGTTCCAGGAAAGGAGCAGGGCAGAAAGGATGACAATAACGGAAGAAGGAATATGGTTGAGGAATGGAGAGTGTGTGGTTTATGGAGAAAGTACATCAAGTCAAAACAGCAGCAGCAGCAGCAGCAACAAAAACAAAACTGGTTTTCCTTGTCCTATAATGTAGTCTGTCTGAGTGAAATTTTCAACAAATAATAAGTGAAAAATAAAAGACCCAGAAATTATGCCACATTACAAATATCACTTTTGCTCCTCACAACAACCTTTAAGGTAGGTTTTATTGTTATCCCCATTTTAAAGTTGAGGAAACTGAGGCAAACAGAGGTTAAATGGCTAATCCAGGTTCACACAGCTAGTAAATATCTGAGGTTGTATTTAAACTCAGATCTTTCTGACCACAGGCACACCACTCTGGCTGCTGTGCTTCTTAAAATCATTCCTCTAATACACAAGTGCCTTGAGTAATGTTTTTGCTTCCTATCTCAATAACGGTCTTTGGAGTAAAGACTGTACATACTTATTTTGTAAATTTGCCTTATATAAGTTTGAATTATTGTTCTTAGCTAGTCCAAACTTCTAATTTTAAAGATAAAAGAACTCTGGTAATGAGATTGGATCTGCCTTGCTCTTGGGATTCAGACACCAAGTAGCAGAGCCGGGATTCAAAGACATCTCCACCATTGGCATTGCCAAGCTGTTTCCATTGTAGCAAGTAACTGCTCAGTTTACTGCCTTAATACATCTTCATGATGAGACACTAATTTAATTCTGCCCAGAATTGCATTAGGCCAATAGAGAACAAAAGACAACTTAGAGCATTATTTAGGGACAATGAACAATCTTTCCTACATTATATATTTAAGGTCATAATGGGACCAGAGAGATATGTATCACCTTTCTTGCTCAGCATGTTGCTGAAGGACGTGGGAAAGCTTGGATAAAGGGAATTATGTTAAAAGCATTGGTTCTAGATCCATAATACCTGGGTTAAAATCCTGTCTTTGAGCCTTTCTTTGTACATACCCATGGGCAAGTCATAACCTTCCTGGAATCCAGTTTACCCAGGGAGGTTTGAGTTGATGACCTCTCTAGTCCCTTCCAACTTTAGATCTACGATCTCATCAATCATTAAGCATCTATTAAGTGCCATATTTCCCCATGTATAAGATGCATCCTTTTTCAAAAAAATTTGGAGTCTAAAAACTGGGTGTGTCCTATACAGTGGTTGTAGAATTTTTTACTTGCATTTCCCACTTTTTCGCACTTGTCTTTGCGCTCATTGTTTCGCATTTGTTACTGGTATATTAGGTTACGTTTTGCTACATTTTGCCCAGAAATGGCTCAGAAAAGATTTTTGTACAGTGCTAAATTCAAGTTAAAGGTGATCCAGTTTGCAAAAGTGAATGGAAATCGTGCTGCTGACTGTAAGTTTGGTCCTCCACCAACTGAGAAAACAATCCAAGACTGGCTACTGGAAGAAGAGACCCTACTGAAAATGCCACCACAGAAGAAGGCCATGAGAAGCAAGTCAGTAAAATGACCTGATTTAGAGAGGGATTTGAAGATATGGATTGAAGAGCAAAGGGCAATTGGAATTCCTGTGTCCACAAAGTTGGTTCAGTGTGAGGCAAGAAGAATTGCTGATGAAAGAGAAGTTATTGATGTTGAAGGAGGACACAATTGGTGATTCATGTTCATGAAATGGAATGGACTAAGCATGTGTACATGCACCAGACTTGCCCAAAATATGCCTGAAAACTATGAACAGATGAATAAAAGTGGAGTTCAATAACTTTATGTAATACATTTTTTTTTCAAATTTTGGGCCCCAAAATTAAGGTGCATCTTATACGTGGGGAAATATGGTACTTACTTTGCTTCAGGCACTGCGGATTCAAAGACAATGAATGAAGCATCCCTGTTTTTTGTCATCTTTGGCCAAATCATACTTTGTGCTCTCCAGGTTATAAATTTTAAATTTTACTTATGACTTATTCCTCTAAAAATATAATGGTTGCATATTTGGTGTTTTATGTCTAAAATACTTTCCAACATGTTTGATTCTCATAAGACCACACTGTGGTATAAAGAATGTGAATATTATTTTTGCCATTGTATAGATGAGAAAACTGACTTGTCCCAGATCAACAATGTATAATAAGAGGTGGAGTCACAATCAATAAAAAACAGACGTAACATGTACTTGACAACTTTCCCATTGACTGACAGATCTCACTTCACCTGAGCATTGATTAAATACTACTATGTCAGGCAGTATGCTAGATGGTAAATGCACAAAAAGAAACAACGGCTGCTGATAAGAACTTTATCCACTCTTCGTGTCTCTTGGATCTATTTATGACTTGAAATGCTGCCTCTCCTGTTAGAATGGGATCTTCTTGAGGGCAGCTACTCTTGTTGCCTTTTTTCATATAGATGCCTACCTCAGGGCACAGGCAGGTAGGTGGCACAGTGGATAGATTGCAAGGCCTGGGGTCAGGAAGACTCATCTTCTGGAGTTCAAATCTGGCCACGGACACTTACCAATTGTGTGGTCCTGGACGAGTCCCTTCACCCTCTTTGCCTCGGTTTTGTCATCATTAAAATGTGCTGGAGAAGGAAATGGCAAACTGCTCTAGTATCATTGCCATAAAGAGTTAGACATAACTGAAAATGACTGAACAACAAAAACAACAGCCTTAGGGCACAGAGTTTGGCACATAGTAAGTGCTTAACAGGCTTGATGATCGACTGATTCTATAAGAGGAAATGTTATATACAAGGTGTTTTTTTTCTCAGAGGCCAGTGACCATTCCACTATATAACAATCACTATCATGTCCAAGTATGTGTTTCTATAAATGTATATGTATTTTCAGTGGAGTTGAATAAATACTAAGTACCTATTATGTGCCAGGTTCAGGAAAAAGGAAAGAAGGAATGAAGGAAGGAAGGAAGGAAGGAAGAAGGGAAGGAAAGAAGGAAGAGGAAGAGGGAGGGAAGAAGGGGAAGGGAAGGAGGGAGAGAGAGAGAGAGAGAGAGAGAGAGAGAGAGAGAGAGAGAGAGAGAGTGAGAGTCACTATCAAGGAGTTTACATTCTACTGAAGAGAACATAACAGATACACAATTAAATCAATTAAATATGGTAAAAAGAAAATTGAAGAGAGGAAAAAGCACTAAGAACCCCTAGAGGAGGCAGTGCCTGAACTGAACCTAAAAACAAAATGAAAATTCAAAGAGGTCTAATGGGAAGGTAGCATATTCCTATAATAGTGAATTCCTTGTACACATGCATGAAGGGAAAATATAAAGTATTGAGTTATATGACCTAAGAATCATCCATGATAAAAAGGATTGAAGAATGAAAATGTCAACTCTGCTGAGAAAATTTGCGAATTAGTAGGGGCTCAGAATGGGCAAAAATAAAGCCATTTCTCTCATTATCACTTGTTTCTGAAAATAGAAACCCCTCAATAATACATAACACCTCAGTTACCCAGTAGAGTAAAGCAATGAGAAAAATACATTGTCAATCAGGAATATGAGCTGGGAGTTAGTCAAATTACGTTTACCAATAATGAAAGTGATGTGATGTCCATCTAGACCAATATGAGATGAGGGATAGGTATGTACTTCTGGATGTCCTTTTTCCAATTATTCTAACTAAAAAGTAAAAAGGAGCTAGATAGCATATATGTGTATATATATATATATATATATATATATATATATACATATATATATATATATGTGTGTGTGTGTGTGTGTGTGTATGTATGTATATATATATGCAAACACACACATATATATAGACACATATGTATGTATATATGTGTGTGAATGTATGTATGCAACCACTTTAAAAAAACTGTCTTATTTGTTCCCTTCAAACCTGAGTCATTTCAGTTAGATTCAGCTCTTTGTAACTCCACTTGGGGGTTTTCTTGCCAAAGTTACTGGAGTAGTTTGCCGTTTCCTTCACTGGCTCATTTTGTAGATGAGGGAACTGGGACAATCAGAGTTAAGTGACTTTCCCACAGTTACACAGCTAGTAGTGTCTGAGGCCACATTTGAACTTGGTCTTCCTGACCTTACTATATCCTACCATTCTTTCAAGCTACCTTTATCTCTCCTCTCTTTTTTGGGCCAAATATTAGAACAAAAAACTCTCTATGTGTTTTTTTTATCTCCCACTGTGCTTTTGAACAGGCTGCTACCCAATGCTTGGAATGTGCTCTCTCTTCATCTCCATCCCTTAGACTCCCTAGTTCTTTCCATGCTCCATTCAAATTTGCTTCTTGACTCAGAACTTTCATGATCCTCATATTTAGATGACAGTGAACAAAATAATTATCCTTTAAAAAATTTTGTATATGCTTATATGCATCTATACTGTCTCCCAGATAGAATGTGAGTTCCTTGACTATCCAAACAGTTTTATTTTTAGTTTTGTATCCTTAACACCTATCATGATATCTGTCACATAGAAGGAACTTAAAGAACTGCATATTCATTGACTGACTGATTTATTAAGCCTCTCTGGATTTCAAACTCCCTATCTTTAAAACACTGGTAATAATAATTCCTGCCTCCTCACCTTCACATATTTATATAGAATATTAGCAAGGCAATATGTATAAGTTGTCAAAGTGCCATTCGGAGATGACTGTTATTCCTTACAGCTCACTCCTTTGAGAATTCTTCTAAATGAAAAGAGCATCTTAGAATTTAGTGGTGCCATGGGAAGAATCAAGGAATCTTAGAATTCGGAAAGACCATATAGATCACTTGGTGTACTATTCTTTCTGTCACATACCACTGGAGGCTGAAAGACAACTATTCGCTCACACAGACAGTGGTAGAAAGGGAAATCAAGAATATCTTTGAAGGAAAATCCCAGTGAAGATAGCCATCTTATGAAGTTCAGCTCAGAAATGGAAGTCTTTAAAAGAATCACATTCATAGCACAGTGAGGCAAGTAACTGCTATACAAAACTGAGTTTACTTGAAGAGAAGTAGTTCAAGACAGCTTTTAGGGGATAATTCCTAGAGTTTCTTTATAAAAATCATTAACAAAGAAAAGATCAGTCATGCAGGTTTAGGATTTATTTTAACTTCTTTAATAATTTTTTAAGGCAGAGGCTATCATATTTGTGTCTTTGTATCCTGGTACCTAGCACAATGCTTGGCACATAGTAGGTGCTTTAAAAAGATTTATTCTTTCTTTTCTTCATTCAAATATAATTAACTTATCTTCCAATGAACACAACACTGTGGTTTATATGCAATACACAATTCTTTTTTTTTCCTTTCTTTAATCAACAATGAAATGACTTCTATATTCAAGACTTCCAATTAAGTCCTACTATGATATCATAGCATGGAGTTAACCATTCTCAAGGATTATACTAGTGAAGTATGTATGTGTGCATATGTAGGCATACATGCACACATAAATATGTATACATATATACATACATACATACATGAATACATATGCATACCACATATACACTCTAGCAAATCTTAAAATATCTAGGTATTCTTTTAGTTTGGGCCCAACAAAGTACACTGAGTCACCTGAAAATCAGGCTAGCTTCATACCAACTTGGCTTATATATAATTTGATCGTGATTAGTTTGGTTTTGGCTACAGAAAATCTCAAAAACCATTTATATTATACAATAGTATTGATCAGTAGTTAGTGGGAAGTGATACCTCACAGAGAATATAACAGATCACAGAAATATTCTAAAACTTTGAAGTAATGGATTCTGGACACACACACACAAACACACACAGTTACTCAGACAATCCATGTCTTTAAGAATCTGCCATTCAGTTTGGGGGTAAAGAGATATATATGTAAACGAGTAAATTCAATTCAGTTGACTTTAATAAATGTTAAATACCCTCTGTATAAAAGGCTCTTCTGCTAAGGCTGGCTATATAAAAACACTAGGTTCTATCCTCAATAAGATTATGTTATACTGGTAGGAAGCAAAATATAATAATGAATGAATAAAAAAAAACATTTATTGAATGCTTGCTATGTGCTAAACACTTTACTAAAAGGTATAAATACAAAAATGAAATAGCAAAATCTCAACTTGCAAATAGCTCATACACTAATTGAGGAATGAAAAGAGTAGATTTCTAGAGTGACTAGAAAGTCCCATAAATCCTAAGTTTTCATGTAATTGTGGATGCTAAGGCCCAAGGGTCTTGGGATAAATCCAAAGGTTAGATGACAGTGTCCAAGGTTCCTGAAAGGCCTGTCAGCAGTACAGATCATAAGGCCTAGTACTTGTGGGTAATGACTCTTTTTCATCAAAATATGTGTAATAGGAACTTTCTCTTACATGCCCAGAACAGCTAACATTGAGTCAGCCTGCTTTGGGAAAAGAGATCTCTTTTGGTTTGGTCTGCTCTTTCCTGATCTGTTAATATGAGTAATTTATGTTTTTATTAATATTCAATGATTTTGCTCAGATTGTCAGATTTATTGGCATATAATTGGGGAAATGTTTCCTAATGATTGCTTCAATTTCTTCTTCATTGGTGGTGATTTCACTATTTTCATTTTTTATACTGGATATTTGTTTTTTTTTTCTTTTTTTTTTAATAAAATTGACCTTCTTTAAATAAAATTGACCAATGCTTTTCTATCTTATGAGGTTTTCTTTCCCATAAAACCAGCTCCCAGGTTTATTAGGTCAATAGTTTTTTTTTCCTTTCAATCTTATTAATCTCACCTTTACTTTTCAGGATTTCCAATTTGGTGCTCAGTTGTGGAATTTTAATTTGTTATTCATCTAGGTTTGTTGTTCTTGTAGTTTTTGTTGTTGTTGTTGCATGCCCAACTCATCAATCTGTTCTTTTTCCATTTTGTTAATATTAAAATTTAGAGAAATGCATTTTCCACTAAGTACTGCTTTGGCTGCATTCCATAAATTTTGGTCTGTTATCTCATTGTTGTAGTTCTTTTTAATGCGATTATTGATTGTTTCTATGATTTGTTCTTTGACCAATTTATTGTTTAGGATTAGGTTATTTAGTTTCCAATTAATTTTTAATCTTTATTTCCACTGCCTTTTGTTGAATATAATTTTTATTGCATTATGATCTGAAAAGAATAGATCTAATATTTCTGCCTTTTTACATTTGATTTTGAGGTTTTTAATGCCCTATTGCATGCCCTATTACACAAAATTTTGTAGGTGTCATATGCTGTTAAGAAAAAAAAAATGTGTATTCCTTCCTGTTCTCATTCAGTTTTTTCCAAAGGTCTGTCATATCTAACTTTTTCTAATATTCTATTCACCTCCTTAAATTCTTTCTTGTTTATTTTTAATTTGGATTTATCAAGTTCTGGGAGGGGACAGTTGAGATCCTCCAGTAGTATAGTTTTGATTTCCATTTCTTCCTGTGACTCACTTAACTTCACCTTTAAGAATTTGGATGCTATACCAATTGGTGCATATATGTTTAGTATCGATATTGCTTCCTTGTCTATGGTACCTTTTAGCAAGGTGAAATTTCCTTCTGTGTCTCTTTTAATTAGATCTATTTTACCTTTTACTTTGTCTGAGATCAGGATTGGTACCCCTGCTTTTTTTTTTATTTCAGCTGAAGCAAAATAGATTCTGCTCCAGCCCCTTACCTTTATTCTCTGTGTGTCTCTCTGCTTCAAGTGTGTTTCCTGTAAACAACATATTGTAGGATTTTGGTTTTTAATCCACTCCTCTCTCTGCTTCCATTTTATGGTAGAGATTGTCCCATTCACATTCACAGTTATATTTTCCTCCATCCTATTCTTCCTCTTTTCTCTCTCCTTTCATCCTTTCCTTCCTTACCAGTGTTTTGCTTCTTTCTGCCACCTCCCTTGATTTTTCCAAACTTCTGTCAACCCCCCCTCACCCCAGTTACCTGACCACCTCCTCTTCTACTTCCCTGTCAGGGCAGATAGATTTCTATATTCAACTGATTATTTATATTCTTCCCTCTTTGAGCAATAATGATGACAGTAAGTTTCAAGTGGTGCTCGTTGCCCAGAATCCCATCTTCCCCTCAACTGTAATAGGTCTTTCACGCCTCTTCATGTGAAATAATTTATCCCCATTCTACCTCTCCTTTCCTTCTCTGCCCATTGTACTCTTCTTTCTCATCCCTTAATTTTTTACATCACTCCCTCAAATTCACCTTATACCCATACCCTGTGTCTATATATAGTCCTTGTAGCTGTACTATTAGTGATATGATTTTTAAGAATTACAAGTATCATCTTCCCACATAGGAATGTAAATACTGTAGCTCTATTGAATCTTATATGTTTTCTTTTTCCTTTTTATACTTCTCCTGGGTCTTGATATTGGAGGTAAAATTTGTGGGTTATTTCTGGTCTTCTCCTTATGGAAGCTTGAAATGCTTCTATTTTGTTGAATAACCATTTTTTCCCTTGATGTATTATGCTTAATTTTGTAGGGTAAGTGATTCTTGGTTGTAGTCCTAGTTCCTTTGCCTTTCAGAATGTCATGTCTCATGACGTTGGATCCTTTAGTGATGCAGCTGCTAAGTTCTGTGTAATCCTGATTGTGACTCCCCAATATTTGAATTGTTTTTTTCTGGCCACTTGTATTTTTTTTCCTTGACCTGACAGTTGTGAAATTTGGCTATATTGTTCCTTAGAGTTTTTATTTTGGGTTCTCTTTCCTGAGGTAATAGGTGGATTCTTTTGAGGCCTATTTTGCCCTCTGGTTCCATGCCATCAGGGCAGTTTTCCTTGATAATTTCTTGAAAGATGCTGTCCATGTCCTATCGATTATGGCTTTCAGGTAGTCCAGTGATTCTGACATTGTCTCTCATGGATCTATTCTCCACGTCCGTTGTTTTTCCCATGAGGTATTTTACATTTTCTCCCATGCTTTCGTTCTTTTGAATTTGTTTGATTGATTCTTGATGTCTCCTAGAGTCATTGTCTTCCACCTGTCCAATTCTAACTTTTAAGGTGTTGTTTTCCTCAGTTAGCCTTTGTACTTTCTTTTTCTTTTGCCCAAGTGTACTCTTTAAGGTGTTATTTTCTTCGGTGTATTTCTGTAACTCCTTTTCCATTTGTCCAATTCTACTTTTTAAGTAGTTTTCCAAGCCATTTACTCTTTTCCCCCAATAATTCTGTTGTATCACTGTCATTTCTTTTCCCAATTGTTCTTCTTTCTCTCCTATATGATTTTCTTTTTTGAGCTCTTCCATACATTTTTTCTGGGCTTGAGACCACTTCCCATTTCTCTTTGAGGTTTTCTTAGAGCTTTTGCCCACGGGTGTCTTGACATCGTTATCCTCCTCTGAGTTTGTGTCTTCTGTCACGTAATAACTTTCTGTGATCAGATTCTTCTGTTCATCTTTTTTTTTTGGGGGGGGGAGTCCTTTTTCTTAAATTTGATCTCTCCTCCCAGGGTGGAAGGGCCTCTGCCTTGGGCTTCTTATGCCAGTGGCTGCAGGCCCCAGTTGTTTACTTGTTGCTGCTGATGTTTCTCTGAGGCACACAGGGAAACTTCATTTCTGGTTCTGTGTTGAGGGATGTGGTGCAGGGAGGGCGGGTGGCTGGCACAGTTGTGGGTCATAGAAATTTGGTAGCTTGCCTGGTGCTGAGCTGGGTTCCTAATGGTAGTGTCTGGCATGTGCTGAGGCCTGGGCTACACTGAAGCACATGGAGGTCTGGCCACTGGAGGATGCCTATTTTCCCTGTGCTATGCTGAATCATTTGGGTTACTTTCTCTACTCTCTCCTGTTTGCCCTGGGCTGCACTGAAGTATATAGTGGTTCTTGGACCTGGAATCTGCTGGTCGCCCTGGCTATGCTAAGGCACATGGGGGATGGTGGGGTAGCCCTGGTGTTGCCATTTGCCTGCTCCACTACACTGGAGCTCAGGATCTCCTGCTGGCTTGCTGAGGTAGAGCTTGCTCATAGCTTGCTGGGACATTTTCTATCCTGGAATGTGCTCCCCTTTTAACCAAGTGAGATGGATCTTTCTTGCCGATCCTCCAAGTCTCCTGTGCAAAAATACTGCTCGTCCCTGTCTTTCTGCTGGCTCTGCTGTTCCAGGATTTGTTCCAGGGCACTATTTTATGGCTATTTGGAGTTGAATATGGGAGAGCTAAAACAATTTACTGCTTACTCTGCCATTTTGATTCCCAGAAGTAGAATCCTATAGCCCCTATTTCTTTTGTAATTCCTTATGGCACTTATTATTATGGTTCTATGAACATCCCTGGAACTCAATAGGAATGTCATATTACAGAAACCTGTGCAGACTCAATGGAAAGGTTATATTACAGAATCCTGTACAAAATCTTTGAAGATTTGTGGAGATAGAACCACTATTTTCAGTAAAATAATCATAAGGAAACATTTATACATTTTCTGATTTCCGATTTTCAAAAAATTCCAGATCTTACATTCCAAAATTCTAATGAAGAAATTATTTTGAAGGGGCTAAAGAGAAAAAAAAAATGATATATCCTTCCTAAAATCACCTTAGTTTAGTACCATGGAACTGGGTATAAGAGAAAAATCTCTATGCTTTTTAAATTTTTGTCATTGTTGATCTATGCATCTTTCCAAGTCATCCAATCACTTTCTCCTGTGTTGTCCAAAGAACATAAAAAGATTCTTGATGGCAAAAAAAAAAAAGAATTCAGAGAAATAGAATATTTGGATTTTGGATCTGTTGGAATGAAAGTATTATTTTCTTAATAAATCTGTGCTATGGTTTTCCACACAAAGAACTATTTGTGCTGTTGGTCCTGAAGGAATGACATGCTTCTTACATGATTATGACGGAATCCTAATAAAGCTGCCCCTAGCCCCAATATTCTAACTTCCTTATGGGCCCAACTGAACAACAGGCCCACTGTAACTACCTAGCCACACACACGCTTCAATATCCTAACTTCATGTATACCTCACTTCTCACTAGAACAACAGGTGTGTCCATGAACTCATATTTCTCACAGAACAGCAGGTGTGTCCATGTGATGGGATCCCGGCCACTGCCTCTAGCTAGCCGCCACTCCCAGACCCATTCCACATATTTCCCACAGAAATAGCAGGTGTGTGCATGCACTCAACCACAACTACATTCATCTAGTTTCAAACAGGACCACAACAGTCAGTCAATCAGAAAGCAGCACCACCAGGATGTCCAAGCAGGATGTGGACCCCTCAGAAATAGAAGGGACTTTCCCTAAGTAGGCACCTGTGCAGTAATAGTAAAGAACTGACCTAGAGTGAACTTATGACATAGAGAGGCTTATTATAATATCATTATCATACATACATACCCTCCCAGTGGGTTTTTCTATATGCACTGTGGATAATAGCACGGGTGGTCCCACTATGGCTGGAACCCCTCCCCTATTACCTAATTCCTTAACAAAGTGCTCCTGATTTTTAATATTCATAATTTCCATTATGTAATTACATCTTTACCCTATAAAATCCATCTCGCTTTCTCTGAAGTTCCTGGTTCCTCTGGGAACTTACCCCCCCTTCATGAGAGGCATCAGTCTCAATAAATGCCTGTACTTGGATTAGAAGTGGTCTGATTCTGAATTCTCTGAGATGGTTCCACCACAGCACATCATGAAACCACAATGGTTTTTGTCATCCCTGGATGGGCAGAGTTTAAACCTCTTCAGTTTTTGGCATCTCTGGGTGGGCAGAGACTAAACCCCAACAATTAGAAAGACAGCATGATGCAGTGCAAGCAGAAGACCTTGCTTCAAACTCAGCCACTTACTTTAGTATCTGTGGGACACACACAAACCACTTGACTTGATTTCTGGGCCTGTACTTGCTCACCAATAGATTGTGAGAGATGGACAAGATCGTCTCTAAAGACCCTTCACTCTCTAAGTCTATATTCCTGTCCTTCTCTCCTGCTGTATCTTGTTTCCTTTTATTTTTCTCTTGATTTGTTGCCATTTTGCTTCTTGAAGGTATTTACTAACAAAATCCAGAATGTCTCAGCCCTCTTCTGCAATGCACTGCTGTATTTCCGTTACATATTGTTTTCAAGACAGTAAGAGATGCCTTTTTTGATTCCTATAGCATCTTACTTGATTATGCGTAAAACACCTTAACAGTAAGTAAAAGTGACCAACCAAAACATGCCTCTGTCCTTTCTTCTTGGGTTTATGATGCTTCATCTTCTCAACAGTGTTTTTCAAGCTATATTTCTCTCTAAAAGCCACATGAAATATTTGCTACTCCCTCTTACCCCCATCTTCTTAAAGCACAGGACTGAATAGGGTCTAGTTAATATCTCTGAAAGTGACTAGAGATTTCAAGACACAGCGGTCTCAGCTCACTGACTACTGAAAGCTCCATTCTTTTATAATTTTTTAAAGGAACAAACATATCATATTACAACCTTGTTTATCCCAGCTGGGGAAGCCTAATGTACCTTGAAATAACTTCTGTTATGATGAAGTAGTGAACTGGAGTTGGAATGTCTGGTCCTGTAGGCCAGAGACATTTACTGAGTCGAGGACCATCAGGAGAGATGAAATTTAAAATAAAGGCATGAATTGAATGATATTATAAATATTGCTTCTGCTGCTGCCAAAAGGATTTGATTTTAATTTATCTTTGGCTCTCTTTCTGATCATACCTTTTCTCTTTCAGGGGTTTCACTAACTTGGGCTTTTCTCGTCTCCATGGTGATATCTCCAGGGATAGGCTCATATATTCAGCTTTTG
This sequence comes from Trichosurus vulpecula, assembly GCF_011100635.1. Taxonomy (NCBI): domain Eukaryota; kingdom Metazoa; phylum Chordata; class Mammalia; order Diprotodontia; family Phalangeridae; genus Trichosurus; species Trichosurus vulpecula. The sequence goes on from NC_050578.1 coordinate 249,682,489, forward strand.
GCTCCCCGTATTGATGCCTGGTCTCATTCTGTTCCATAAACTCACTTTCCATTGCATATCACTGAAAGGTATTAGTGCATCTGTTCTAAAGGGTGTTGGGCCTCTCTGGCCCCAAACAGGATAAGCCTTGAGCCTAAATGTAACAATCCTTCTAAAATCATCAGGGCCAATCCTTAAGTGTAGAGTGTCCTGGAGACTTTCCAAAGAAATGCCAGGAAGGCTTATTTACCCAGTTATTGCTAAATCACTTGATACCAATAAAGAAATCTGAAGAGTTCTACTCTCTCTGTCATGATCAGCTGAGATATCAAGGCAGTGTTCTTTGACCTTACAGAAAACATTCATTGTTTGGGCTTTAGCTTCAAATAGGAAAGGCTGGGAAGCCCAAGCATGGTACACAGATTTTATCCATAAATCATAAAATTATTAAATTTCAAAACTAGATAGGATTTTAAAGTCTGATTCTGCATTCATCATTCATTCTTCCAAGTTTGGCGAAAAACAATTTCTTCTCCCTCTACCTCCCCACAAATTCCTAGATTTTAAAGAAAATGAAACATATTTCAAGCATATAAACTACAATTTTAGTGTTTGAAGAAACCTTAGAGATACCTCACCCCATGTATCAGCAAGATAATAATCACAATACAGGTGGTAATTGTGAATGTGCATATGTAATTCTGTACTGCAAAATATGAGAGACTCTCCATATAGAAGGAAGAAGAAGTAAAACATTTATTCAGACACCAGAGGACCAACTCCTAAAACTAGTAAGCCCACTTTATTATAACAGCGAGGAATTTAAAGCACAATATCATTGTGTGGAGCCTCACTATCCCGAAACCATCGGCCCCACTGCTGGGGCCTTCCCACAAACACTCTCACAGCCACCACATGTCTGCTCTTTCCCTCAGCTCTAACTGCTCTCTCAGCATTTCCTGTAACATGCTTTCCTTTTCCTCTCAGCAAGCTCCTCCCACTACATCTGACTTAGGCTTCCTGTGACATAAGCAGGTCACATGGCCTATGAATGGGTGGGAAAAATCTTCAAATCTAAATTATCATTGCAGCCCAACATTTTACAGATGAAGAAACTAAGGTTCAAAAAGAGGAAGGGGTTGTAGAGATTCTTAATTGAGGAAGCAAGGCTACAATCAGTCCATATCCCTCGATTCCATAATGCGAACTCCAATTCAACTTTAGGCTTATATGTTAATGAAAGACTTCTTTATTCTTAAGGAAAACAAGCAAACAAAACAAAAGACAAACAAGCAAGTCTCATGGTTTCCTAAGAAAGGTAGTTTCTACAGTAAGAAGTTCACTGTATTTGGAGTGACTCGATCTGCTTTCAAAGCCTGGCTTTACTACTTCTACATAGGTGATCTTCAAGAAATCACTTTGCTGCTCAGTTTCCTCAACTTTAGAATGAGAAAGATGGAATAGGTTATTTCTATGGTTACCCCCAATCTAAAATTTTAGATCCTGTGAATTTTGCCTAGGTGAGTGGTATCTACATTGATATAAATATGAATCCTTCTGTACCTTAGTAGAAAATAAGTATCTAAGGCTATACTTGAACTCAGGTCTCCCAGTCTCTAGGTCCAGTTGTCTTTCCAGTAGGCTATTTAGCCTCCTCAGTGATCTTTATTTCAATTCTTAGAGAAATTCTAATGGAACTGTTAAAGAGGCATCTAGTAAAAATTGAGAAAAGGAAACAGCGATTACAAAGATTCAAGATGGTATCACCAAGAGCAGATCATGCCATGCTAAGGTTATTGGGTTATTTTTTTGAGAGCCTTTCTAACCTAGAAGAGTAGAGAATGGGTGCCACCTAGTAAGCACTTAATATGTGCTTGTTAATTGATTACCTAGATTTATACAAAACTTTTGATAAATACCTATGTTATTGGTATGGAAAAGATGGAGAGGTGCTCACTGGATAGAATAACTGCATGGATTCAGAATTGGCCAGACACAGTGCTTGTAATTTTTAAACCTCTTGTATAATATTTAAATTGACTATAATTTGCAGAATTATTGTAGATTCTTGCAAACATGGAATTTCATCCTGTCTATTCCCTGGTAAACTACTTTCAAGTAGTCAGATAATTATAATTTCCTTTTTAGAAAATTATGTATCTTTGGTACAAAAAACTTACATATACCTTGTCATTTTGGAGAGGGGAAAGAAGACACCAGTTTAATACAATCCAACTCAGCACTATATTTTTGGTAGAAATGTAAAAGGAAAAAATACAATCTGAGATTGTAAACATCTTGAATGTAGAGAACCTATTTTCGTCTTTCTTAGTATAAGTAGCATTTAGCACAGTGTGGGTCATACAAGGGGTTCTCAATAAATGCTTTTTGATGACTTGAAGAGCAGAAAGAAAATAGGTAATCTATTAATATATGAAACAAATTTAGAGGTTTTTTTAGTTTGTCAAAGTACTGAAAATTTTCAGAAATATATCTTCTGAGGATTTTGTCAAAACATGAGGGCAATGAGTTGTTTAAATGTATGTTTTTGTACTTTCATTTATGAAAGTTTTACCAACAATATTATCTAATTAATATCACCCCATCTAAAGAATTCTATTTAACCTTTTCTCCCAGGGATATATTTTGTCATACATTTAAGTTGTAATAAACAGTGTTTTCTCAAAACAGAAGAGGTAAGGATAATCAGTATTCAAAAATAGATATTTGACTTTTAAATTGCATTTTTTAACTAAGAGACCTCAAATTCTTTTTTTATAAACCAATATAAAAATACAATAATTTAAGCTATGATAAAAATCACAATACAAAACAGAGGCTTAAATCTATAAACTATGTTGATAGATACAGAAGTTTTAAAGAAATAATGCTCAGTTAAAAGAAACGTCCTTAAAATACTAATAACTTTCATTGGATTCCAGGGTTTACAAAGCACTCTTCTGAAAACCCTGAGAAGTAACTGGCATAGGAATTACTATCCTAAGTATCAGGGAACTGAGGGTTGGAAAGACTTATTCTTCACTCATATAGCTAGTTAAATGATTGAGGACAGTATTTGAACCCATCTTTTTCCAAGTCTAGTTCTCTTCCCACCATACTTTGCTGTAAAGAACATACACAAAGAGGTCACAAGAAAAGTAAAACACTGACAGTATCTATTTGGTTTGTATCTTGGTCACTTTCCTTCAATCCTCCTCTGTATACACTAAAAATGGGGTGCACTTTTATTACATCTGTGTGTGTGTGTGTGTGTGTGTGTGTGTGTGAAGAAGTGTCGTGTAGTGGACTGAGTGCCAGTCTGAATGTCAGAAAGACTAGGATTCAAGGCAAAATATGACAAATACTGGTTTAGTGTCCCTCAGAAGTTTATTTAATCTTTTGGTGTCCCTAAGCTACTCTTCAATACTATAGTTTATACATGAGTTACCAACTTAGATTGGTAGAGAGAGATTACTCTCCTGCGAGTTCCCTGTACCAATAAAATCACAAATCTAGTCTGTGTGCCCTACATAATTTATATTCCCATGGTCATCACCTCACATCTTTCTATAGCAATAATCTTCTGGTGGGTTCGCCTGCCTCAAGCCTCTCCCCACTTCAGGCTACCCTTCATTCAACCACCAAAATGATTTTCCTAAAACTCAGGTTTGACCATGTCACCTTCCTACTCAAAACTCTTGGGGTTTCCTATTTCCTCTAGGGACAAATACAAATTATCTGTTTGACATTTAAAGCCCTTCATAGTCTTGCCCCTTCCTACCTTTCCAGTCTTATTAGACCTTATTCTGCAACATGTACTCTTTGATCTAGTGACCCTGGCTTACTGGATGTTCCAACTCCTGTGTCTTGGTATTCTCCCTGCGTTATCTCCATTCCTGGAACATTCTCCCTTCTTGACCTCACTTAGTGACCTTCCTAACTTCCTTGAAATCCTAAATAAAATTCCTTCTTTTACTGTATGCCTTCCCCAAACTCTCTTAATTTTCATTCCTTCCCTCTGCTAATTATTTCCTTTTTGGGTTGTATGGGGTGTTCAGGGAGGACAAGTACCTTTAATGTGAGGACTAGCCAAGCCCTTTTCAGGCCTGCTCATCCATCTTTGGTATCCACTTGTCATTCAACTCTCATATGCAGCTCCAGGAAACAGCTAAACCGGGTTGAGGGTAACCAAAAGGCCTCAAACACGTTGGTGAGTTAGGGGTGGGGTGTCTGTACCAAGCATGTGAGGACTTCCTCTGGTGGAATAGATGGATGAGAACAATTTGTTCCAAGGGCTGTTGAAGCAGGTACTATGGAGAGTTTAGAACTTGGTCAGACGTTGAAGATACCAAGGTCACGCATTGGATCCCTGGCCATTTTCAGTTGTCCTGAATTTTTTCTTGCCATTGGACCTCGATGACTCTGGGAGAGAAAGTGAGGCTGACAACTTTGTGCAGCTGCCTCACTTAAATCTAATTCACACACGAGTCAAGACATTTCCCAGTGATATCATTGATCCTCTTTAAAATGGAAGAAGAACAATATTTCCTATTTATCCTGTGTAAGACTTATTTGTTTATATTTGTTGCATGTTGTCTGCCTGATTGGATTGTAAAATCTTTGAAGACAGGGGCATCTCTTGACTTTTTCTATATTCCCAGAACTTTGCACACAGTGTCTAGTATGTAGTAGCTGTTTAACAAATGTTTACTTATGGATATAGAAGGAACCTCTTGAAATTTGAATGAATTAGTGATAGATTGAATACACAGAAGTTATGTTGTATATTTGCTACCAGGATGGGGAAGGTTCTAGGGTACTTGGCAGATTCTTATTTTAAATAAATATTCTTGCTAAGTACATGAAAACCTCTTTGATTTCTCAGCTTCTGAAATGATGTGGCTATCCAGCCCTTCTAGGTTCAGGGTTAGGGGCAAGTCCCACATTGCCCTGAACTTTTAATCACATGTATAAAGATGATCTTCTAAGAAAGGCATGGAGATGTTTGAGATCTGCATCAGTGGAGGGAATATCCACATTATCAAATCAGGAATTCATTTATATTCAAAAATAAGAGGAAGCCTTATTATGTCATGCAACTAAGAGTAAACACAGTGTTAAATAAATGTTTATTTCTCAAAAGGGACGCCGGATTGAAATGATAAATTACCTTCAACAAGATTTTAAATAAAACAATGCATGATAAATATATAATGATTTATTTTTTAAGGAAAATTAGGTAGATTTGTGCCAGATCCCTAAATTTTAACACTACTAATGTGAAGGTTGTATGTGCGTGTAGGCATGTATATCTGTATACACACATACATGTAGGCACATGCTTATATACACATACATATGTGTGTACATACATGTATTCATACATATATGTGCATGTGTGTATTCCTTGGTTATCACTGTCACAGATGAGACACTGACATGGTAGGTGGGTACATGTGAGTATATTTCAAAGGGTGGTGTGTGGGTACATATGCACACGTATATGGGGGTGTGTGTATGTGTGTGTTTAATTTTTAAATGAGAAGTGTTGGAAAGTGGTCATATTGCTAGTTTTGGAGTCAAGTTTTATGAATTATTTCTAACACATACTAGCTGTGTGACCCAGGGTAAATCACTTCATCCTTCATTATCCCAGGAAATTCTCTTAAACTAAAAGTTATAAACAGATGAACTTTCTACAAAAATAAAAATTTCCCACACTAATGAAATCATATGTTTAAACCAATCAACAACAGAAACATATTGTAGGGTTTGTGTTTGCTGTATGTTATCCAAGTAGATTTTGTGTGTCCATGTAGGTCTGTCTAGTTGTTACTGAAAGGAAAGCAAGATAGCTGTCTTTAGTGTCTTCGCTCAACTTTAATCCAAGGGAGAATTTGATTCCAGCCAAGAGAAGAAACAGCAGGTCGGGACCAGATGCTGACCATTCTGTTCTTTTCTGAGGAAGGGGGTAGAAAACTAGAACTATATTTACCTACTCCCTTATATATTTCCCTAGGGAATTTTTTTAACTTCAATCTTTGTTCCTCATAGCTATCCCTGAATCAGAAAAGTGTAGTCCAAGCTTTATATCCAAGGCTTGATTCCCTTCCCACCAAATACCACAGTATATATACATATTAAGTAACAAATTAATCCATTTATCCATACATAGAAGAAGACAGAAATCAGAGAAAATGTACATATGTGAATATATACCAGACAGTATTCAAAGGGAATACATTTTCCTATTAAGAAATAGATAATCAAGAGAGTCTCAGATCTCACCAAAAGGAAAATTTCCCAGTTTCTGGTTTAGTAGACTACCAAGAGAGATGTGAATGAGGTGCTTGCTGGCTCTTCTACATCTCAACCTCTTCCCAGATTTTCTCTCCCTTAAGGGACCCAAAGAGAGTTTGGAACCACATTTCTTCTCTCCTGGGGCTAGAAGACTGAAGACAAGATAGAGGAGCAGTCTCCACTCTAGCTCTCACTAGCCTTACCCTCACACAGGCAAGGAGCATCGAGTAATCAGTCTCTCCCAATGTGGAGTGTCTTATGCAAACTGCCCTTTGAGCCACATGTTTCATTCCAGTTTTTTTTTTGTTATTAAAATTAACCAGGCTTTTGTAATAATCTCTCAATATTCTCCCTGGTTTGAATTCTGCAATATTGTTCAAACCAACTTTTCAGATTGAATTGTTTTGTTTGTTAATTTCCTTCTTCAGAATATATGATTATAAGCATGTATAAATATGGGAGTTAACCTCACATATTTGGTATGTGAGAATAAGTTAAGTAGATAAACATTTATTCAGTGTCCTACTAGAATGCTCTCTCTAAGGGCAAGAACTTTCTCATTAAAAAAATATCAGAGCCTACTATACCACATCAGATATGTTGTTCAATCAAGTCCAGCTCTTCATGAGGCTGTGGACCATAGCATGCCAATATTGTCCATGGGGTTTTCTTGGAAAAAAAATGCTGGAATGATTTGTCATTTCCTTCTCAAGTGGATTAAGGCACAGAGAGGTTAAGTAATTTGCCCAGGGTTACATAGCTAGTGAGTATCTGAGGCAGGATTTAAACTTAGGTCTTCTTGACTGTAGGACCAGCACTGTATCTATCCACTGAGACACTTAGCTGTCTTCTTTTTTTTAATTTGAATCACCAGTGCCTAGCACATTGCACATAGCAGGACCTTAATAAATACGTGTTGACTGATTGATTGGTAGTATGGTCTATTGGAATAAGCCCTACCTCTATATACAGATGATTTGGTTTAAGTTCCATTTCTACTTGTGAAATATTGGTAAAATGATTTAACTTCTCTGGGATTCAGTTTCCTCATGAATGTGTTGTTCTAGATGGTCTCTGGGGTTTCTTCCGTCTCTCAATATATGTTCTCATGATTGATCAAAAGCAAAGATAATGATCTTTTTTTAATGATTCTTCAAAAAATCCACATACAGCATACATGTAATAGTTGCAGTATTTAGTTATGGTTAGGAAGTCAGATCGTTTGTTTTCAGCTTGCCAAAAACTTTGGAACATCAAATATTGGCTTAGTTCTTTCAAGCAAATATGTCAAGACATTTCTTATTTCATTCTACTCCAACAAGTTTTCTTTATGGAGTGAATTGAAAGCAAACATTTAGCTTCTGGGACATAACAGAGAGCTTTGCCTGTTGCCAGATTGCACAGGAAGAATCTTGCCCTGAGATTTATGTTCTTGTGGAGGCTCTGCTTTGGTGGGATTTTTCACGCTGAGATTGCCGTTTAGACGGTTCTATATTTTTCATGAAGCTGAGTGGAAGCTTCTCCCATCTTTTCTTCAAAAAGCAAGAGAGTTGCAGCCTTTAGTGGCTGCTGCTGAGGGTTTGGGATGAATCCCCTTAAAGAAACATTGTCACCATCACCCTCATGACTTTTGGCAGTCTGACATGATTAGTTGTGTGTCAGAACCCAACTTCCACTCATTTAACAGCATGCTTGCAATGGAGCGCACTTCAAAATTGGCAGGCTGTCAGGCAGGTTCTAAAATAACTCTCATTAGCTTCAGACAGCCTAAGCTAGTCAGCAGGTATTGCCAGTGGTCCTTGATTTTCCCCTGTTTATTGGTCTATTATTGTTAGAGGAGGCTAAACAAAACTTGTCATTGAAAATTTTAGTGCCTAATTATAAGATGCTTAATTGAAAAAGGACAGGAGTTTAATAAAACAACAAATATTCTCTAGATGGTAATTGCTTCATGATATGCAAATTAATGTTGCAGGACTGCAGTTCCAGTCAGATAGATATTGGCTCTAGTATCAGAGACTGGTGATGGCAGTAAATAGGTGATTAGAAAATCATCTTCTGATGAGTAGTCACAAATGGCTTCATATTCCCCCAGTCTCAATGCATCCGAACACCAGGGAAAGAGTGATTTCAAATAGACAATGTCAGGAAGAAAACTCAAAGAGATTGAAGATCTTTAGTCATTACTAATGAGATTCTGAATTGTTCTTTAAGCTTTCCATGGTGGCATATTGCTATTCTTAGGATTTGAGACTAATACTCATTCATACATCTAAGAGATAGTTACTAAGAAGCAGCAATTTAGATTCATAGAATCAGAGTTTCAGAGCTGGAAAGGTACCTTAGAAGTCTCATTTTATAGTTGAAGAAACTGAAACTCAGACAGGTGACTTTCTCAATGTCCCATAGGTAGAGTCAGAGCCTGGAATCACACTTTGCTTCCATGTGCATGAATGTATTGTGATATGCAGCCCTGAGGGAAGATTTGAGAGGCAACATGATTTATATTAGATATACTCAGGTCAGAATCCTGGCTTAGACCCTTATGACCTGAGACGATGGCCAGGTCACTTGCATTTTCTCTTTCACAGTTTCTTCATCTTCTCATGGTTACTCACTATCAAATATTTTGCCACCCGGTGACATTGACCTCCTTTCTCTTTCTCACACAAGATATTACATCTCTTGACTCCAAGCATTTTCCCTGGCTGTCCCCTCTACCTGAAATTCTCTCCCTCCTCATCTCCACCTCCTGGCTTCTCTGGCTTCCTCCAAGTCCCAAGAAATTTTTTTCTTGTACAAGAAACTTTTTACTAATCTCCCTTAATGCTAGTGCCTTCCTTCTCTGAATTATCTACAATTTATCCCATATATATATTTTGTACATAATTGTTTGCATATTGTCTCCATGATTATACCATGAGTTCCTTTAGAGCAAGAATTATCTTTATTCTTTCCTTGTATCCCCAGTTCTTAACACAGTATCTAGTACATAACAGACACTTTGTAAATATCTATTCACTGACTCATCTATAAAATGAGGATGATGATAAAACTCAAAGTACTTACTTGATGGCTGTTACAATCAAATAAGACAATGGACATTAGGCACTTTGCAAAACCTTGGAGGAATATTTAAATGTATATTACCATTCCTACTGTTAATGCTATTGCTACTGCTGCTATTTCTACTATCTGTACCATTAATGCTGGTAACAATGAATGATCTATAGATTCCAAAATGTTATGTAATTGAAGCTAGAAATAAGGCTCCATTATCATTTTCCCCCCACTACACTATCCCTTATCTATTAAATAACCAGTCTCTTCTCTTGTTCTCTCTCCTAGAGGTAGAGTAAAATAGATTTTGTGGAGAATAAATCACAGAATTAGAGAGCTAAAAAGAAACCTTAGAGAATGTAAACCCCAACGTCCAATTTTTATAACAGCAGAATATGAGACTATAGAGGGCAAATGGCTTGCTTGAAGGCATTCTTGAGTGTTGGCAATGCTGAAGTAGGATTCTGTGTCTTCGCACACAAAATCTATGATTCTTTAATAGTTAAATGGCATGGTAGTAGATAATACAGTGTTGGATTTGAAATCAAGGAGAACTGAGTTCATATTCAGCCTCAGACACTTGCTAGCTGGGTAAGGCACTAAACCTCAGTTTGCCTCACAGTAACACCTAACTCACAGGGCTGTTGTGAGGATAGAATAAGGTGTGATTTGTAAAGCCTTTGGTAAACCTAAAAACACTACGCATGTTTGATATTCCAACCAGCTACATAGACCTTAACAAAGACCAAATTGATGGGGCCTAAAGAAGAGAATGATCAGATCTCTGAACTTCATTTTAGTCTTCCTCAGATTCATTTACATGGCAGGAACCAAGTGATTATGAGACCTTGGTCATGGTGATTTAGAATAAATGCCTCTACATATTCACTTCATCCAATATCCCCTGATCTCTCCCTACATTCTATTAAGTAGTTCCTTATCTGCCATCTTTAAGCATGCTCTAGCCTCAAAACAAACAACAAACCCGTTCACTATGCCCTTCAGCTTATATCTATATGTTGATATATAGATAGATAGGTCTGCCTATGTATATTCTTTTCATCCTCCAAATTCTTCAAAAGAGTTAACTACATTCAATACACTTCCTTCCTTTTCACTTACTCCGTAGTGCTGAATTACCACATCTGAAGTATGTATGTTCCTCCCTTCCAATGTTTCTCTATCTGCTTCATTTGACCCTCTTGACCACCACACCTTCCCAAATTCTCTCTCTTTTCTAGGTTTTCATGACACTATTCTCTTTTGATTTTCTTCTTACCTGTCAAACTTTCCCTCATTCTTCTTTGCCCACATGTTATCCACATCATGACCTCTTTCTATAAGTATTCTCCAAGGTTTTCTTCTAGTTTCTCTTCTCCATTTATATTTTTTGGTTACTTCATCAAATGCCGTAGTTTAACTGTTACATCTATGCAGATAACCTGCAGATTTATGTATCAAGCTCTAGTCTCTGTCCTGGGCATAATTTTTACTTTACCAATTGCCTTTTGCACATAGAAACTGAATCTCAGGAATATTAAATTCAAGATGAATAAAGTGACCTTGTTGTCTTTCTCTCCAACTCTCCTTTCTTCTTCAGTTCTGTTGAAGGCACTACCACACTTCCAGGCCCCCTATTTTGTTATCTCAGAAATATTCTGAACTTGTCATTATCTTGTTATTTCACATATCCTGTCACTTATCAAATCTTGCCATTTCTATCTTTATAATATCTTTCACATTGAACCTGTTCTCTCTGAATATAGATACATATATCTGCAAGTCATGAGTCTAGCACTTGATGTTCTCCCAAGATTATTGAAACATACTCCTCATTAGTCACCTTATCTCATTCTAGTTCATCCTATAATTTGTTGGAAAAGTAAGTTTCCTTAAATACAGATCTGTCTGTGTGACTCTCATGTTCAGTCAATGCCATTGGCTTCCAATTCCCTCTAGTATAAAATATAAACTCTGCTGTTTAGCTTTTAGATCTCTTAATGACCTGATTTTAAGATAGATTTTTTCAACTTCATTTATCAGCACATCCCCTCCTCTCTTCTGTAACCCAACCAAAATGGCATTATCTCTGTTCCTCATTTATGGCAATCATCTCCCATTTCTGTACCTTATCACTAGAAGGCTGGCCCTAACTCTAACTCCTCATGCTTGGGATATACTCCCTCCATCTCATAGACTCCCTCTATTACTTCAAGGTGTAGTTTAATGCCATCTTCTATATGAAATATTGTTTTCCCCCAATTATGAGTGCCTTTCCTTCCAAAGCATCTTATATTAAGCTGCTTTATACATATTTGCATTTGATATGTGTTGTCTCCCTCACTAGACTATAACCTCATTGCAAGCAGGGTTTGTTTCATTTTTTTAGAATTGTAATCCCAGTGGATAGCCCAGTACCTGACACAAAATAGGCACTGAAAGTCCCCCCCAGCTTATAATGTACATAGCAACTCACTCATTTTTTTGCCCATTATGTGTGACTATTGTCCACGTTCTTTAAAAAGTTCACTACAACTACACCTTTTGTGCTGTAGTTCATGTGCCCTCCACCCCTCCCTACATGCAATGCAAAACATGCAACACATTTTTTTTGGAAGGTTGATAGGTTGGAGGTGGACAAAATGTGGGAATCCCTGGTCTAGACATGAAAATAAAAGAGAAGGAACCTTAAACCATGTTCATAACAACAATAACAACAATGTCATACGTTACCTATATACAGCATTTAGCACCATTGGGAACTTGACTACCAAGGAAGTACAACAGGATCTCTGCCCTCAAGGAGATTTAAAGCTGCCAAAGCATCTGTACACGAGATTGAAGCATGCCAACTCAAGGCAGATTATCTTTAGCAGCTAAACTCTGGGATAAAGCATATCAATAACAATATTTGTCACAAATGGCATAAACCAACATGAACTAGAGGGACTGGAAGTGCTTTCATGGAAGGGCTGCAAGTTGACATTGAGTTTTGAAAGCAAATAGAGGAATAAAAATGAACAATCTGGCCATGGCACATTTTATTCCCAAATGGAAATGTTCATGTTTTTAGCATCTTAAATATAATTTATCGTGATATCTTCAGTTTCCCTATCTGCATATTCTTCTAATCAACTGCGATGACAGTGCACCATACAGTGATATGAGCTACATTTTAAGATGCAACTGCCCCGTCCCTTTCAGTGCTACCAGGAGTGACCACATTCCATGTTATTTTCAAGTTAAGAAACCCACTGATTTTTTTCTTCATTAAATCATTTTTCAACAAGGAGGTTTTATGTGTGTTAGTGTTTTTTTTTTTTTGAGGTATGCATGAGGTTTTCACGCTGAGCCCACAGGAGGGCTTTTAATTGGCTTTCAAGAATTAGAATGAGTAATCCTTACAATATTGTAAATGCTGAGGAAATATGCTAATCACAGTGAAAGAGAGCTTAGGGTTCCATTAGATTCAGATCTGAATTCCTCAGTCAACTGCCCTCTTAAGGAGGGTCACATTCCAGATAAAGCACACACAGAGCCTGCATACATGCCCTTAAGCAATAATCACTAATTTTCCAGAAATATTAGCATCCCATATAAAACCACCATAGAATTTTCCTTTTAAAAATGAAAGTGCATATTTTATCTAATCTTAAAGTTATATGCTTTCACAAATGCAAATATATGTACATACATATATAATATATGTTTATGTATGTGTATATATATATATATATATATATATATATATACATTCTAGTAAAACAAATAAATGCATTTAGGATTAGTGTAGAGTTTTAAATGAAATTTGTGACTAGGTTGAGAAAAAAAAATATTTTTGAAAAGCTCCTTTTATACTCAACCTTTCAATACAGGAAATGCAAAATAGAATTACTTGTTCTGTCTCCCCAGAGATGAAGGAGAAATAGAAAGTCTACACAATCCTAGCCCCATGCATTTTTCAGACTATGTCCTTGAAGTAAATATTGTTTTATAAAAGCTAATTAATGTTAATTTTTTTTTTTGCAAATATCACCATGTTATATAGATGTTTAATATTGCTACTATTATGTTTGGAGAGTGTAAGAAAAAGTAGTACTCATGTATCTGCCCATCATTCTAGCCATTTCTAACTACCTTATCCTACTCTATGTTTGGGAGAAGAAAGGATCTGGTAAAATGACATCAACAAAAAGGATCAAAAAATTACCACTGGAAATTGTTGAGGTATTTTGTATCCTCATTATTCACTTCAATTCATCAGACATTTATTAAGAACTCAGCAAAGGGCATTAATACCTTGTGGACGCCCATCATGGAATGCAGTATGGTTCTCAACTCAACCCTGTGCTTTAGGTAAACCAAGGTTACTTCACTCTGGATATTGCATCCTACAAAGCCCATCATTAAGGAACATCAGATGGGATGACTTACTCCTTCTTCCTTAATATCCCTCAGATTGTCCTTTTTTGGGTGATATTTTCACCTAGAAAGCAGCTCTTATTCACAAACTAGAACAGGTTCACTATAGTTTGGGTTGTAAGTCATAAAATATTATGAAGGTGATGGATAATGCTGTCTAATTATTTTCATTTTAGTGGATCTGATAGCACAAGCAATGAATGTTTAGAGGAGAAAAGGGAGGGTGAGTTATTGAGATATAGTACAAAGAATAGGAGCTCTGGAGTCATGGACCCTTAGCTTAAATCATGCTTCCAATGTTTACCACTTGTGTATTGTTGGGAAAACCACTCAAATTTCTTTGGAGTTTGATTCATTATTTGTAAAATAATGGGTTTGGACTAGGTGTTGTACTAATTAGCCTCTTGAGTTTCCCCCCAGTTCTAAATGCATAAACCAATGGAGCCCTGTTCAGTAGAGTTTTTCTCAAATTTATTAGAAGGGTTTTGAGCCAAGTGAAGTATACTGTTATGGCTTCAACAGTCAAAACTTTCAAAATTAGTAGTTGTATTTACTACTACATCTATTCATATTACACTTAGTAGTAGTCGTCTATCATTTTTATAACTTCTATTTCTATCATTATCCTATTGTTACTTCTGCTATGTCTTCCATATTTACTTATACGTTCAGAGTAACATAGACCATAATGACCTCTGAGACCATCTAATTCAAAGTCCTTCATCTTGCAGTGGAGGGAACTGAATCCTAGGGAAGTTTATAGACTCGGCATATGTTTTCGCAGGCAATAAGCACTAAATTCAGGTTTTATACTATTATTAGTTGTATTTATTGCTAACCTAACTACCATCATCACCAGCACTGCTCTTTGCTTCTACTCTGACTATTGTTGCTACTACTCCTACTACTTCTATTATTTTTATTACTGCTATTAATACTGATACTACTGCCACATTTAATATCATTCTAGTACAATTAAACTATATTAGTAGTATTTTATGTCTCATATACTAGTGCATATATTCCTGTTACTAATGCTAGGGCTGTAATATCACTCCTGCCACTTCTACTACTAGACTTATTAGTACTAGTAGTAGTTTAGATGAATAGGATTTTTACATGACCTGTTAATACATTTGATCCCTGCAATGGTCTTTTTGAGAATTAAAGTTCAAATATTGCTATTCCCACTTTCAATATGAATAACCTAAAGGTTCAGAAAGTTAACTGACTTGTACAACATCACACATTTATGAATATATACAATTCACAACTACATATTATTGATTTGGGAGAACATCACAAGAAAGTAACCTGGCCCTGTCATGCTACAGGTACATTTGGTAGAAGGATTTAATAAAACAAAAGTTTGATTTATAGCCATAAGACTTAGGTTAGAATGATCAACTTTCTTACATAATATATGTGTGACTTGGACAGTTCAATGAATGTAACTTAATTTCCTTTTGTTCATCTGTAAAATGAGCTAGATGTAGGGTATTCAGAAAAAGGAGAGAATTTAGGAATTTATGCAGAGTGAAGAAAGCAGAAGCAGGGGAAAGAGACAGACAGAGAACAGATGGTGACAGGAAGAGAGAGATAGGAGGGAGAGAGAGGAGGGAGAGAGGGGAGAGAAGAAGAAGAAGAAGAAGAAGAAGAAGAAGAAGAAGAAGAAGAAGAAGAAGAAGAAGAAGAAGAAGAAGAAGAAGAAGAAGAAGAAGAAGAAGAAGAAGAAGAAGAAGAAGAAGAAGAAGAAGAAGAAGAAGAAGAAGAAGAAGGAGGAGGAGGAGGAGGAGGAGGAGGAGGAGGAGGAGGAGGAGGAGGAGGAGGAGGAGGAGGAGGAGGAGGAGAAGAAGAAGAGGATGATGAGGAGCAGGAGGAGGAGGAGCAGGAGGAGGAGGAAGAAGAGAAGAGAAGAGAAGAGAAGAGAAGAGAAGAGAAGAGAAGAGAAGAGAAGAGAAGAGAAGAGAAGAGAAGAGAAGAGAAGAGAAGAGAAGAGAAGAGAAGAGAAGAGAAGAGAAGAGATGCACATTAAGTTATGGAGACTACTCTTAGTACCAGAACACAGATGATGGTACACATATCTCTCTTCAATTGATAAATAGTCAAAGAATATGAACAGACAGTTTCAAAAGCTATCTATGTTCATATTAAAAAATGATTGAAATCACATTTTATTTGAGAAATGCAAATTAAAACAACTCTGAGGTACCACCTCACATCTATCTGATAGGCTAATACGACAAAAAAGAAAAATGGCAAATTTTAGAGGGGATGTGGGAAAAGGGAGACACTAAAAGCCCAGCATTTCCTTTGACTCAGCCACATCACTTTTATGTATCTCAAAGAGATTTTTTTTATAAAAAGGAAAAGGTCTATGTACGAATATTTATAGCAGCTCTTTTTGTTGAGGCAAAGAATTGAAATTGAGGGGATGTACAACATTTGGGGAATGGCTGAATGAGTCCTAGTTTATGATTGTGATGGACTATTGTTGTACTATAAGAAATGACGAGTAGGATTCTCTCAGAAAAAAAATGTGGAAAGACATACATGAACTGATGCGAAATGAAATGAGGAGAACCGGGAGAATATTGTACACAGCAAAAGCACATTGTAAGATGATCAACTCTGGTATATGTAGAGCCTATATAAGATATACTGAGATGTACATGTACTATATCTTCCATGCCATCTTAGGGAGGGAAGAGGGAGGTGGAGAAAATTTAAACTTAAGTAAGTAAATGTTGAAAACTAAAAATAAATAATTTACTTTTAAAAGATGGTCAAATCTGAATAACTTTGATATTTTCAGCAGTATAATTATGCAAGACAATTTTGATAAAATTAACAGTGAAAAATGCTACACATCTCCTGAGAAAGAACTGATGGAGTTTGAATGTAGATCAAGGTATTCCTTTAAAAAAAGTCTTTATTTTTCTTTGGTTTGTTTTTTGGTCTGCGTTTTCTTTTACAACATCTCTAATATAGAAATGCGTTTCACATGATGGCACATGTATAACCCATATCAAATTGCTTTCCTTCTCAATGAGGTGGGAGGATAAGGAGGACATAAATTTGGAACTTATAATTAAAAAAAAAAGAATGTTAAAATTGTTTTTACATGTAATTGGGAGAAATAAAATATTAAATAAATATATTAAAAATAAACATTTTATTCAATTTTTGAGTTCATTTTTAGGTGGAGAAGTAGGGTAAAAGTTAACTTCTCTTCTTCTAACATGTTGCTTTAAAATCAAATGAAATAAGTTAAGTATTGTGTAGACCTAAAATCACTTTATAAACACTAAGTGTTATTATGGTGATTATTATTGTTTTTGAGAGACAGTGTCATGTGGTAGAGAGCCCATCTTTGTATCAGATTACTTTGGTTCCAGGTCAAGTTTTGGGCACATAGACCTGTGTGACCCTGAGCATGACACAGTCTCTCAGTGCTCCAAGAGTTTAAGAGAAGTGTTTTTAGTTTTTCTGCATCATGGACTCCCTTCTACATCTGTTGAAGCTTATGAATCCCTCTTAGAATAATTATTTTAAAAGCACAAAATAAAATATGTAGAACTAAAGGGGAAACCAATTACATCAAAATATTTCCCCATCCAATTTTATGCTCTCCCAGAAACAAATCCATGTTCTCTGTGAGGGCCTGTCGACTCCAGACTGTTCTAGCCTCCTTCAATACTATAAATCACAGAGAAGGCAATGACTTACATTAGTATAGTACATTTCCTTCCCTTTAAATCCCTTATGCCAAGGAAATCACAAGTCCATTTCCTAGTCTGCTTATTATTATTAGGGTTGACTCTGTCCAGATGATGTGGGAATCACATCCTCTTATGTCCCTTGCAATTCTAAAATTCTATGATTTTGTGATTCTGTGAAATATCTGCCTGGCATTGGTCCTTTTAGTCCTGTCCCACTCAGTACATAGTCACAATGTCATTTTTTAGAAGCCAAAGGAAAATATATATATATATATATATATATATATATATATATATATACACATACACACACACACACACACACACACACACACACACACACATATATATATATATATATATATATAAGCAGTCATTAAAGATCTGCAACTGAGATCAGGGCATAATCCTGCCCTATTGAAAGTTAATGCCTTCCAACTGCGAATGATAATGGCTCAAACAAGTTAGCCCTGGTACAATGAGCAGGGATTTTTCTTGTTCTGTAATGGATTGCCTGCGTGTATGTATGCTTCTGATCCAGAATACTTTGTGCTTTAGCAGAGGTGAACTGGCAGTTTGATGACCTCTTTCTCTTGTCTCATAAAACCTTATAGTAGCTGAGTCTATAGTATTAGAGGGTAGATTCTACAAATCAGAGGGAAACTCTGTATACTAATTGGAGGAGCATATTTGCATATTTATTGTTCAAATTTAGTCTTTGTTCATATTTCATTGCCTCTTCCAAGTAAATAGTTTAATATCTACCCACAGCTAAGCAAAGGCTGAATTGCTATGTAGAAGCATGGAGAGAGCCCCAAAAAGCTTCATCTACTTTCCACATCCTTTGCTTTATAAATCTCAAGTATTTTATAGATTACAGTCTTACTTCACAACACAAGATAATTCCTGCCTAGAAGTCACCAAAATAAGAAGGCCGATAGGATGATCTCCATCACATTCTTTACACATTTTGAGCTAAAATTAGACTTTCTGGAACTTCTTTTTATTGCTTCTATTTCTGCCCCCTTGGGCCACACCAAACCTGTCCAGTATTCCTCCTGTAAGGTTTCCAATTATTTGAAAGCATTTTTAATAAGCATTTTTTAATTTTTTTTTTGTTTTTGGCAGGGCAATTGGGGTTAAGTGACTTGCCTAAGGTCACACAGCTAGTACATGTGTCAAGTGTCTGAGGCCGAATTTGAACTCAGGTCCTCCTGACTCCACGGCCGGTGCTCTACTCACTGCGCCACCTAGCTGTCCCTTTTTGAAAGCATTTGATTTAGCATGGCATCTATACGATGTCTCTAGGCTTTGACAAATCCCCGTCCTGTATGATCTCTTATTTTCACCAATTTATTCCTATTCCTTTAATTATTCTCCTTTTTGTACAACATCTCTTCCAAAATGTGACACCCTGAACTGAATAGCATGACTAGATGAGGTTTGAACAGGGCAGAATGTAGTAAAATTTTCTGTGTGCGTGTGTGTGTGTGTGTGTGTGTCTGTGTCTGTGTGTGTATGCATCTGTGTGCATGTGCATGCATGTGTGTATGTATATTAATTGGGACTGGCTCCATGAATTTCTTTTTTTATATCAGCCTCTTGACTTATTTTGTACTTAAAGACCACTAAAGCACTGGATCTCTTTCATGTGATAGATGGTCTTTACACACATGTCCCACCCTATACTTCCACAATTGATTTTTTGAATCCAAGTGTATGACTTTATATTTATCTCCATTACATTTCATTTCATTGTATCTGGCTTAAGGTTTTACATAGTCAAGCTATTTTGTATCCTTGATATATCATCTTGACTCTGCTACTTATTTATGTCATCTACAAATTAAAATATGAAGAAAGTGCAAAAGTCTGTAAAATCCCATGAGATCAGACCTTGCTCAATTTTATGTAGGGGAGTGCTGTGATACCAAAAGTGCATTTAATATTTTCCTAGATTTAATATTGAAATAATAAATATAATAGCTAAGAGTATATGAGGATTCCCATATTTAACTGTCCTTTGAGAAATTACATAATATGGTTTTGCTCTTTCTACTATTTTACTATTGGTTATTATCACCACTATAAAATTGTCTTTCATTTCAGATTCATGATCTATGAACTTAACTAGATTTTCTTAATACTTAAAACTCTAATGTGAGACATCCCATTCTTTGGCCAGGATAAAAAGAAAAATGTGGATACAAATCAATATATGCATATGTGCACATATATAAAATACACATATATGTACATATATGTGTATATATATATATATATATATAAGAAATCATACTAATATTGAAGAAATCATCAGAACTAGAGTTACTAGCAACTACATGCTTTATCTTATCCAATCTATCCTAGAAAGGCCTAGAATCTAGGCCTAGAAATGGGAACTAGTTTGCTCATGATCACCCTGGTGGTAAGTATGAAAGCTCAGATTTCAACTCGCATTCTTTCAATATAGATTCTATATATATTTTTGTGAGGAAATAATGGAATAGTATAAGTCAACTTATGCCCTTGCCCTGACCCCCAAGAAAATCTTTGTAATTATTTAAAATATAGTTTGCCGGTGATGAACTTATAAGGACATGATTCCAGTATAATCTTAGTTGGCCACAAAAGCCCTATACATTTCTGATCAGTGATTTACTTTCAGGAGATTTATAATTTTCTTGGGAGAAAAATAGTGAGTTTTCCACCTGTATTGCAGTAAAGTGAACACACTAGACAATCAAGTTGGAAAATGTATTCTAAAAAATAGAAATAAGGAAAAATAGACCAACATTTCATTGTCCAGTGTGATTTCCTTTGTTATTCAATCTTGTGCAAGTTTGTTGTGTGGCTAGAGCCTGGTAGTTCATATTTGGACTTTTTTTATTTAATCCACCATCATTTTAAGCACAAGCAAAGGAATGAAGCCATTTGAATGAAATTGGCTGTGCCTAATGCACTCCATCTTTACAATAAAAATGCCATTTTGTTCACTTAATATGCCCAGTCTGTCACTGCATGATGCTCTTTCTGCGTGAAATATCTTGCTTGGTACTTTACACTATTTTCTCAAAAGCCATTTAACTATTTATTTTTCCTGTAGTGGAGTAAATCTTTAGTGGAATGAGTGGTGGACCATCCTGGAGTCCAAAGGCCTGGGTTCAAATTATAATTCCAACAATTGCTTAAGTAGGGTCTGAGTCACTCTGGACAAGTCGCTGTACACCTTTGGGCTCATTTACTTATCCAGAAAATGAGAATAATAATACTGTCCCTGGAGAATCAGCCTACCATAGTGGATAGAGATCTAGCCTCAAGTACAGGATGAACTGAGTTCAATATCTGTCTCTGATATACACAGCCTACGTGACTCTGTGAAAGGCATTTCATCTCTCAGTGCCCAAGGCTACACTATAAGATTATAAATTAACCCCACCCCCTCCAAACACACACTGGTATTCTGCATTGATAGGGGAAGTTTCCTCACTGTGATAGGTAGATTTTGAAGACACCATCCTAATGGAATATTAGCTCTAACATGTTGGAAACGCTTTAAATATGATTCCAGTAATCATTTTTCCAGGGATTACACTAGATCACTGTGAAGAAGCATTTCACCAATAAGCTGATACCTCCATTTATTCTTTAGTTAATCATTTACACATTTACTTTTTGCCATGACAGTTTATGAAATAAAAATAATTATCATCAAGATAATTAAATTTGTTTTTAAATTTGTAGGAAGAAGGATGGTGCTTAATTTTGACCAGTATCATCCTGTAAAACAAAGAAGGGTATTGTAGGATAAAACAAAGTTAAAGAAAGCTTGACAAACCTCCAATTCAGCAAAGTCATTTTAAGGGCATACAAGGATGGAAATAGAATTAGGACTAAAAATAGAAGGAAAAATATAAACAGATGACCCTCAGTCTCCTGAAGCTCCCTTGCTCTGCAGAGATGTTGACAAAGTGATGGAAAGCAGAGAAGGTGACAAGAGTAACACAGATTTTACATCTTAAACAAATTTTCAATGTTTGTACTGTAAATATAAGATGCTTGTCCAATGGTCAACAAATGGACATGATACAGGAGGAACAGAGTCATTACAATCTTAACAGTCTTGCCATTAACAGTTCTAGAAGAAAAAAAGTTGCTTTTAAATGGAAGGGTAGATCTCAGGTACTCCTTCAAGAGGTGATAGATAGATAGATAGACAGAAAGATAGGAATTGGAGAAGTGGCTTTTATTCTATGTCCAGAAGTAATAAGCATTATTTACTAGGTCATTTTATCATCATATACTGCAGTTCTAATGATAAATGTTTGCAGAAAAGCGCTATGTAAATAATTATAGTTTATGCACCAACATCAGTTGTTGAGGATAAAATGGCAAAGTAGTTACACAGAGAACTGGATAACACCCTCCAAATTAAACCAACTTACTCTCCTATTTAGTGAATTAAATTCAGTGTGGGGAAAGGAGAAGGTGAGGGAAAATACCAAAAGAAACATCATTCAGGAAGAATAGACAAAATATGGCAAACATATGCAGATCACCCAAAAGCCACATAGTTCATGATATTTTTTTTTAATGAGTGCCAAATGACATCACAAAAATGAAATGAGTTATATTTTCAGAAGCAAGGGATGTGAGAATGATGCCTATGTTAGCTGTTTAAATAAATTCAGACCATTGCCTGTTTTCTTCACAGAGGGAACATCAGAATCAGAGACAACCAGAACAAAGAGAGAATATCAGTGAGAAGCAGATCTGGCATGGAATTGAAAATAAATAATACCAAACTATTTAAATAAAACATTGAAATAGAAAAAAAGTGGGAAATGGAGAACAGAAATGACATTGACCATGACTATAATGATTTTATCCAGATATCAAACAAATATAAATGAATGTCCATATTAAAAAGAGAACCAAAGAACTGCCAAAGTAGTTTAAGCTGCAGACACCTTACTTGCTGAATTAAGAGAGATTGCTGCCAGATATAAGCAAGCTTGTTTGTAAAATTTTAAGAAGAATGATGGACAATTTTTAGAAGTATCATCCAGTAAAAGAGTGTGGAATATTGGAGGATAAAATTAGATTTTAGAAAGCTTGACAAGAGATTCAATTTAGGAAAGTCATTCCAAGGATATTATAGGATGAAAATAGAATAAGCATTAAAATTACAAAGACAATGTAAAAGATTTCTAATAACACATTTTAACAAAATGTCCCCCACCATACATTGTCAAATGATGGCTCTTGGATGCAGCATTAATAGTATCAACATATGTTTATAGAGAAATCTTTTTAAGTTTCAAAGAGAAGAAAAAAATAGGAGAAAGCAATGTATGTGGATGGAGTACATGGTAGACATGACAGAATTATGAGGGCATTGAAGGACTGACATGTAATCTGAAGGAAGGGACCATGTCAAAGACATAGGAAAAGTTTCTAAACGTCTTTAATATAGAAAAAATAAAGACATTACTGAGAATATATATCAACAATTACCAATCTATATGTCTATGCTCTAATCTATACAAAGTATTTGAGTCAACTAGCATTAAGCAGAGCACACTGAATGAGGTTATTAGTAGGGAACAATATAGCTTTCAGAAGAGATATTCATGAATATTTACACCCTTACTGTTTCAAAGTTAATTGAATCTTGTAGAGAATATAATATACCATTTTAGTTATTGTATCTTTATTACAAAAAGTCTGTGATTTGATAACATACAAACTCTTACAACAAGGAGTTTTCCATATGAATATTGAAATTATTTGACTCCTCAGAAGATATAGCAACAGAACGTATCTTGTTCAATGGTCCTCTAATAATAAACATTCATTTAGGCATAAAATAAGATGATGTATCCTCACCAGAGTAATTCTTCTCCTCCTCTTCATCATGATCATGATTAACATAATCAATCTTTATTGAGCATTTAACATGTGTTAGGCACTACGTGAAGGTCTGTGGATACAAATAAAGGCAAAAACGTAAGACTTGTTCCCTTCCTTTAAGGAACTCACATTCCGTGGTAAGGAGACCACATGTAACCAGTTATTTATACACAAGATATATACAATGTAAATGGAAAATAACCTTAGAGGGAAGGTTCTAGCCAGAGTGCTGAGGAGTACCACAAAAAATACACCTCTTGAAATTTGAGCTGAATCATGAAGGAAATTAGGGAATCAAGGAGGTGAAGACAACATGGGAGAGTATTTTAGGTTTGGGAATTTGTAACAAGGTATTTCGTATAAGAGAAATAGCTAGAAAGCCAATGTTACTGAATCACAGTGTAAATAGAAGGAAGAAAGAAAAATAAGAAGACTGGAAATGAATGAAGGGATGAGGTTGTAACTGATTATTATGAAAATAACCCTCAACTAATACATTGTCTGATGTGATTAAGATATTTCCCCCAAAGTAATTTCTGTTTCTTTTAATGCACTGAAAGGAGACAGCATAAGACGCATGAATTCTGCCTACCTATCAAGGCACTTTTACTCTATACATACCCTGTGTTTAATTCTGGGCTATAAGCTATGAATAGTACAAATAAAATAAACACCTCTATCACACAGATGTGACAAAGGAAATGGCAAACCACTCTAGTATCTCTGTTAAGAAAACCCAAAATGGGGTCATGGAGACGTGGACACTACTGAAAAACAACTTAACAACAACAACATCCCACAGCCTGGTGTAGCATAGGATATAAAGGAATAAACAATGGATTTTGAAATTTGACCTGGATTTGAATCTTGGTTCAGCCACTTAATAGCCATAAAAACATGGACACATCACTTAATCCCACTGGGACTCAGTTTTCTGTTCTTAAAAAATAGATTATAAAACTTTTGTTACCTATTCTACAGGGTTAATATGAGAAAAATGGAAAATAGAATAGAAATGTGAACTATTACTTAGAAGAAGTTTATAGTACTATTGGCAACTCAATATTTACAATACCCAAACATTTTGATAACCAGTAAGATTTATCAAAGTCAAATTGTGGGTGTGATAAATACAATCAGACCTCCAGGAGGAAAAAGTCAATTCAGGCTCGGCTAGATTTGACAGAAATGATTTCATAAATACGTGGGCATTTGAATTAGGTTTTTAAGGATGCTAGAGATTGGAAAGGCAGATAAATAGGGTGATGTATTCTGATCAGAGTGAATGGGAGGAGGATGAACAGCATGAATAATATAAGACAGGTGGGAATAACCATGGTGTATACAGTAGACCATAACTCTGTTTTATGTAAGAAAACAGTAATTTGTATAAAAACACACATTAGTGTATGCAAATGTCAACTTAAATGATTCAGTTACATTCATGTACAGCTTTATCACTCTCAGAATACAGTTCATTATATCCTAATGTATAGGGAATGCGGTATGATATTTATTATAGTAAAGTCCCAAAGCCATAAAACGCAAGAGAAGTGATGATACTTGTACCAAGGCATCTATATTAAGAGACTATCAGCATCACCTCTTTATTAGTTTAGCAATAACTGATCTTAGTACTTAGCAAGAACAATCAATTAACTGCTGACACATGTCTATAATCCCCAAGCTATTGGAGCCTGACTCTGATGGATCACTTAAGTTTAGGAATTCTGAGTTTCTGGAAGTTTAAAACCAAGTGTTTATTTTCACTAAGACTATCCCCAATATTATGAAGACCTGGAAACAAAGGACTACCAACCTACCTAAGTAGGGATAAAATAGCCCAGGCTAGGAGACAGAGCAGGCCACAGTTTCCTTGCTGGTCAAAATTGGATTGGGCCTATGACTAGATATTGAACTTTTAGACTGGCATAGATAAAGGAACTCAATCTCATCACACCTACAACCACCACATAACAATCATATAACAACAACAAAAGCAATAAGTGTCAAATCTGTGCCCAATTTCCACCTTTCCTAAATGAGTTTGTCTTAAAAAGTTGAGTTGAGTGTCCATTTCATTTGCTGGTCATGGCCTCATTTATGCCACCTGTCCTAGCAATCAAAGATGCTGACTCTACAATATCCTCCTCTGATTCCTCTTTATGGTGTAACAATGACCCGGGTTTTCCAAAGACTGTTATTTTTTAAAATTAATGGATTTTTAGTTTTCAACATTCACTTCCATAAGTTTTAAGACTTAAATATTTTCCACCTCTCTTCCCTCCCCTCTCCCCAAGATGGTGCTCAATCTGATATAGGCTATACATATACATTCTTATTAAACATATTTTCACACTAGTCATGTTGTGAAAAAGAGTCAGAACCAATGGATGGAACGACAGAAAGAAAAGAAACAAAACAAACAACAACAAAAAAGACCGAGCAAATAGTATGTTTCGATCTGCATCCAAAACTCTTTCTCTGGGTGTGGATAGCATTTTCCATGAGTTTTTTGGAGTTGTCTTAGATCCTTGCATTGCTGAGAAGAACTAAGTCTATCAAAGTTAGTCATTGCACAATGTGGCTGTTCCTGTGTATAATGTTCCCCTGGTTCTGTTGACTTCACTCAGCATCATTTCATATAAGTTTTTCCAGGTTTTTTGAAGTATGCCTAATCATCATTTCTTATAGCACAATAGAATTCCATTACATTCATATACCACAACTTGTTCAACCATTCCCCAATTAATGGGCATCCCCTCAATATCTCATTCTTGGCCACCACAAAAAGAGTTGTTATAAATCTTTTTGTACATGTGGATCCTTTTCCCATATTTATGATCTCTTTGGGATACAGCCCTAGAAGTGGTATTGCTGGGTCAAAAACTATGCATATTTTTATAGTACTTTGGGCATAGTTCCAAATAACCCTCTAGAATGGTTGGATCAGCTCACAACTCCACTAACAATGCATTAGTGTTTCATTTTTCCCCCATCTTGTCCAGCATTTATAATTTTTCCTGTTTTGTCATATTAGCTAATCTGACAGGAGAGATGTGGTACCTAAGATTTGTTTTCATTTGCATTTCTCTCTTCAATAGTGATTTAGAGCATTTTTTCATATGACTATAGATAGCTTTAATTTCTTCATCTGAAAACTACTTGTTCATATCCTTTGACCATATGTTAATTGGAGAATGACTTACATTCTTATAAATTTGACTCAGTTCTCTATATATTTTAGAAATGAGGCCTTAATCAGAGATGCTGATGGTAAAATAATTTCCCCCGGTTTTCTGCTTCCCTCTAATCTTGGCTGCCTTGGCTTTGTTTGTGAAAAACTTTTCAATTTAGTTTAATCAAAATTATCCATTTTGCACTACATAATGTTCTCTATCTCTTGTTCAGTCATAAATTCCTCTATTTTCCATAAATCTGACAGTTAAACAATTCCATGCTCTCCAGGTTTACTTATAGTATCAGCCTTTTTATCTAAATCATATGCCCGTTTTGACTTTATTTTGGTATATGGCATAAGATGTTGGTCTGTGTGTAGTTTCTGCCATACTGTGTTCCAGTTTTCCCAGCAATTTTATCAAATAGTGAGTTCTTATCCCAGAACCTGAGGTCTTCAGGTTTATCAAACAGTAGATTACTATAGTCATTGACTACTTTATCTTGTGTACCTAATCTATTCCAGTGATCCACCACTCTATTTCCTAGCCAGTACCAAGTAATTTTGATGATTGCTGCTTCATAATATAATTTAAGGTCTGGTATGGCTAGGCCACCTTCCCTAGCATTTCTTTTCATTAATTCCCTTGATATTCTGGAACTTTTGTTCTTCCAGATGAATTTTGATATTATTTTTTCTAGCTCTATAAAATATTTTGTGTTAGTTTAATTGGTATGGCCCTAAATAAGTAAATTAATTTAGGTAGAATTATCATTTTTATTATGTTAGCTCAGCCTACCCAGGAGCAACTGATGTTTTTCCAGTATTTAGACCTGACTTTGTTCGTGTGAAACATGTTTTGTAATTGGATTCATATAGTTCCTGGGTTTATTTTGGCAGGTAGATTCCCAAATATTTTATAATGTCTACAGTAATTTTAAATGGAATTTCTTTCTATCTCTTGCTCTTGGGCTTTATAGTAATATATAGAAATTCAGATGATTTATTTGAGTTTATTTTATGTCCTGCAACTTTGGTAAAGTTGCTTATTATTTCAAGAAGTTTTTTACTTGATTCTTTCAAGTATTTTTACTTTATTCTTTTAAGCAGTTCTTTTTACTTGATTCATTTCAAGTAGTTTTTTACTTTATTCTTTCAAGTACTGTTTTACTTGATTCGAGACTATTGTGGTAAACCTTGCTCTCTGACAGAACTAACCAAAATTTTAAAAAAATATTGAATATAGACCCCATAAGGGCTGTATGTTTATAGTTTGGGTGCCAGTTTTATTTTTGAAGCTTCTCAAAAAATGAGGTGATGATGAATCTTTTGTTTTTAGTATTATATGTCGTACAATCCCCCAACCCCATCCCAATTGACTCTTGATCCAGTGACACTGGTCTCTTTCTTGTTCCTCAAACAAGACACTCCATCACTTGGCTTTGGACATTTTC
The DNA here is from genome assembly GCF_011100635.1 of Trichosurus vulpecula. Lineage (NCBI taxonomy): Eukaryota > Metazoa > Chordata > Mammalia > Diprotodontia > Phalangeridae > Trichosurus > Trichosurus vulpecula. Next base: position 249,710,517 of record NC_050578.1, read on the forward strand.
TCTGCCTATCACCCATACTTAGAATGCTCTCTCCACATTTTGGCTTCCCTGAATTTTTTCATGCCCCAGTTAAACTCCCACCTTCTACATGAAGCTTTTTCTAATCCCTTTTAATCTAAATAATTTCCTTTTGTTGATTATTTCTTATTTGTCCAGTAAATACCTTGCTCATATGTATTTGTTTGTTGTATCTCTCATTAGACTATGAGCTCCTTGAATGTAGGGACTAGCTTTTCCTTTTCTTTGCATCTCCAGAATTTAGCACAATATCTGACACATAGTAGACACTTAATTTGTATTGTTGATTGACTAGCTCAGGAACACGATCACCTAAGGTGCAGAATTGAGCTCTGTGTCAGTAAAAGGAGGACTGACCTCAATGAAACTATATATCCCTCAATAGTCTGCTAAGTAGTACAGAGGAAAGCATGTTAGACTTGCAATCCAGAAAAAAAAAACATTAGTTCAAATCCTGCCTGATACAATTACTAAATATATGACTGTAGTTAAAGCACTTAATCTTTTTTCTCATATGTAAAGTTTGGAAATAATAATACCTACCTTACAGGGATGTTGTAAGGATCAAATATGATAATATTTATGAAGTTTTCTGTAAATATAAAAACAGTACAAAATATTAGCTGTTATTTTAAAATATTGAACCAGGAGAAATTAATATTTAGTACACATAAATGGTACCATTACTACCAATGGGATTGAGTACAAGAGGCTGCTTTACATCTTTTCTTGACTGCTTATAAGTTTTTTAAGCTATTGTCAGATATCCTCAATGGATATTTAATAGTAGAAAAGAATAACATCTTGTGTTTTTGCTTTTTCTTTTAATTGGCCTTGAGAAGAGTCAAAGTGGAAATGAATCTTCAAGCACAGTGGGACAAGCCTGCAATATTCCTTCAGAAATTAAAATGTTTATTGTTTAAAACAAATACTTCTATTTTGAGGGATTCAAGAAAAGTGTTCACTAGATCTCCTTTATATTCATCACAATGTTGTATAATTGTTGGCATAAATGTCATCTAATTTGCCTTACCATGCTAATAAGAATCTATTGCTTTGAAAATTAGGTCAAATCTGATTAAGTCTTTGATTTTACCTGCAAAGGACATGTCTCAAATTTCCCATTACTAATACAAAGGATTGGACATCACGTTTGCACAAATGGTTTATTCTGTTGTCATTTTAGGAAATGGAATACCACCCCTTTGGCTTATTATTGTTGGTGTTGCTATATTGCTATTAATTACTCTTACTGCAATTATTTTTGATGTTGGTATCAGCATTAGTATTGTTACTACTACCACTACTACTACTACTACTACCACCACCACCACCACCACTACTACTACTACTACTACTACTACTACTACTACTACTACTACTACAACTACCACCAGTTCTTCTGCTACTGACAATAATAACTTTCATATATCCAGGCCACTGCTCAATTGAATTTTGACATCTCTGGAGTGAAGTCTAAGTTCCATGTCTCCATCCCATAATAGCTCCTAGCTCAGCATAAAGTTTTCCCAGAAAAGACTTGATGATTGGCTAATTTTCTTCCAAGTGGTACCTCCTTAATATTTTCTCAAAGGTTTTCTGAGTTATTCTGGAGAGAAGGATTGACAACCTCTTCCACTTTGCCTCCTTGTTTCATGTCCTAGAGCATTTTAGATCTTTTTTTTTTCTTCATTTGACATGAGGGAAAGAGCCAGAAATATAAAATACAAATGCATATGAAAGCCAAAATTGAATTTGATGAGAATAAGAGATCTTCCAATGCCAACATGAAAGAAGAATTCTATGCCTACATTTTGGCCAAATTTGCCATTGCTACATTTTTATTCATGGATCTCTGCTTTCTGTTTGAAGGGAGATCTTTGGATAACTGTCTCCCAATTAATAGACAAATTTGAGCTTAGCAATTTACAGCTCACATTTTATAGAAGTTATGAATCAAAAAGTGAGGACATACTTCCCAAATTAAATAATTTTTCTACAACAAAACAAAATAAGCAGAAATATCCCACCCCCCAAAAATAGTACATTGTTTTCAGGTAGTGTTTCAATTGAATTATTTACTAAAGGGAACAGTAGTAATGTTAATATTGATATATTTACCTTTGGGGAAGTTGTCAGTCTGGGAAAAGGTAAGTAAGAGAGATTCTTTCTCTTTTCATTTGATCCATCATATAGTGATGGCCACTTCCTTTCTCAATGGTATTTACAAAAGATCATACCCTCTATTGATTCAATCTTTGGTTCTATATTCCTTGATGAACTAGGTGCGTTCCTAATTTTGATCAGCTTATCCATATTAAGAATATCAGAAAAAGGGCATGGTTATAATACTGATTTTTTTAACTAATAAGTGACAGGGCTCAATGCTGAAGGTTCCACATTAATACATGATCATGTCAATAATGTCTGTCTATTTCTAGAGTAATTAATGGTCTATAAAGTTTATTTTGTTCATTTACCTTGTTCTGCAAGCACTAAAATATTTAGTCCAAATATACAACACCAACATTGATATTTCCATTAATAGTCTCGCGAATTTACATTCTGATCTCTAGAAGTAGTCACTATCTTGATGCAAATTATAGCCCATCCTGTGTGACTTTTCCATGTTGACCTATAAATTCTACACAGGGTGCTCAGTGCATATTCCAAGAGAATACTCCAGTTGTCTTCATATTGAATGGATACTAGTGAAGTCAATGGGCTACCCCTTATTACTGTTGTGTAACAAAACCATCATACTGTTTAGCCATATGTTTCCTTGATGACATGCTTTATAATGTTCCTACATGATATTTTGAAAATAAGTTTTACACTGTTGGGCGGAGCCAAGATGACAGAGTAGAAGCAGGGACCTGATTGAGCTCTCCTCTGAAACCCCTAGAAATACCTGTAAAAATGACTCTAAACAAATTCTAGAATAGCAGAAGCCACAAAATGACAGAGTGAAGCAGATTTCCAGCTCAAGACAATCTGGAAGGCCAACAGGAAGGGTCTATCGCAACATGATCAGATTGAAGCACAGCTGAGCTCAGATCACCCTTATGGGACTGAAGCAGGCCTCCCTCAGGGGACTGAATCACTGGCAGCTATGGTGGTTTTCAGTCTTCTCAACCCACAAATGCCAAAGACAGCTTTGAAGGTCAGTGGGAAAGCTTTCTCACTTGTGTGAGAGGGGAGCTTGGTCAGGTCACAGACCCAGGGTGTCAGCTGCAGCTGCTTTCTGGAGCTCTTTGCCTACAGATGGTGGGAGATCTGGGTTACAGTCCTGAGTGGCTGCCTTGGGGTGAGGAGGAGCACTGGCATGGTGGAGCTGGTGGCAGCTGTGGAGAGGAAACCCTCCTCACCGTTCCAGGGCAGAAAAGAGTGCTTGTGATTGCTCACAGACCAGAGTGCAGGCCAGGAGAGGAGTAAACACCTCTCTTTTGAGCATAAAACTTTGGATGAACAGAAAATTTACAGGTCCCTAGAGATATCTCTGAAAACAGCTGCACAAAACCCCTGAAACTTGGGGCAGTATTCCTTCCACTTAACAAAGAGCTCAAAAGTCAAATAATTGTCTGAGAAAATGAGCAGACAGGGAAAACAGTAAGACTTTAGAAAGTTCTTTTCTTTTCTTTTAATTGATTATTATTTTTTTTTAATTTTTAATTTACAACACTCATTTCCACAAGTTTTGGGGTTCCAAATTTTCTCATCCTCCCTTTCCTTCCCACCAAGATGGCATATAATCTGATATAGGTTCTACAGATACCTTCTCATTGAACTTATTTACATAATACTCTAGTTGTAAAGAAGAATTATAACCAATAGAATGAATCATAAGAAAGAAACCGAAAAAGAAGGAGAAAAAAGGGAGAGAGCAAATAGTTTGCCTCAATCTGCATTCAGACTCTGTAATTCTTTCTCTGGATGTGCATAGCTTTTTCCAACATGAGTCTTTTGGAGCTGTCTTTGAACCTTGCATTGATGAGAAGAGCCAAGTCTATCAGTTAGTTCTTACAGATACCATGTGCCTGTAATCATGTAAAATTTTCTCCCGGTTCTGCTTCCCTCACTCAGAATCAGTTCGTATAAGTTATTCCAGGTTATACTGAAGTCTGTCTGCTTCTTATTTCTTATAGCACAATAGTATTCCATTAAATTCATATACTATAACTTCTTTAACTGTTCTCCAATTGAAGGCCATCCCCTTGATTTCCAAATCTTTGCTACCACAAAAAGATCTGCTATAAGTATTTTTGTATGTAATGGTCCATTTCCCACTTGTGTGATCTCTTTGGGATACAGCCCTAGAAGTGGTATTTCTGGGTCAAAAGGTATGTATATTTTTTATAGCTTTTTAGGCATAGTTCCAAATTTCTCTCCAGAATGGCTGGATCCATTCACAACTCCAGCAACAATGCATTAGTGTTCCAATTTTCCCACATTTTTTCCAACATTTATCATTTTCCTCTTTTGCCATGTTAGCCAATCTGACAGGAGAGATGTGGTACCTAAGAGTTGTTTTAATTTGCATTACTATAATCAATATTGATTTAGAACATTTTTTTTTCAAATGACAACAGATGCCTTTTATTTCTTCCTCTGAAAACTTCCTGTTCATATCCTTTGACCATTTCTCGATTGGGGAATGACTTGTATTCCTGTAAATTTGACTCAGTTCTCTGTATATTTTATATACAAGGCCTTTATCAGTGACAATGGTTGTAAAATTCTTTCCCAATTTTTCTGCTTCCCTCCTAATCTTTGTTGTATTGTAGAAAGTTACTTTCTTGGTGAAAAGATGCTTTCTTACATACTTACTGATGAGTAAGATCAAGACATGCAGCCAGAGAAAGACAACAAGGTCAAGGTTCCTATCTCCAAAGCATCCAAGAAAAATATGAAATGGCCTCAGTCCATGGAAGACCTCAAAAAAAGATTTTGAAAATCAAGTAAGAGACGTAGAGGAAAAATTGGGAAGAGAAATGAGAGGTATGCAAGAAAATCATGAAAAATGAGCTAACAACTTGCTAAAGGAGACCCCTCCAAATGCTGAAGAACATAAGACCTTTAAAAATTGACTAACCCAAATGGCAAAAGAGCTCCAAAAAGCCAATGAGGAGAAGAATACCTTGGAAGCAGAACTGACCAAATGGAAAATGAGGTCCAAAAACTCACTGATGAAAATAATTCTTTAAAAATTAGAATGCAGCAAATGGAAGGTAATGGCTTTATGAAAGATCAAGAAATTGTAAAACAAAACCAAAAAAATAAAAAAGAAGACAATGTGAAATATCTCATTGGAAAAACCACTGACGTGGATAATAGATCCAGGACAGATAATTTAAAAATTATTGGACTACTGGAAAACCATCATCAAAAAAGAGCCTAGATATTATCTTTCAAGAATTTATCAATGAAAATTGCCCTGATATTCTAGAACCAGAGGGTAAAATTGAACTTGAAAGAATCCACCAATCACCTCCTGAAAAAGATCCCGAAAAGAAAACTCCTAGGAATATTGTAGCCAAATTCCAGAGTTCCCAGGTCAAGGAGAAAATATTACAAGTGGCCAGAAAGAAACAATTCAAGTATTGTGGAAACACAATCAGTATAACAAAAGATTTAGCAGCTCCTATACTATGGGACTGAAAGGCTTGGAATATAATATTCCAGAGGTCAAAGGGGAGAAGATTAAAACCAACAATCACCTTCCAAGAAAAAATAAGTATAATATTTCAGGGGCAAAAATGGAATTTCAATGAAATAGAGGACTTCCAAGCATTCTTGTTGAAAAGAGCAGAGCTGAATAGAAAATTTAACTTTCAATTACAAGAATCAAGAGAAACATGAAAAGGTAAACAGGAAAGAGAATCCATAAGAGATTTACTAAATTTGAACTATTTACATTCCTACATGGAAAGATGATAATTTTAACTCAAGAGACCTTTCTCAGAATTATGGTAGCTAGAGGGAATATATGTATGCACGTATGCATGCATGTATGTATGCATGCATACATGTATGTGTGTATGCATGCATGTATATACACAACACATAATTACCCATGTCTGTATGTGTGTACATGCATATGTATATGTATGTGCATGTATATGTGATTATATATGTGTGTGTATGCGTATATAGATGTGTATATATGGGCATATATGTGTGTTTTTGTATGTATGTGTATGTGTATGCATATGCATGTATTGTATGTATGGGCATGTATATGTATGTATAAATGTATATATGTATATATATGTGAGTGTGTATATATGTATCTACATGCGTGTGTCTGTAGATAGAGGGCACAGGGTGAGCTGAAGATGAAGGGATGCTACTTACAAAATAAAATTAAGAGTTGAGAGGAATGTTCTGGGAGAAAGAGAAAGTGGGAGGCAGAATGTAGTAAACCATCTCACATAAAAGAGGCAAGAAAGAGCTTTTACAATGGAGGGGAAGAGAGGGAAGGTGAAAGGGAATAACTGAGCCTTACTCTCATAGGATTTGGCTTAAGGAGGCAATAACATACAACCTCAATTGGGTGTGGAAATCTATCTTACCCTACAGGAAAGCAGGGGGTGGGGGGCCGGGAGGGGAAGGGGATAATAGAGAAGAGATAATAGAAGGGCTGCCAATTGGGGGCAGGGACAATCAGTAGTAAACGCTTTTGTGGAGGGACAGGTCAAAGGAAAGAATAGAATAAATGGGACAAGATAGAGGGCAATATAGTTAGTCTTTCACAATATAACTGTTATGGAAGTGTTTTGTATGAGTATAAGTGTATAACCTATATCGAATTGCTTTCTTTCTCAATGAGGGTGGATGGAGAGCTAGGAAGGCAGAGAATGTGGAACTCAAGGCTTTAAAAATAAATGCTAAAAATTGTTTTTACATGCACCTGGGAAATAAGCTATACAGGCAATGGGGTATAGAAATCTATCTTGAGCCACAGGAAAATAAAACAGAAGGAGATAAGAGAAGGGGTAGAGGATAATGGAAGGGAAGGCAGATTGGAGGAACTGGTAATCAAAATGCACACTGCCCTGGGGTGGGGGGAGGGGGGAGATTTGGGGAGAAAATTTGGAATTCAGAATCTTGTGGAAATAAATGTTGAAAACTGAAAATAAATTAATTTATATAAAAAATAAATTTTTTGTTATTTCTGGTGCCCTTTTGCATGGCCCTTGAGTTTAATTCTTTTGGCACTGATATTCCATGACTTCCAATATAGTCATATGACATCCTAGAAAACATATTGGTGCATTTATGTACATGTTCATATATATATATACATACATACATATATATATATGCACAGACAAATTCTAGATGCTTTTCACATGCATAAAATATGTATGAATATATGTACATACGTGCAAATAATATATGTGCATATGTACAATGCATATGTGCACATAAAACACATGCATGTGAAAAAGTATGTGCAACATATAGTACATAACTAAATATGCAGCTGTATGAGATATTGGATAAAGCATTGTTTTAAATTCAGAAAGAACTGGGTTCAAAATAACACCTGTTACATGTATTTTTTCTGTGTTAATATAATGGAATTATATGCCTTTATGTGTGCATATGTATATATAGATACACACACACACACACACACACATATATATATATATATACACACATATGTGTATACATACATACATAATGCATATACATACACACATATAAATATGGTATTCAGCAAGCTGTCTTTTATTTTTACAAGGTAATATCTTTAAAGGATTTTTTTTTAATAATAAATTTCTTTATTTATTTTTAGTTTACCACGCACGGTTCTACATAGTTTTGAGTTCCAGTTTTTCTCCCCTCCCTCCCCCCTCCCTCCCCAAGACGGCATGAAGTCTCATATAACTCTCATGTATAACTTCGCATTGAATTAATTTATGCACTAGTCAAGTCGTGGAGAAGAATTTTGACCAATGGAATGAATCATGAGAAAGAAGAAACAGAACCAAAAAAGAAAAAAAAAAACAAAAACAAAAACAAAAGAGAAGCAGAAAAGGCGAGCATGTAGTGTGCCTCAGTCTGTATTCAAACTTCGCATTTCTTTGTCTCGATGAAGATAGCATTCTCCATCGTGAGTCCCCTGGAGTTGTCCTTGCCCTTTAGGTTGCTGAGAAAAGCACAGTATGTCAGGGTTGGTCCTCACGGAATCCATATATCTGTGGCTGTGCACAACGTTCTCCTGGCTCTGCTCCGCTCACTCAGCATTATGTCGTGTAGGGTTTTTCAGGTTGTTATGAAGTCTGCATCATCCCCATTTCTTATGGCACAATAGTATTACATCACCTTCATATACCACAGCTTGTTCAGCCATTCCCCAATTGATGGGCATCCCTTTGATTTCCAATTCTTGGCTACCACAAAGAGAGCTGCTATAAATATTCTTGTACATATGTTTCCTTTTCCCGCTTGCGTGATTTCTTTGGGATACAACCCTAGAAATGGTATTGCTGGGTCAAAGGGTATGAACATTTCTATGGCCCTTTGGGCATAGTTCCAAACCACCCTCCAAAATGGCTGGATCAGCTCACAACTCCACCAGCAATGCAACAATGTTCCAATTTCCCCACATCCTTTCCAGCATTTATCATTCTCCTGATTTGTTATTTTAGCCAATCTGACAGGAGAGATGTGGTATCTAAGAGTTGTTTTGATTTGCATTTCTCTAATCAACAGCGATCCAGAGCATTTTTCCATATGCCTGTAGATAGCTTTAATTTCTTCCTCTGAAAACTGCCTGTTCATATCCTTTGACCATTTCTCAATTGGGGAATGGCTTGTATTCCTATATATTTGGCTCAGCTCCCTGTATATTTTAGAGATGAGGCCTTTATCAGAGATACTAGTTGCAAAGATTTTCTCCCAATTTTCTGCTTCCCTCCTAATTCTTGTTGCATTGGCTTTTTTTGTACAAAAACATTTCAATTTGACATAAACAAAATTATCCATTTTGCATTTTGTAATGCTCTCTATCTCTTGTTGGGTCATGAATTCTTTACTTTTCCACAAATCTGATAAGTAAACTATTCCTTGCTTTCCCAAATTACTTAGAGTATCAACTTTTACTCCTAAATCATGAACCCATTTTGACTTTATTTTGGTATATGGTGTAAGATATTGGTCTATGCCCAGTTTTTGCCCTACCATTTTCCAATTTTCCCAACAGTTTTTGTGAAATAGTGAATTATTAGCCCAGAAACTGGCCTCTTTAGGTTTATCAAAGAGTAGATTGCTAAACTTGTTGATTTCACCTACTTGTGTACGTATCCTATTCCACTGATCCACACCCCTGTTTCTTAACCAGTACCAGGCAGTTTTGATGACTGCTGCTGTGTAGTACAGTTTAATATCTGGTGTGGCTAAGCCACCATCTCTAGCATGTCTTTTCATTAATATCCTAGATACTCTAGACCTCTTGTTTTTCCAAATGAATTTTGTTATTATTTTGTCCAGCTCAGTAAAAAAATTTTTTGGTAGTTCGATTGGTATGGCACTGAATAGATAGATTAATTTAGGTAGAATTGTCATTTTTATTATATTAGCTCGGCCTAACCATGAGCAACTGATATTTCTCCATTTATTTAGATCTGATTTTATTCGCGTGAAAAGTGTTTCATAGTTATGTTCATATAGGCCCTGGGTTTGTCTTGGCAAATAGACTCCCAAATATTTTATAGTGCCTTCAGTAACTTTGAATGGAATTTCTCTTTCTATCTCTTGCTGTTGGGCTTTGTCAGTAATGTATAGGAATGCTGAGGATTTATGTGGGTTTATTTTATATCCTGCAACTTTGCTAAAGTTGTTTATTATTTCAAGTAGTTTTTTACTTGATTCTCTAGGATTCTCTAGATAAATCATCATATCATCTGCAAAAAGTGATAATTTAGTTTCTTCTTTTCCTATTCTAATTCCTTCAATTTCTTTTTCTTCTCTTATTGCTACAGCTAATGTTTCTAGAACCAAATTGAATAGTAGGGGTGATAATGGACATCCTTGTTTCACCCCTGATCTTATTGGGAATGCATCTAGTTTATCCCCATTACAAATAATGCTTGTCGATGGTTTTAGGTAGATGCTATTTATAATTTTGGGGAAGGTTCCACTTATTCCTATGCTTTCTAGTGTTTTTAATAGGAATGGGTGTTGTACTTTGTGAAAGGCTTTTTCTGCATCTATTGAGATGATCATATGGTTTCTGCTGGTTTTGTTGTTGATATGGTCAATTATGCTAATAGTTTTCCTAATATTGAACCAGCCTTGCATTCCTGGAATAAATCCTACCTGGTCATATTGTATTATTCTCGTAATGAGTTGCTGCAATCTTTTTGCTAATATTTTATTTAAAATTTTTGCATCAATATTCATTAGAGAAATTGGTCTATAATTTTCTTTCTCTGTTTTAACTCTACCTGGTTTGGGTATTAGTACCATATTTGTGTCATAAAAAGAATTTGGTAGGACTCCTTCTTCACCTATTTTCCCAAATAGTCTACAAAGTATTGGAATTAGTTGTTCTTTAAATGTTTGATAGAATTCACATGTAAAACCATCTGGCCCTGGAGATTTTTTCCTAGGGAGTTCATTGATGGCTTGCTCAATTTCTTTTTCTTATATGGGGTCATTAAGAAATTTCACTTCCTAATTATTGTTTTGATTTCCTCTTCATTAGAGGTGACCTCACCCTTTTCATTTTTTATACTGGTAATTTGATTTTCTTCTTTCTTTTTTTTAATCAAATTGGCCAAAGGTTTGTCAATTTTATTGGTTTGTTCATAATACCAGCTCTTTGTTTTATTTATTAATTCAATAGTTTTCTTGGTTTCAATTTTACTAATCTATCCTTTGATTTTCAGTATTTCTAATTTGGTATTTAATTGGGGGTTTTCAATTTGCTCTTTTTCTAGCTTTTTCAGCTGTATGCCCAGATCATTGATCTCCTCTTTCCCTATTTTATTCATGTAGGCATTTAGAGATATAAAACTCCCCCTAAGAACTGCTTTTGCTGCATCCCATAAGTTTTGGTATGTTGTTTCATTATTGTCATTCTCTTGAATGAAATTATTAATTGTTTCTCTGATTTGTTCTTTGGCTCACTCACTCTTTAGAATTAAATTATTTAGTTTCCAATTAGTTTTTAGCTTATTTTTCCATGGTACTTTATTAAAAATGATTCTTATTGCATCATGATCTGAAAAGGAGGCATTGACTACTTCTGCTTTTCTGCACTGGATTGTGAGGTTTTTATGCCCTAGTACATGGTCAATTTTTGAGTATGTGCCATGTACTTTTGAGAAGAAAGTATATTCCTTTTTATCCCCATTCAGTTTTCTCCAGAGGTCTATCATATGTGCCTTTTCTAAAATTCTGTTTACCTCCTTAACTTTTTTCTTATTTATTTTGAGGTTAGATTTGTCAAGTTCAGAAAGGGGGAGGTTGAGGTCTCCCAATATTATAGTTTTGCTGTCTATTTCTTCCTGTAACTCCCTTAACCTCTCCTCTAAGAATCTGTATGCCTTACCACTTGGTGCATGTATGTTAAGCAATGATATTGCTTCATTGTTTATGGTGCCTTTTAGCAGGATATAATGTCCTTCCTTATCTCTTCTAATTAGCTCTATCTTTACTTTTGCTTTGTCTGAGATTAGGATTGCTACACCTGCTTTTTTTACTTTAGCTGAGGCACAATATATTTTACTCCAGCCTTTTACCTTAACCCTATGTGTATCCCCCTGTTTCAGATGCGTTTCTTGTAAACAGCATATTGTAAGATTATGGTTTTTAATCCATTCTGCTATCTGCTTCTGTTTTGTGAGAATGTTCATCCCCTGCACGTTCAGGGTTATGATTTCTATCTGTGTCTTTTTCTCCATCCTAATTCCCCCTGTTTATGCTTTTATTTCTCCCTTTCCCCTTCTCCTCCTCAACAAAGTTTTGCTTTTGACCGCCACTTTCCTCAGTTAACCCTCCCTCTTTATTCCCCTCCCTTATCTTACCGTTACCCACTTGCTACTTCTCCTCTTCCTTCTGCCCTCCCCCCTCCCTTTTTTCCCCCTTTCCCTCCCACTTCCCATAGGACAAGTTAGATTTCTAAACTTATCAGAGTATGTTATTCCCTTCTTGAACTAGATCAAATGACAGTAAAGCTCAAATACTGCTCTTCTCCCTCCCTTCTTTCCCTCTACTATAATATGTTTTTTTGCCACTTCCTTTGGTGTAATTTACCCTTTTCTACTACCTCCTTACCACTTCCCTCATAGCCCTCACCTTATATCTCTTATTTATATTTTATATCTTTACATCAGTTAATTTATACAGGCATTCACAACCTATGTATATCCCTTTCATTTGTCATAATAGTTGTACCATTCACAAGAATGACTTGTATATGTATATGTATATATATATATATGTATGTATATATATATATATATATATATATATATATATATATATATATATACATAAAAAACATACATAAGATGATATAGTCCTACATAAAGATGTAAACAACCTAAGCTTATTGGTTAATGAGGTTTGTGGGGTTTTTCCCTCTGGTTACCTTTTTATGTCTCTCTTGAGTTTTGTATTTGGAGATCAAATTTTCCATTGAGTTCTGGCCTTTTTATCAGGAAGGTCTAGAATTCCCTTATTTCATTGAATGTCCATCGCCTTGCCTGGAAAATTATGCTTAGTTTTGCTGGGTAGTTGATCCTTGGTTGTAGTCCCAGCTCCTTTGCCCTTCGGAATATCATATTCCAATTTCTCCTGTGTTTTAATGTGGAAGCTGAGAGATCCTGCATGATCCTGACTGTAGTTCCACGATATTTGAATTGCTCATTTTTGGCTGCTTGCAGTATTTTCTCCTTGAGTTTATAGCTCTGAAATTTGGCTATAAAATTTCTTGGTGTTTTCAGTTTGGGATCTCTTTCAGGGGGTGATCGGTGAATTCTTTCAATGACTATTTTGCCCTCTGGTTCTAGGACCTCTGGGCAGTTGTCTTTGATAATTTCTTCGAAGATACTGTCAAGGCTCCTTTTTTCATCGTGGATTTCCGGTAGACCAATAACTCTCAAATTGTCTCTCCTGGATCTATTTTCCAGGTCAGTTGTTTTGCCAATCAGATATTTCACATTTTTTCTATTTTTTCATTCTTTACGTTTTGTTTTATTACTTCTTGATGCCTCATAGATTCATTAGCTTCCACTTGCTCAAGTCTAATTTTAAATGAGTTAGTGTTTACATTTTGCTTTTGAGCCTCCATTTTTAATTGGTTGATTTCACCTCTCAGGGTGTCCTTTTCTCTCTCTAGATTCTGAATCTCCGTAGCCATTTCGCCAATCTTATTCTTTAGGGACTTGATTTCATCAGTGTATTTTTTCTCCCTTTTTTCCATATTTTCTTTTAGCTCCCTAATTTGGTTTTTAAAATCCTCCTTTAGCTCTTCCAGCAGTGCTTTTTGGGCTGGAGACCAGTTCATATTAGCTTTGAGGTATCTGATGTATCTACCGTGTCATTGCCGTCCTCCATATCGATATTTTGATCCTGCCTGTCTCCATAGAAAGAATCTATTGTCCTCGGTTTTTTTGTATTCTTCTTCATGTTTGTTATTTTCCCTTTTCCTGGCGTTACAACGAATTTCTATCTTTGGGCTCTCTGTCCCAGCTTTCTTATTCTGGGGATTGTGAGTCTAGAATTATAACCTTCAGTTTCCTGAGGTGTGGGGGAGGGGTCTGGCTCCCTGGCGTCTCACTCCCTGTGGGTGCTCTGCAGCACTTGCTTTTCAGCGATGGTCTCAGCTGTTTGTTGTTTGAGCTGATGTCTGGCACTTCCCCTGGGGGAGCAAGGTTACCTCTGTGCTCCCGGTGTTGTCCCCTGCCAACTCTGCCGCTCTGGGACTAATGAGCTTCTAGTATTTGTCCTGTGAGGCCCCACTACTCTCTCCTCTGTTTCAGTTCTCTTTTTTTTTTTTTTCCCGAGGAATTCTCTGGGTGAGGGGGGGAGGGATTAGAGCCTTTTACCTGGCCATTGAGTCTTCCGGAAGTTCAAGAAGCCGAATTCCTGGGTTCTGCAAGCGTCAGGAGTGGGTGTTTTCACGGCCGGTGACGCGCTGCCTCTCGTCGCTCCCACAGACTGCCATCCTGTGTTCGGAGGCCTGGGGATCTCTGCCGGTTTCGGGCGCCCAGCTTTCTCCCAGCCCGTCTCCCACGTGGATTTCTCGGCCAGCCGCTTCCGCCTTGGTCTGGAGCCGCTCCGCACCGAGCACTCTCCGAGCCTACAGGATCGTTCCTCCGGCCTTTCAGACTCTCCCAGCTCGGAAATTTGCCCCACGCAGACTACTCGCGGTTTCTGACTCTCTCAAATCTGCTCAAATTCACTTTTTTATAGGAATCTGACAGACCTTGTGAGAGAGCTCAGGTAAGATGCTGCCTTCATGGAGCCATCTTGGCTCCGCCCCATCTTTAAAGGATTTAAAACACTTTACAAATAAATTAAAAATCACATTTGAAGGGATGCAGTTTTTGGAAACATAGGCTGGCCTTATGTTTTAGGGCTCCCACATGCATATTATATCTAATTTTCATGTGAGAATTAAAGAGTAAAATGCTTTATTTTTTTAGAAAAAAATTCAGGCATATTATAATGAGGTTATCCATTTTGTTAGGCTACGTTCATATGATAATGTAGGTATGATGAAAGGAAGGCTTGACTCTTGGATGTCTCCCTCACCCGACAATGCTAAGATCAGAGTGGAACATATTACAATCTAGAATGAAAGAGTTTGGTACAGAGGGGGAAGGAGAAAGCATGGTAAGGCCCTTGGTTTTCCTTCTTTACTCCTGTTGGCACTTAAGTTTCTCTAGAGGGCACCTATTTGCTTCCATCTGAGGAATTCACAGCCTGATGTATTTTAGTGGAAGTTTTGTTAGATGACATTTCACCACCCCTTTATCTTTCTTAGCAAATATAGCAGCATGAAATCAAAAGAGGGCTATCTTTGTCATAATTATGAGGTTTGATTGTTTTCTTTTCTTTTTTTATTCTTTTCTATGTTTCCTTGGGAGACACAGATTATCTATGCACACACATATGCACATATGTATACAAAACATACATAGATGCATGCATGCACACAAACATACATCCACATAAGGACAGAGAGAGAGATATTCAAAAATTAGTATGGTATACTGAGTAGAAAACTACCCTTAGAGTCACACAGACCTGGATTCAAGACTTAGTTTTCACATATTCCAGCTCTGTGACCTTGGGTAAGAATCTTAACCTCTTCAAATTGCAAAAGGACATGGTTCTTATTTTATCATTTATAAAATCAAGAGAGGAAGTGTTTTGCTTACCTCTGAAGTCACTGAAATCTTCCTCCATGGAATATGTAACAGTAATATTGGAAGTATTCAATCTGATAAACAATCTGTCTTCCTATCATTTCTCTATTGATACAGCTATCATCTACACAAATATAGGTATGTATGAATTCATATCTATATACACATACATATTTGTATGTGTATATGTACGTATGTGTACATTATTTGTTGTTAAATCATTCAGTTGTGTTCAACTCTACCAGACCCCATGGATTTTTGTCCAGGGGAATTTCTTAGCACAGAAATTGGAGCAGTTTGCTATTTCCTTCTCCAGTGTGTCCCCATTTTACAAAGGAGGAACTGAGACAGAAAGGGGTTAAATGACTTGCCCAGGGTCATACGCCTAGTAAGTATCTGAGGATAGATTTGAATTTAGCTCTTCCCTACTCCAGGCCCTATGCTCCATCCACTGCACCATCTTAGCTACCCCAGAGTCAAGAAGATATGAATTTAAATCTGGCCTCAGGCACTATCTGTGTGATTGTGGGCAAATCACTTAACCTCTTCTAGCCTTCATTTTCCTCATCTGTAAAATGGAGAAATTGACACCTATCTGTCAGTGTTGGTATGAGGATAAAATGAGATAATATTTGTAAAGCACTTTGAAAACCATAAAGTGCTATTCAAATGCCATAATTATTGTTTTCATCATCATTATATTTATACATACATATAAATATGTGCATATATAATACATATTTACATATCTCTGTATACCATACCTTTATACCCTATCTGTCTCTATAGTTTATATATATACTATCAATTGCTAAACAACAATCTAGTGTGGCCAGGAGTTCCATCACTGAGAGTTCCTTTCAACAATAAAATTACCTGTTCAGCACACATGCAAACATACATATACATATAAAAGTATTTGCCCCAAATTTTATAAAAATTCAAAAATAAGAAGTAAAGCGGTTAAGAACAAACTTGGATATTATGATTTCTGTTATTTTTCCTGAAAGAAAGAAAGGAAGAGAGGAAAAAGAGGAAGAGAAAAAGAAAGTGAGAAAGAAAAAGCTAATGAAAGAGTAAAATAAAAAGGAAGGGAGGGAGGAAGAAGGGGAGAATGTCATTAAAACTCTGTGTATGTGTGTATGTGGGAGAAAATAGAAGGAAGTCCAAAAAGAAAACAAGGACAGCTTTGAAAACTATATGTATAACTTATTATAAATTTTAAAGTAAACAAGGTGCACATAGAAGAGATTTCCTGATCATTTTTTCTATTCTACTTTGTCCAAAGATTTTTTTTGTTAAACTCAGAATAAAGAAAAATAAAGAAAATTGGGAGATTAAACTGCATTATCTTGAATATCCCTTTATAATTGCTCTCATAATCCCAATCCTCAAATATCTCCCCAAGCCTTAGTTTCCCTCATATGTACAATGAGGAGGCTGGATTGAATACCTCAAGGGTCCTTTCTTTCTCTAAGTCCTCTTATCCTAAGGGAGCAAGGGCAGGGGAATTAATAGCACTCTTCTCTCAATTGTCTATTCTATGAAGTGGGTGTCGACAAAACATGCTGGCTGTGAGAAATAACTAATGAACAAGACTTCTAGTGTCTTCACAAATTAGAAACATTGTGAATCCTTCTGACAAGAACTATGCATAATCATAACCATAGATCAGCAATAAAGTCATTTAAAAGGCAAATATTAATATGTCTTTCTTCCCAACTGCATATATCAGTTAGAAATTCATCAGCATTTTAGTAGCCACATTAATCTTGCTTTAAATCCACACATTTGTCCTTCTCAGTCTGAAGTCCTAATCCAGTGATATTCAAACTTTCTGGACTAAGAACCATGTTACAATCTTAAAAATTATTGAAAACCCCAAATAGCTTTTGTTTATATGAATTATTTCTATTGATGCTTACCATATCAGAAATAAAAATGTTTTAGTATTACTATAATAGCTTTGACTTTACAGATACCCTGAACATGACTTGGGCAACCCTAGGCATCTTTAAACAGTATTTTGAGAACCACTGGCCTCAACCTAGAGAATAATTCTACAAATCCATGAGACTGCCAACAAATAGTAATTGAGGATAGAAACTACCACTTTCTGGTGAGTATTCCCTTCAGGGAACAGCAGTTCTGGCCAGAGTTTTCATTTTTCTTGTCCCTAACCCCCTGCATGAATATTATCCTGGAAATAATGATGAGTAATTTTTTAAGGGAACAAGATACTACTGATGAGGCAGAGCCCCTTACCTACAGACTCATGCTCCTAAAAGTGTTGTGTAAGTGACAGTCCTGTCCCCACAGGATGAAGAATTAAGACCAACGTGTGCTAGCTCCCGAATTATAAGGAACATCCTCTTACCTCCTCCTCCCCCTCATGTTTATACAAATGGTTGGTTGGTTTTTGTCCTTCATGCTTGAAAAGGACCAAAATGCCATCCCTATGTCATGGTAAGTTATACAGATACATATACATGTATGCTTAAATAACGCATATTTGTTTTTGTTGTCCAGTCATGTCTGACTCTTAGGGATCCTCTGGACCATAGAATACCAACAATGTCCTTGGGGTTTTCTTGGCAAAGACCGTGGGATGGTTTGCCATTTC
This sequence comes from Trichosurus vulpecula, assembly GCF_011100635.1. Classification (NCBI taxonomy): domain Eukaryota; kingdom Metazoa; phylum Chordata; class Mammalia; order Diprotodontia; family Phalangeridae; genus Trichosurus; species Trichosurus vulpecula. The sequence continues at coordinate 249,728,550 of NC_050578.1, forward strand.
CTTCTCCAGTCACACAGTTAGTAAGTGTCAGAGGCCAGATTTGAACTTAGGTCCTCTTGACCATAGGCACTGAGCCATCTAATGGTTCATATAATGCTGGAGTGTATGGGGTGTTCCGGAAAGACTATCACCTCTGGTATAAGGGCTTGTGAAGCCCTTTTTAGGGTTACTCATCCACCTTTGGTGTCCATGTATCACCTAATTCTTAACTGTGGCTCCAAAAAGCTTTAGCATGAGCAGCAGCCATAGCCTGATAAACTGTCTCAGCAGATGGGTTAAACCAAATTGAGGGTAATAGACCTCAAATTTGTTGGTGAGTTAGGGGAATATTGACCCCAAACATGTGAAGACTTCCCCCAGTGGAATGGATAGATGAGAACAATTCATTCCGACGGTTCTGAAAGTATCTGAATCAGGCACCGTAGAGTGCTTAGAGCTTGGTCAGACACAAAGGTCATCTACTGCATCTTGAGCCATTGCCAGCCATCTAGACTGTTGTCTTGCTACCGGACCTCTATGAATCTGGACGAGCGTAAAGCTAATGACTCTGTAAAACTCTGCCTCGCTTAAATCCAATTCATGCTAGAATCGAGACATAACCTGTGATGTCATTGGTCCTCTTCAAAAATAAAGGACAAACAACAATAATGCATGCATCTCTATCTATATATGATATCCTGGTCTTATGGTCTTGGTGCCTAGAAGATATGGATTCAAGCTGTGCTTCTGATACATATCGTCTATTTGAACTTTGGCCACAGAGAAATCTCCAAATCATTAACAGATTTAATTAGAACTAACAGAAAGTCCTTAGTTCACAACCAAACTTGTTCTTTTGGCAACATTCACTCCCCTTCCCTTCCCTCTCTGAACTTACTGTTAAGAATTTTAAAAAATAGTCCGCTATCTCTGTATTGTTAGGGAGCTTTAAAATTTCAACATAGGTTGCTAGAAATAAGGGTGCCAGAAGGAAGCAGCCTAGTCCAGTGGAAAGATGTGTGACCCTGCAGCTAGAGGAACTGAATTTGAATTCTTGGCCCCTTTGGGTCTTGTTTTTCTCAAGTATAAAATGGAGTTTGACTGTATGATTTCCAATATCCCTTCCAGCTCTAAATCTCTCAACCTGTGATCTGTAAAATGAAGGGTTTGTATTTTATTATCTCTAAGGTCTCTTTTACTTCCAGATCTATGATCTTTCATGTTTTACATCACATCTGGCGCCGACCCAAATCATTTCCCATTTGTATACTTGTCAACTCAGTCGAATTGACACATTATGTGTGTTTTCCTATAGCAGAGATTATATTTCCTATCATCGTCTCTTTTGCACATCTGTATCTTCAAATCTAGAATAAAATCCCCAGTTACCTCCACCTAGGAGAATGCCTGGCCTCCCTCAAAGGACAGCTCCTATGCTACCTTTTACATGAGAAATTTCTTTCTCACCATAGTTACAATTCTCCCTAACACAAAATAATTTCCTGTATACTTTGCACTTACCAATCTCCAGGGACGTGCTGGAGCCAGCTCTTACCAGCTCACTCAATAGAACCAATTACTTATTTTTCAGGGTGAGCAATTTACACTTCAAAATCAGCAAAAAAATCCTACAAATTAACATGATTATTTTGTTGTGTATTTGAAAGGAATAGTAAATTGTGCATGGTAGATTTATGGTTTCATGTGCAATCATCTTTTTTATTGTACTATATTATGGAAACACTTGTTTTATTCCATAAATTAAAAAATAAAATTTAATAACATTTTTAAATCTATAAATTAGTGGGTAAGAGTTGCAAATTTAAATACTGCTTGACAGAATTGCCCAAAGGCAGATAATGCTGCTTTAGGAGGTGCTCCCCCTGCCTTGTTTGAAGGCTTTAAGAAAACATACTAGTTGCTGATGATGAAGAGATAGTTCTTTTTCAGGTAGGAGCTAATCTAGATGTTTGTGGAAATCTGTCCCATATCTGAAATGACATGGCTCTGTGACCCCATAGCAAAGATATTAAAATGGTTCACCATTTCCTTCTCCAGATCATTTTACACATGAGGAAACTGGGACAAGTAGGGTTAAGTGACTTGTCTAGGGTCACATAGCTAATAAGCATCTAAGGCCGGATTTGAACTCATGAAGACTAGTCTTCCTGATTCCAAGCCCAGTGCTTTATCCACCATTCCACCCAGCCTAGTTAGAAGTATTAGTTAGAAGTATTACTCCATTATTTTTGACCTGGGCTCCTTGGGATTCAAACATAACACTTATGGGATTCTAGGATTCTAGTAGTGTTGCAAGGGGGTATATTAAAACACCTCAGAAATCAGCTTTCAACCTGAAAATATGTATGTTTAGTTTGTGTGCACAAATATAGGTACATGTGTTTGTGGATAGAATGTGGGTTCTTTGATAGTTTGCTTCATTTTGTCTTTGAATCCCCAGAGCCTGGTGCATAGCCAACATTTAATTCATTCTTGTTGATTGACTGAAAACAGTGAATGTATGATTTCTGGTGGGGGCCTTAACAGCTAAGTGAGTTAGATTTCCCCAAATCAGAAATGAACAGAGAGTCTTCTGGATTTCCTCCCTAGGTCCCACTACTCACTGAAATCAGGTAGACATAATGTTCAGGTTAAGATAAACGTAGTTCCCCTTCCTATAACAGCTACCTTGTGGGATCTAGAGTATTGGTTGGACTGTATACTCACTGAGGACTCTCCTAACTCTGAAATTCTACTCTAAAACACTAAATAAAATGAATTATTATTGTATTGGAAGTCCAGTCATAGGATGTATGTACTAAAGCAAGAATATCTCTTTATTTTTGGAACTCAAATTATGATAGCCTGAGTAATAGAAACTTATTTTTGGTAAAATAACATTATTTATGCCCTCAAAAATTCACCATTCATATAATGCAGCTTTAAAGATACTCAAAACTAATTCAGTTATGTCATAAAATATGTACTAGAAATGTGTTATTGTTGTCACTGATGCCAGATATCTGTTGGGTGTCCTGGCTTCCACATGGTAAGAAGAAGAGCTCTATCACATAGCTCTCTGTTAGCTCACTAGAACAATCCATAAGTGATTTACACATTAGATATTTTTTGCCCACTAATATAATGAAAAACTTAGTTAGTAGGGATTGTTGCTACTTTGAAGTGATCATTTCTTTGAAATTATATGTAGCAAATCAAGACTTTCAGACTTAATCTCAGATGTTGAATAAAAATTAGACTTTCCAAAATTAATTTTCTTTTTCTTTTGTTTTGTTTTGTTTCTTTATTTTTCCCTTTTCAGAGATCCTTGACACTTGAAAGTATAGACTTGTTCAACAATTGGCCTAGGAAGTGCCTCACCAAGATCATTTGTTAAAGTGGTCCTGACTAATTACAAATGAGAGGTGCTGAATAAGGTCAAAATTGTTCTCTGTGGAACTGAATGTACCAAATCTGTGAGATTGCTTGGTCTGACAAAGTGCCCATTAGACACAGGTACTCTGGGCTATGTGACACCTTGCATTTATTTTCCCTGTTCTGAGTTGCTCAAAACATTTTCTCTTTGCCTCACAACAGCCTAGTGACATTTCAGTTGGAGAGAAATGTATAAGTGAGATTAAATACCCCTGTTCAGAGTCTACTAGCACTTCAAATGAAGGGATGGACCTCAATGACCAAATGAGCTTAATATTCTCATGCTTACTAGTCAAGTCATGCCTTACATAGGATTCTTCTAGTGCAACATCACCAGAAAGCATTTCCGACCTGAACTTGAGATTATCCTTTGGAAAATATCCACACATGGTTTCTGATTTTCTATTTCTCACGGACCCTCAGTTAACAATCATAGTTTTTGTTGTTCAGTCATTTCAGACTCTTCATGACCCAATTGGGGGTTTTCTTGGCAAAAATACTGGAGTGGTTTGCCATTTCCTTCTCTAATTTATTTTACAGATGGGGAAACTGAAGCAAACAGGTTAAGTGACTTGCTCAGGGTCACATAGATAATGAATGTCTGAGGCCAGATTTGAAATCAGGAAGATGAGTCTTTCTGACTTCAGGCCCAGCATTCTATCCACTGTACTGTCTAGCTGCCCCAAATTAGTAACAGCAGCAACAACAGAATTTATATAATACTTTTTTGGTTCTGTAAAGCACTTCACAAATATTATTTCATTTTGCCTTCCCAATAACCCTAAGAGGTAGGGTTTGCACATGAGGAAACTAATGAAAACAGAATGACTTGTACAGAGGAATGCAGCTAAGAGGTGTCTGAGTTCATATTGGAAATCAGGTCTTCTATGCGCCTATGCTTTATCTACCAAACCAATTAGCTGCCTTGATTGTACCACTACCTTTCCCTGGTCTACTTGACTACGTGGCTCCTGGAGGGCAGAGACTGTATCTTAGCCAAACTTTGTAATTCTTGCAGTTACTAGCATGGTGCTTTACAAAGAGGTGGTTTTAAGTTTTTGATGCCAGTGACAGTTTCACCTTTGTTTTTTCTTTCCTTTTTACCTAGTACAGTGCCTGGTACAGTGTAGGTGTTAATAGTGTAGGTGTAGGCCCAATTGAATTGAGTGTCTGGTTGTTGTTTATTATACTATTACAGAAGAATGTCTAATCTTACTTTCCTGAGCCTCCGCAGAAGTGCTCATCAGATGCGGATTTTTGAAAGCCATGGCCATCAAGCACTAAGTCTAGAAATTCATTGCAAAATCTTGTGTGGGATGGTACATTGTGTCTAGCCTAGCTTCAAATGGAGGTTCATTACATTCAATTAGCTTCTGCATTATGATTTTTTGCTCTTTGTATTTTTTGCCATTTCCAGTGAAAGAGACTTATAAAGAAAATTGTCTTTAGTGCTTTGTGCCTCTCCTACTGGCTACCCCCACACTGTCATCCACTTCTTCATGGAATAGGAGAAAAGAGGACATAGGCTAATAACAACCCCATTACTTTTAGTCCACCTAGAAAACATGAATTTAACTGGGCTACTCAAAGATCTATTGATGACTTAACCAATGTATATACCACTGGAGATGGTATAGACCTATTCACATTGGCATTCTTGCTATCAGTATACCGGAAAGAGAAAGGAAACTAACTAAATATCTCCTGGATTTTCCTGGGGTGCTGCAAATAAAGGAACTGGTGGGCTGGTTTAAAAAAAAAAACAAAAACAACAACACATGCATTTGATGGTCCGTCTTACTTGGCAGAGCTGATAATGATCATAAATTTGTAGACTTTTATAAAGATAACTGGAATTTATGCCCTGACATCTATATGTTCAAGATGGTAGAATAGAAGAATACTGTATTTAGGGTCTGGGTAAAATGAATTTGGATCTTGCTACTAGTTGGCTTGATGACCCTAAGTAACTCATTTGATTTCTTTGAGACATGGTTTCCTCTTCTTAAAAAATAGGAGGAGTTGGGGTGAACTTGACAATCTCTGAGGGCCCTTCTGGCTTTAAATCTACGATCCTATGAAAGATGAAAGGGAAAAACTTTATGAAGAATTTAAGATTCATCAGGTGAAGCAGACATATATTTATGAATCAACTGTCTACATATGAGCAGTCAGATTGTATACTTTTTAGTAAAATGAGCCATATAACTACGGGGGATAATATACATTGGATTTGAAACTGGATGAACCTTAGAGAACATAGAGTTTACATCCTTATTATCCAGGTGACAGAAATGAGTCCCAGAGAAATTAAGTAACTCATACAAGATGACAGAATTAGTAAGAACGAACAATGCTTTTGTATCCAGGAAGTTCCTTTCTTGATACACTGTTCTGTCCTTTGGGTTATGTGATTTCTAACAAGGGAATGTCAGAGGCAGAACTAAGACACAGTTTGGTGGCACTGCACAAGAGTAATTTAACCTGTTGTTCAAACAAATAACCCCATGACCACTACTCTTTTTTTAATGATGTCTCTCAGATACCTTCACCATAATCATAATATTTCTAATAAGAGGAAGAAATCAATACTTAATGATGGAATATCTTATTTGTGTTTATGAATGGGGGCTCATTTCACCATTTGATCATATTGGTGGCTTAGCATACTGGAAAGAGTGCTGGAGCTGGAGTCAAGAAGATTTGAGTTCAACTCCTTCAGTAGTTCTCAGTAGTAGAGTTGTTCATTCTTCATTTTTAAGGAAGACTGTAATAGCAAGTTAGATTTGAAGATCTTTTCCCCCCATTAATAGGCCATTTGACCTGCTTATGTCAAAGGAAGCCTAAGTCACTTGTGGTGGGAGGAGTTTACTGAGAGGAGAAGGAAATTATATCACAGGAAATACAGGAGAAAGAAAGAGAGAGAGAGAGAGAGAGAGAGAGAGAGAGAGACAGGGATAGAGAGAGAAAGAGAGAGAGAGAGTTAGTTGGTATAGCTGCTAATGGCCATCATGATAGTTAGAGCTGAACAGACTGACTTAGCTGTATTGTGAGTTTGTTTTTGGAAAGACCCCAGCAGGGGGTCAGAGAGGTTTTGGGATGGTGAGGCCCCATGTCGTGATATTGTGTTTTAAGTTCCTTGCTGTTATGATAAAGTAGGCCAACCAGCTGTGGGAGCTGAACATTTGTTTATGGGATATGGTTCTCTGGTGTCTGAATAAATGTTATATTTTTCTCAATCATCTTTATGGAGAGTCTCTCATACTTTGCGATACAAAAGTACATAGGTATAAGGCATATTCACAATTATTGTTGATGTTATGTTTATTGCCTTACTGATACAAGGACCAAGGACATCACAGGGTGATGTCTTGACTGCTGCATGAATTGGATTTAAGTGAGGTAGAGTTAAGCAAGGTCATCAGCCTCACTCTCTCTTCCTGAGTCATCGAAGTCCAGTGGCAAGACAAAAGTCAGGGTGACTGATGATGACCCAGGCTGCAGCGCATGACCTTGGCATCTTGAATGTCTGACTAAGCTCTCAGGTCTCCACAACATGGCTATTGGAACAAATTGTTTCATCAGCCTATACCACTGGGGAAAGTTTCCATTTGTTTGGGGCAGACATCACCCTAATTCACCAACAGGTTTGAGGCCTGTTGGTTACTCTCAACCTGGTTTAGCCCATCTGCTAAGATGGCAGGTGAGAATTGGTTGAACATGGACACTGAGGTACATAAGCAGTCCTGAAAGGGCTCAGCAAGCCCTCACAGCAGAGGTGCTGCTCCTCCCTGGACTCCTCATACACCCCACTCAGCAGGACTATGACCATAAGCAAGGAACTTACCTTTTCTAAGGTCTTTCCTCATCTGAAAAGTGGTGATAATAGTAACTCTACCATCTACCTAATGAGGTGAGGGTTAATAGAATCAATTATATAGAGGGTGTCCCAAAAATCTTAGTTCACTTTAAAGTTATTAAACCTTAAAGTTCTACGGACATTATTTCTTCTTGTATGTTTCTTTTCCTCTAAAGAGTAGGCAACCTGACTGCAACATAAATAATTACATCAGAAACATAATTTTTTTACTTTGTTTGATGGATCTGAAGTTCTTAACAAAATTGTACTCCTCCTATCTTTCATAAGCTATTAAAGCTTAAAGTTGCACTAAGACATTTGGGACACCCTGTGTAATTAATCTTGCAAACTTTAAATTGATATTCAAAGATCAGTTATTATGATCTGGTATTCAGATAAAGAAGAGCAGTGATTGGATGAATTAGCAAAATATTCAACAACAATAATCATATATAGCAATTACTGCATACTTGGCACCTTGTACTTATTATTTCATTTGATCCTCACAACAACCCTGGGAGGTAGGCACTATTAGTATCCCTATTTTACAGATGAGGAAACTGAGGCAAACAAAGTGACTTGCCCAGGGTCACACAACTGGTAAGTGTTTAAGGCCATATGGAATTGAGTTCCTCCTGACTCAAGGCCTGGCACTACACCACCTAGCTGCCATTTGTTAAGCACTTCCCATGAGCTAGACAGTCTGGAGTTACAAAAACAAATAACAGTAAGTATCACGGTCTTGATATCGAGAGGTTCAAACTCCAATGGAGGATGGAACATGTAAATAACTAGGTACTAGGTAAATGACTTAATGCGAGCGGTGTAGAGAGCAGATGAAAGATAGTCCCAGTGGGAAGGCAGTATGAGTGAGAGAGCTGAGCACAGGGACTGAGAAAGGCTTCCTGAACAAGGCCAGATTTGAGCTGAATCACGAAAGGGGCCAAGGAAGCCAGCCATAAGGCTGAGACGAAGAGGAAAAACATCTTGTCTATCTGAACAACTAAGTGAAATCTGATGGTGATGACTGTTGCTGTTGATATCATTATCATTATTATTATTTTTGTCTTTGCTATGATTCTGCCTTTTTAAAAACATACATGCCAGCCCAAGAATTCCTCAGGCCTGGGGTGCTGCTTAGTGCATTTCTGGTGAGTGAAGATTGGCAGCATAGGCAGGTCTGCTCACAGCTCTGTGGGTTTACATTGAGATCTGTGCTGAGGCCAAATACAAGCCCCTCAGTCCCTGGGGGCTGCTCTTTGGCACAGCCAGCCCTATGCCTTGCTGCGCATCATGCTGTACTTAAGTAGCATGAACGTGGCAAGGAGGAAGGATTCAGTCATGCTGGCAGTGCTGCAGAGGGGAGAATTACACAGGCCATTAGCTCCAAGATTTCAGGTGCTTGCTGGTGCTGCTTTAGCCTCCTTATTTCCACAAACATCAGCACACATTTTTTTAAAGGTATTGCCCAATTTGGTACTTTTGCAGAAGACAAGGATTTTCTTCCTGTAAAGTCAACCACAAAGTATCTTCTGGAAAATCTGAGTGCTCCAATTTTGGGGGCATCATCAGATATTTGTAGCAATAATGCATTTGTGAAGAAAAGCATATCTTTCAGTATAAGTAACTTTCTTTGACAGGAACGATTCCATATAATTTACTATAATGGCAGCATAGAATAATGGATAAAATCCCAGCCGTAGAATCAGGAAGCTCTGAGTTCAAGCCCTATCTCTGATATCCTCTATATGACTCTGAACAACACATTCAACCTCCATGGGCCTCAAGTAATTGCCTAGAATCTACTTAATAAGTCATGGATGGGTGTCAACCTACATTGGTGAGGGGAATTCCCACAAAATGAGCCTCTCAGTTCTAACAAATTCAAAGGTCCCACATATACTTACGTTTTGATGTATATTATCTCAAATCTAGCTACTATTTATCTGGGGACATTCTGTTGGCACCAAGAGTTCCCCACACTGATGAATCATGAAGTCTTAATTTGTTTGTTTTCATAGACTAATAACAGTTTTATACATATGGAGCCATAAGGGACCTCATTGGTCATTTGATTCTCTTCCTTATTTTACAAAGGAGGAAACTGAGGCCAAGCATTCACTTTGATATGTGCATCAATTCACAATTAATTATTAAGTACCTATTATGTTTTAGACTTTATACTGACAGAAAGAAAATTTTTGCTATCTTGGGTAAATTCAGGTATCTGATTCTATTCCTTCATTTTCTCAGTGGAAATATGTTTTCAATGAATTGTATACTCTCACAGTAAGGAAGTCTTTAACCTATCCATGCTTGTCTATTCTGTGCAATTTTTGTTGACACTTGACTAAAAACTCAAAAGGGAGTTCACCTAATATTTGGGGGGTTATTCTCTACATGTGCTGATGATGCTTGTGTAGCAAGCACATAGTCTGTCCATCCCTTGCTTTCATTTTGCTGGCAATTGAAAAAAATTCCCTTTGTCAGACCTCGACCTAATTACATCATTTTCCCACTAAATCCTGTTCTATAACCAAACCAAGGCATGGACATGAATCTAAGTTCCAAAAGGGTTTGTTAATGGACAATAAATTTTAGAATATTCTTCAGTTCCAGAAACACTTCAAGCACCTTCCTAGTAGCTTTCTGTTGGCATGTATTTAACAAACAGCTCCCCAGGTTAAAACACACACACACTTTCAAAAGTTTGATTTGTACTATTAAAATCTGGCTGTATCACTTTCTTAATTCTAGATAACAAAAAAATCCAATAAATTAAAGTGCTGATTTGTAGTGTTTGCTGATTTCCAAGGTGTAATGATCACACCAAAAATTTAAAAATTGGCTCTCATTTTTATTAATTAGTTTTTATTTTCCAACATTCACTGCCACAAGATTTTGAGTTCTAAATTTTCTCCCCATCTTCCGCCTCCCCCCACCTCAAGAAAATGTGCATTCTGATTACCCCATTCTCCCAATCAGCCCTGCTTTCTATCATCCCCTCCTTTCTTATTCATTTTCCCCCTATTTTCCTATAGTGTAAGATATATTTCCATACCCAAATCTGATGAAAGTAAATCTCATTTTTCTCCCTCTCACCTCCTCCTCTTCCCCTCCACTGTAAATTTTGTCTTGCCTCTTTTATGTGAGATAATTTATCCCTTTCTACAATCTCCCTTTCTCCTTCTCCCAGTACATTCCTCTCTCATCCCTTAATTTTATTTTTAGATAACATGCCTTCATATTCAACTCACCCTGTGCATTCTATCTATCTACCTATCTATCTAGACATATACACACGTACACATACATATACATATATGCATATGTACGCATATATGTGTGTATATAAATGTGTATCTGTCTATATGTATATGTATGTGTGGGTATATGTGTATGTATGTATGCATGTGTGTGTGTGTGTGTGTATATATATATATATGTATATATATATATATGTACATGTATATGTATATGTGTGTATTCCCTCCAATTACCCTAACAGTGAGAAAGGTCTCATGAGTTACACATACCATCTTTCCATGTGGGAATGTAAACAGTTCAACTTTAGTAAGTCCCTTATGATTTTTCTTTCCTGTTTACCTTTCCATGCTCCTCTTGAGTTGCATATTTGAAAGCCAAATTTTCTATTCAGCTCTGGTCTTTTCATCAAGAATGCTTAAAAGTCCTCTACTTCATTGAATATCCATTTTTTTCCCTGAAGTATTGTATTTAGTTTTTCTGGGTAGGTGATTCTTAGTTTTAATCCTAGCTTCATTGACCTCTGGAATATCATATCCCAAGCCTTCCAGTCCCTTAATGTAGAAGCTGCTAAATCTTCTGTTATCCTTACTGTTGCTCCACAATACTTGAATTGTTTCTTTCTGGCTATTTATAATATTCTCTCCTTGACCTGGAAACTCTGGAATTTGGCTATAATGTTCCTAGGAGTTTTCTTTGGGGATCTCTTTCAGGAAATGATTAGTGGCTTCTTTTAATTTCTATTTTATCCTCTGGTTCTAGGATATCAGGGCAGTTTTCCTTAAGAATTTCTTGAAGGATGATGTCTAGGCTCTTTTTTTGTTCATGGCTTTCAGGTAGTCCAATAACTTTTAAATTGTCTCTGCTGGATCTATTTTCCGGGTGAGTTGTTTTTCCAGTGAGGTGTTTCACATTAGCTTCTCTCTCTCTCTTTTTTCATTCTTTTTTAAAAATAATTTCATTATTTCTCCTAAAATACTTAGTTTCCCTTTGCTCCATTTTAATATTTAAGGAATTATTTTCTTCAGCAAGCTTTTGGATCTCTTTTTCCATTTGGCCAGTTCTGCTTTTTAAGGCATTCTTCAACTCATTGGCTTTTTGCCCTCTTTTGCCATAAGGTTAGTCTATTTGTTAAGGTGTTATTTTCTTCACTGTTTTTGGGGGGGGTCTCCTTTAGCAAGCTGTTCAATTGTTTTTCATGATTTTCTTGCATCACTCTCTTTTCTCTTCCCAATTTTTCCTCTACTTCTCTGACTTGATTTTCAAAATCTTTTTTGAGCTCTTCTATGACCTGATACCAGTTCACATTTTTCTTGGAGGCTTTGTATGTAAGATCTGTGACTTTGTTGTCTTCTTCTGGTTATATGGTTTGATCTTCTTTGTTACCAAAATAAGATTCTATAGTCTGATTTTTTTCCTGCTGTTTGATCATTTTCCCAGCCAATCACTTGACTTTTTAATTCTTTGTTAGCTTCTAGTGTGAAAGGTGTATTGTCCCAAGTTTTGGGGGTTTTGTGCAGCTGTTTTCAGAGCTACTTTTAGAGACCTTTAAATTTTCAGTTCTACCCTGATGGTATGGTCAAAAGAGAAGTGTTTACTCCTCTCCTGACATGTGCTCTGATCTGTGAGTGACCACAAGCACTCTTTTCTGCCATTTCTGCCTGTAGGGAGGATTCCCTCTCCACTGCCACCACAAGTTCCACCACACCAGCACTCCTTCCTTCCCCAGGACCACCACCCTGAACTGTGACCCAAATGCAAGCATGGGCAAAGCAAGAGAAACCTGCTTCAGTGCCAGCAAAGAGATCCCTGGAAACCCCTCTGATCAGCTGCCCTATCCCCCTACCATCTATGAGCCAAGAATTTAAGAAGCAGCCAATGCTGATGCCTTAGGACTGTGGCTGGACCATGCTCTTTTCTCACCAAGGTCCGTCAGACCTTTCCTACTGTCTTTCTAAGTTGTCTTTGACATTTTGGGGTTGATAAATCTGGGAACCATCACAGCTACCAGTGATTCAGTCACCTTTGGCATGCTCCGGGTTTGCTGGGACCTGGTCTGTGCTGGTGTGTTTTGCACTGGACTAGATTCCTCTCAGACTGATGCAGTAGACCTTTCCTGTCAACCTTCCAGATTGTCTTGGGATGGAAATTTGTTTCACTCAGTAATTATGCATGTTCTTTGCTCTAGAATTTGTTTACAGTCAGTTTTTACAGATATTTGGAGGGGTTTGGGGGAGAGCTCAAGCAAGTCCCTGCTTTTACTCTGCCATCTTGTCTCCACCCCCCAAATATTGGCTCTCTTGAACCAATGAGAGCTAGATCCCCACAACTTTGCCTCCTATTCATATACTATAGTATTTTTCCTAGTGACACATATGGTAAGTCTCGTTACTAGGAGATTAACCATTTGGTGTTGAATTCTTTGACCTTGTGAATATAACAAGTGACAGGCAACTGTATTATTAATAGTTCCATGTGATGTGCTTAAGTCATGTGGAAGCCCACATCACATGAAGCCTGTGGTGGGAGGAGCTTGCTGAAAAGGTGGAACAGGAAGGGTAAAGGAAAACTGAGAGGGAGTTGTTTCAACAATCTGGCTGTCAGCTTCTGTGGGAGTATAAGATTCACCCACAGCCAGCACCCAGAAAGCTGCCAACAGCACAGGTTCTTCTGATCTGCTTAATTAAGGAAAGCAAGGTGAAGGGGTTGACAAGCTTACTTTTAATTCAGCATTCAAATATCATTCAGTTAGTTCAGGGGAAAAAGCCAGCACCCTGAACCTCAAAACAAAATGCAAACAAATTATAAACATGAACAGACTTTCTCTGATTCAATCCCAACACATAGTTACCAGAGTTCAACAAAGTCTCAACATCCGGGTTTACAAGCTGGAGGGCTCCTTAGCTACAGCTGCCTGGAGTCTCCTCATCAACACCATCTCCAGAGCCCCGCACAAATGGCTCTGTCCTCCCTTCTTATAGAGCTTCAGACATCAAACATCATCTGAATTACCAGAGCTCAGGCTCTGGTGATTGGTTCTTGAGTTGGCTCCTCCCCTTAGGACCCTGGGAAGTTCACATCCACATGGATTATGTTAACATCTAATGGGGTTTGGGCCTGGGGCTTAGCACCTAGTAAAGCTCACTGAGATAAATTGAGTCACTCAAAGAAAACAAAGGCTGTTCTGGTTATACTCCACCCCTTGTTCTAGGATACAGGAGTGAGGTCAGAGCAGTTAGAGCTAAGGGAGAAAGAGGAAGCAGCAGGCATCTAGTAGTGAGTTTTTGTTTGTGGGAAGGCCCAAGCAGGGGAAAGGCTTTGGGATGGAGTTGCTCCCTGCTGTGATAATGTATATTAACTTCTCTTTTGCTATGATGGATTTGGTTTACTGGTTTTGGGATTTGGTTTTCTGGTGTATGAATAAATGTTTTGCTTCTGTCTTCTATATGGAGAGTCTGTTATATTTTACTATTTGAACCCATGCCAACATATTCATAGCAATAGCAACTGCTGCGAATATTGCCTTGGTGATATAGCAACTCAGTCTCTTTTATCTACCTATGAAATAAACACAGTGATTAGCATGTTGTTATGATGAAAATGGGAAAATTTCTAACATATTCCTTCTCCATAGGAGGAATAATAATGATAATAATAATAATTATTATTATTTATATAGCACCTACTGTGTTCCTGGCACTGTTATAAGTGCTTTATAAATATTATCTCATTCCATCCTTACAAAGCCCTGAGAGACAGATAGGTACTATAATTATCTCTGTTTTATAGTAAAAAAAAAACGAGCAAAAGGGGTTATGACTTGCACAAAGTCATATAACTAATAAGTGTCTGTGTTTGGATGTAAACTCAGTTTTTTTCCCTGACTCAAGGCATTTAACTAAAAGCTGTGAAGAGCTGTGAACATCTTTTGTTGTTGTTGTGTTATTATGTAAAACTATTTGGAGGCATACTGCCCAAAAGTCAGGAGGCTTGAGAATTAATGGATTAATCCTTGCTCTGCTGCTAAGTAGTTGCTTCATATTGGGCAAGTCACTTCACCCAATGTGAATTAATTCTTCCATCAATATATAAAGAACTTTTGGTGCACCCCCCTAGACTACCCAAGATGGTGTCACCCATGTGAAAAACACTAAAAGACTGCTTTGAAGAGACTAAAAGATTGAGGCATCTGTAGATATTAGTTGCTAGTTTACAACATGGTTGGAAAAAGTATCCCCCCACCCCACTGGTGCAAAAGTGGAAGTGTCAGCATCTCCTAAAATGCCCTGACTCAGTCTGAGTTCAGTAAATGCTTCTGCTGCTGATGACTCTTACTAGATGGATGACTTTGGGAAATCTATTAATTCTTTCTGAGTCTCAATTGCATCATTGGTAAAATGGGATAAATAATACTTTCATAGCCTACTTAATACAGTTGTTTCAAGGAAAGTATTGTTTGAACCATAAAACTCTAAATAATTATAAGGGAATGTTAGGTCATTTGATCCTCAAAATAATTTCAGTTTTATAAATGAGGAAACTGAGGCCTAGGGAAAACTTGACCAAAGTTAAACAGATAGTAAATGGTAAGAAAAAAATCCCTAAATGGCAATGGTAAAGTATCTCTAAAAGAGAAAAGCAGATTATGAGCGCCACTGGGGCAAAATACATAGCTTATTTTTCCCAAGTTCAATGTTATCCTAAAATTTACAGTCAAAGGGCCCTAAGGCAACACAAGTTAAATTCAAAAAATTATCAATTATTAACTGAATTACTTGGATCAGAATTCATGCCAAATCTGAATACAGAGCATTTGTTTTTTCCATGTATTTTTTCCACAGGCCTGCAATATGACAACTTCCCAGAAAGAAAGAATGAGAGTGAGCAGCCAATAATATTCCAATTTGCCTGAAATAAAAAGGAAAACATGTGAAATAGGTCTGGAAATATCTGTTGGTAATGACTGTAAAGGGCTGTGACCCTCAGAATAAGGATTTTCTATTTCCTTAAGTAAGTAACGGGAATCACAGAATTTTGAACCAAGTCGAAGTATGAGCAGAGGAAAGAATTTAGAAGATTACTCATTATTATTTACTTAAAACTTGAAACTTGAAATTTGGAATATGAATAAAAGATGGAAATGATTGAAGACTTGAAGGTAATTAAGAAGGCTAGCATAATAATCCAAGCTGGAAATGATGGGGACCTGAGCTACTGTGGTGTTACTGATAGTAGACATGTGGGAAGTAATAAGGTGACATAAATTGGAGAACACAATAAAAGTTGGGTTAAGGGAAAGACTAGAGTCAAAGATTACTCAGATTTCAAAACTGTGTAACTAAGGAGATGGTAATACCATTAACAGAAATAAATAAGTCATGTGGGAAGGGACGGGATTTTTTATTGAAGGAGAGAGGAGCTCAATTTTATACATGTTGAGTTAGAAGTGCCAAAAGAACTTCTAACTGGAGTTTGCAATCAAAACCAGAAAGTTAAATTTCATCCCAGAGCAGCCAAATTCACTTTAGCATTTAGAAAATAATTAATTATAATGGTAAGCTGCTGTATCACATGCATTCTTAAAAATGTTCCTTGTTGACACACAGTTGTAACTAATTTCCCCACACCTTCAACTAATTTTTTTTCAACATAGCTTCTTATATTGCTGCCACATCATTAACTACAAAGTTGATTTGAGAGCTTTATTCATGATGCTTGCATTGTCATATTTTTACTACTTGACTGAAGTATTGAAAATCACTAATTAAGACTGGTGTATATGACAGGCATCAGAGGATGTGAACTAGAACTATAAGGAAAGGTCAGAACTTGAAATTAATTTGAGAGGGGAATCCACAAAGATAAGGTTTACATAAAATTTACCGGTAAATAAAGAGCTACTGATTCTTCTTTCTAACCATGTAATATATAGGTTGTATCTTCCCAATTTCAGAGTGACTAGAAATAACTATGATTATGTAGGCCCTTTTCTTTTCTTTTCTTTTCTTTCTTTCTTTCTTTCTTTCTTTCTTTCTTTCTTTCTTTCTTTCTTTCTTTCTTTCTTTCTTTCTTTCTTCCTTCTTTCCTTCCTTCCTTCCTTCCTTCCTTCCTTTCTTTCTTTCTTTCTTTCTTTCTTTCTTTCTTTCTTTCTTTCTTTCTTTCTTTCTGGAAGGGGGAAGGCAGGGCAATTGGGGTTAAATGACTTGCCCAAGGTCACACAACTAGTAAGTTTGTCAAGTGTCTGAGGCCAGATTTGAATTCTGGTCCTCCTGACTCCAGGGCCGGTGCTCTACTCACTGCACCACCTAGCTGCCCCAGGCCCACTTATTTCTTAGTGTGTTGCTTTGATATTACAACCTCCATCTCCTTTTAGATAGGAATGGGGATAGGTACTGAATCTGATTTCATTGGTTTTGAGACTCCCAAGAAAGAAAGTCCCTCTATCAGTGTGAAATGACACCTCCTCTGAAACTTAGTCTAGAAAATTGCCTGGAATACTAAGAGGTTAAGGGACCTGGTATCACACAGCTAATATGTGTCAGAATCGCAACTTAAACCTGATCTTTCTTATTCCAAAATTGGTTCTTTATCTAAAATACTGCACGACCTTTCTGTAGATCAGAATAATAACTGAAATGCATAGAACACTTTTAAGTTTGGAACATTTTTCAAATACCTAATCTAATTTAATTCTCACAATAACCTTATGAGAGTTGAACTTATATAGTTATATAACCAAATAGTTATATATCTAGTATCTATATATGCATTTCTATATATTTATATATCTAGTATATATGAGTTACATTTATAGTTATGACTATTTTACATATGAGTAATCTGAATTCCAAACAGGTTAAATGACTTACCCGTAGTCATATGCCTCATATATGACTCTATATATTCCTTGTTGTCTCCATATTCAACATTCTCTGCACTATGCCTATAATCCTGGTTTTACTTACAATTGCAAAATCTAGAGACCTTTGCTTATATTTAATAGACTAGCATGTGTTATCCTTCACAGAACACAGAAAACAAATGTTTAACTGTCTTTCAATACAAAGTAGACAATCTCGGTCCTGGCCATCTGAATCTAACACATTATTTGTGAGACAAAAAGTCAAAACATTTTTCTTCATTCTTTTCAGGTACCTGAGGAGTGGCTGGGCTAAAGTTGTATAATCCAGCACCATCTATAATGTTTTAAAATATGATCTCTTAATGGTGGATGTAATGAGGTTGTAGAGCATTGCCAAGGAAAATTTATTTAAGAAAAGTGACATTAAAATGTTAATCAGTAGTATGGAAATGTTTTACATAATTGCACAGGTATAACCTATATCTGATTGCTTACCATCTCAGGGAGGGAGGAGAGGAGGAAAGGAGGGAGGGATAAAATTTGGAACTTACAACTTTAAATAAAAATATTAATTTTTTTTAAATGAGAAAATGTATGCAAAAAATGTTAGGGAGTGCATGCTCATGAAAGAAGGTTGTACTGAGATGAAGGCATAGGAGATGCATGGTTTGAGTGCAGCCACAAAGTTGATTGAGATTAGATAGATAGATAAATGGATGGATGGATGAATAGAGAAATGAGATACATAGAGATAGAATTATAAGACAATGATAGATATAAATATAGATGCACTTGTATGTGTATAATGCATATATATATATATATATATATATATATATATATATAAAGAGAGAGAGAGAGATATGCATAGATACCCATGCATGCATATATACATGCGCATAGATAGAAATATAAATAAGCAGAAAAAGACAAATGAATGAATCAAAGAATGAAGAAATGTAGACCGATCAATCAAGAAAAAAATAATAAATGAAAGGCCTAAAGTTCATTGGTTGGAAATTCTAGAGAAGAGTTATGGGAAGAATTAATTGACACAGGCTGTGAATGTATAATCATAAAAATAATAATATTTATTTAATATTTATATACTTTAGTTTGATAAAGCACTTCAAATATGTTCTTAGTCCCTCTATTATGCTGTGAATTGGATCATATTAATATCCCCATTCAGCCTATGTTGAAAGATGAGTCTCAGTGAGGTTAAGAGACTTGGCAATGGGGACACAGCTAATAAATGCCTGAAGCAGAATTTGCACTGAGATCTTCTCGATTCCATGGTGAGCCCACTACCCACCTTTTACCATCTAGGTGCTTCAAAGTATGGATAAAGGATGTCAGTATGTCAATAAGACAACAAATTCATAGAAAAAAATTCCATCTGATCTCAGGGCATGCTCCCCCACATTTGAATTCCCATGACACATTGTACTTGTCTTTTTTTCCATTTTCAAATTCTGTCTAGGTAGCTAGATGGTCTTTTAAGCAGAGTGCTGGAACTGGATTGAAGTCATTGTTGGATGACTTTGGGCTTTAAATGTTAGAATTTTAGTTTCCTCACCCACAAAAGGGCATCAAATACATACATATGCACATAAATCGAATTCCAGATTGTTTGTGGATTCAAATGAGACACAAAATACTTTATAAAATTTAGGGTGCTAAATAAAGTCAGTTGTTGTTAAGTTGCAATTTGGCTCTTGATATGCATGTCTCATGCTCAACCATAATGTCCTTAAAAACAAATGCTATAGCTTATTCTTTTTCATAACCTCCATCAGGAAAAGTACACTTACTGATATATTGGAGATGTCCAATGAGTGTTTTTGAATAACAGATGTCTCAAAGTAGATAAAATCTAATAAAGGATCATAGATTTAATCCGTAGAGCAAACTTCAAATTCAATGGCTTTAGTGTTCTCATGTTACCATATAGATAAAAGAAACAGATCCAGCAATGTTACGAATTATTCAAAAGAAATAATAGGCTACAGAGATGAGAATTAGATGCATCTCTTATCTCCAGCACCAGTCTTCCTTCCATTGCACCACAATTCCTCTCAATATTTACTTTCCAATATTCATTTCCATGTCATCCATCAACATACCTCCAAAAGTTACATTAATAGTATAATTTGTTTTTTCTACATTTGCTTTGCTTTATATTGTATTTCTCTTGGGGGTAGGGAGCAGCTAGGTTGTGCAGTAGATAGAGTACTGGGCCTTAATTCATGTCTGGCCCCAGGTATTTACTAGTTATGTGACAATGGGCAAATCAGTTAACTTTTCTTTGCCTCAGTTTCCTCATTTGTAAAATGGGGAAAATAGTAACACCTACCTCCCATGGTTGTTGTATAGATCAAATAGGATAACAGTAGGAAGGTTCTTAGCACTGTGTCTAGTTCATAAGAGGAGCTATATGCATGTTAGTCATTGTGTATTTGTATTATTTGATTGCAAGAGTATAGATCATTCCTGGTATGGAAACATCCCCCCACCCATGCCCCACCCACGGACACAGATTGGAACATCACTTAATAGTCTTAGAGAGATGTCTGGGACGTGGAAGGGTTCAATGATTTGTTTGCAACCTGATAGCCAGTATGTGACTCAGGACTTTGAATCTGTCTTTGTAAATCTAAGGCCAGTCTACTCTCTGCCTCCCCTTACTTTCTTTTCTTATTATCAAATCTGTTTTATCTAAGATTTGGCTTCTCTAAAAATCACTAGGCTCTGCCCACTATGTTTAAACTACTTTTGACACTGTTAAGACATAATTAGCGTCACCAATCCTCTGTGTGTCATGTGATGTTTTGCCTATTATATGTGAAATAATACCAACAGGAACAATTCTAGCAACATAAAAGGAGGAGCCGTATGTTGCCTCCATCTATCTGTGATTTGATCTGACTGGTACATAACAGGAGAAAGGAGGAATATCAAAATATATTCTGACAACTTGATCAAAGGTAGAAAAAATGAGCCGTGAACAACGGGTTTAATTAGGTTCATTAGAATCTGGATTGCTTTCAGACACGGGAATACCCATCAACAAGCTCTCATCCAGGAGGAGGATCATTTTCTCTTGTTAAAGAGCACCATAGGTGGGTGGCATTTGTACAAACCATCTCACAAATATTGTCACAATTCAAGGTTCCGCATCATGCTAACACACAGCATTTTACCATCTGAAAAAGTGTAAAATATCTCTTATCGCTAATAACTCACCCTTAACAAACGCTGATATATCCCAAACCTCATATCCTGGGGTTTGCACTCATGCAACAAAATGGGCTGTATGTTTGTAATGGTAAGAAGGGTGGGACTTTTTTTTTTTTACTGTTTTCTCTTTTTGAATGCTAAGGCAATCAAGTACCTTTGATGAGCCTTGCCTTTCAAATGTAATGGCAAGTAAAGTGGGGCCTTTTGTTGTCTTTTGTTTTGGAGTGCTTCTCAGCACTGAGGTAATAGGGGTGTCTATGAGTCTTGCCTTTATTTGAATCAGGAGTCATTGATTGGAAACAACGTACATGGTGTGGTGCTAGTGATTAAAGATCGTTCCCACACCCTTTTGCTATAGTAGGCACTGAGCCCTCAGGGCCCTGAACAAGGTATATGTGCTCTGAGGTTGGCATTTTGTTTTTGGGGGCACAATTATTGGAAGACTTTTGGTGTGGAGACTCTGGGTAGCTGACAAGGAGCCCTCTTGGCTTTGAAAACCCGGATATTGGTGCTTCTTCCTCTGGTAACTGTTTATGCATCGCTTAGACAGACAGCTAGAAGCCTGCCTGCTGATTTGTGTTACTTTGCTCTGTTTACATAATTTCTGCTTGTAATTTCTGTTTGTGTTTTTCTCTGAAGTTCAGGGTGCTGACTTTTCCCCCTGAACTAAGTGAATGATACATGTATGTTTAATTAAAGTGAGATTGTTAGCCCCTTAAAGTTGATTTCCTTAGGAAAGCATCAAAGAATCTGTGTTAGCAGCCCTCCTGTGTGCTCGGTTTTGGTCTTTCACCTCCACAGAAGCTGCTGGCAACGTTGTTGTTACAAGGTTGAGGAGCCTTATGTAAGCAGTTATTAAAAAGTCTCTGTAACTGCTCAAATCCTTGTTGAAACTTTCCTTCAAATGATGTGGAAGAAAGAAGGGTTTCATCTAATGATTAAAAAAAACATATCACATAGCTTTTTTGGGGAAGGGAACAGCCTTGAGTGAGAGAATTAGGAACATCTGGTGCAGGTGGAGTATGAGCACACCTTTCTTCTGTGAAAGCCCATTCAGACCTTAGAATGAAAGTGGTCATCGAAGTGCTGGAAGCCAATGAAGAGATTCTGAAGTAGGGGGAAGAGATGGCTCATACAATAAGAATTTAAGGGCTTGAGATTAACATGAAGTCATAGATAAAGTGATATTTTAAATCTTGTTCTTAGTAATTAAAAATGAGCTGAGGCAAATGGGGAATAGCCAGAAGCATGAAAATAGATCGTGTCTGTACATGGGTAGGGAAATATATTCTACATTCAGGTAGAAACAAGGAAGAGATGCAAATTCATAACTTAAGTTTAAGAAGGTTTGTTGTTGGTTGATGGATAAATCATGTTATAAGTGACTCTGTTATTTGCAGACTCCATTCCAATATCTTGGCCTCAGTTTCCTCATCTAAAAAAATGAAGGGTCAGATTAGATGACCTTTAAAGCCCTTTCTAGATCTGAATCACTTTATCCCAAGTTGACACAATTATTTTTGATAAATACGTATATCAAAAGAGATAATATTTGTAAAAAACACCTTGCACAGTACCTAGAAGATAGTAGGATCTATATAAATTATCATTTCTTCCAACTTCACTATGTCATGCATGCATGAATGTGTTTATATGTGTGTATGGATACATATATATTTGCATGATTATTTATTCATTCCTTGTTCAATCCTTGAAAAAGTGTTATCATTTGTGTCAGAGCTATCTTAGTGAGTCGTGATTGTTGAAATGTAATTCTAGTTGCTTTGGATGGAGGGGTGAGGGAGGGTTAAGAGATAGAAAAAAGAATAAAGGTCCTTCTAGCATTTGCCCTGAAATCTCAATTCCTTTAAAGTGATAGAAAGTTATAACATTGTACATGAAATAATTAGTTGGAGATACCAACGACCATTTAGAGGATATCATCCTAGAGTCTTTGGCTAGAAGGACCTTAGAGTCAATAATAATTTAAGGAGGCTAGATTGCCATTTCTTTCATGTAGGACAGTTTTTCTTCTGTGATCTCCTATTCCTGCTTTTCTGATTTCATCTGGTATCTAAGTCACAATAGGATATGGAGATTTGTCTTTGAGTCCTGATACTCATTAGCATTCTGATCCTTTATTTTTTTTCATCTATAAAATAGACAATACAATACTTTCATTTCCTGCCTCAATAAAAAAAGCCTTTATTAAATAACTACCATGTAGCAAAAATTGTGTTAGAATACTAAGGATACAAAGCTGAAAATGAAACTTTCTGCCCTTGAGAAGCTTCTGTTCAATCTCATGGGGGGTTGAGAGGAATGGTCTTTGTAAACCTTAAAGTTTTATAGAAATGTGAAGTATTACTGCTAGGCAGGCCTGGGAGAAATCTCTGAATCTCCATTTATAGCTCCTTGTGGGGTGGGAGGAACAATGACTTTGGTTTTCTTCTGTTTTATTTTTTTCCATTTTTATTTGTATCTCCAGAGCTTAACATACTGCCTCATACATAACAGGTTCAAACAAATATTTGATGACTGACTGATCTGAAATACTTTTGCCCAAGAAAACCATCCAACTTATTAGAAACAACGGCTCTCTAGACAATTCAGAATCATTTTCATTCAACCTTTCTTGCTGCCGCCCTAGGCTACTTGGGCAAAAGAAATATCTCGTCTATGTTCCCCTTAATGAAAAAGATAATTGATAAAGATATAAGATACAGCAAAAGGAAGCAAGGCATGGGAGATAGTCAATCTCAGAAGCCGTAATCAATCAATCAATAAGAATTTATTAAAGGTCAACCATGAGGCCTTTACTATTTGAGTCAGTGGGTTTACAAACACCAAAATGAAATAGTCTGTGCCCTCCAGGATGACATTCTATAGGGACAGAGAAAATGAATGCAATTGAGTATGTTTAAATATATGATTGTAGAATCATAAATTGAAAAGTTGGCACGACCATAAAGGCTGTTAATCCCACACTCTCACTTTATGAAAGAAGAAACTGAGACCCAGACTGTTGAAGTGACTTGCCCTAAGACACATGTAATAAGAAGCTTAGTTCATCTATTTGAATAGTACAAAGAAAAAAAAAATCAGGAAAAAATGGTTCAAGATATTTACTGATTTGTTTGTGTATTTATGTGTATGCACATCTCTCTGTGTGTATGCATACTATGTATGTATATGTGTGTGTGTATGTACAAGACCCAATATCTTTTTAACCAACTGTAGCAAAACTTAAAATTCAAAAAACTTTCCTTAAACTTTGAAATTTCTTGGTTGTATCCCTAATTCATTTGGTTTGGAGAGTGAATTATGAAGAGTTCAGAGAGACAATTTTTTAATATTGGAATTTCCCATCATACTCTTAGGATCTAGTTGGTTTAGCTCCCTTTCAAGAGGAGACTGTATGTGGTCATGGACATGTTGATGTGCCATTCTGTGTTCATCCCATCTTGGTTACCTTGCTTTGGGATACCAGCTCTCAACCACTTGCTTCATTCCCTTTCCCTTGTAACAACTTTATGTTCAACCCTCCCCCAATACTGATTATTGTCATAGACATTTTTTTAAAAAATATTCATCCTTCCAAGATTCTTAAGTTGCCTACTAGAGAAAACATTGGCTAAATGAAATTCTTCTTTAGGAAAAAAGTTTACCTCTTCCTGCCACACAATAGATGGTTGATACCAAGGCAAAGGAAAATGTGCTCATCTTTTTTTTGAAAATATATAAATTTTTCTCCCTTTGTGGATGGAAGATTACTGCCTTGATTCTATCAACTTTACCTGCAGGCAGGATGTTGCGGTGACAACAATATATATGGCGATTGATCTCTCAAGAATATAAAGAATAATAGAAAATTAGTCTTTAATTAGATAAGTATAAAATCAAGATGTCAAAGGGAATGCTTTTTATTTGAACTAATATAATTCCTTAAGTATTGCCCAGGAGAAAGGTTGCTGGATTTGAAATAGGAGTTAGAAGTTTCAAGTCCAAGTTCTTCCACTTACAGCCTGAGTAATTTTAGGGAAGGCACATAACCTGCCCAGGCCTCATTTTCTTCATCTCCTAAAATGAACAGTCTGACTCAGATGACCCCTAAGCTCTCTTTCTGTTCTAGATCTATGATTCCATGAATCTCATGGATCTATCAGCTCATAACTTATGGTAGCAGTACTACATGGAGCAGCTAGGTGGCACAGTGAATAAAATGTTGAGCCTGGAGTCAAGAAGACTATCTTCCTGAGTTCAAATTTGGCCTTAAACACTTATCATTGAGCCTAGGCAAATGACTTAACCCTTTTTGTCTCAGTTTCCTCATCTATAAAATGAATTGGAGAAAGACATGGCAAACCACTCTAATACCTCGGCCCAGAAACCCCAAATGGGGTCACAAAGAATCAAACATGACTGAAAACTACTGAATAACAATAACAAATAATGATACTTAACATATGTATGTCTATTTGTATATGCGCACAGTATATGTACATGTGTTCATATATGTATGATATATGCACGTTCATATTTTTGTTAATCCATGTGTGGATGACTATATGTCCACATAATAGGTATACATTTATTTGTGTTCATATTCTATGTTGCTGCATTATATGATTTATTCATCCAATCAATCGAGCAACTCATCAAGATGATTTTTATTCAGCACCTACTGTGTGAAGTACATGTTGTTGAGCTCCCTACGGATAAAAACATTAAACACAACAGATAAAGTGAAAAGATAAAAATGAAACGGTCCACAACACATCACGATTGAAATAAAATTTTAATTCTTTGAAGATAGTCATGTGCAAAACTTTCAAACCCTGTAGAATTGCAAAGTACTATTAGTGTTAAAAAGATTGGAAAACAGCTATGAGTCTTCTAAAGACGTGTGTCATTCCTCAAATACAATCCAGTCTGCTCTCTGCCTCCTATTCATTTTCATTTCTGGTCCAAAGTCATTGTTCATCTCCAGTGCCTGTCCAAACCACATGTATTGATAGATTAACACAATGGGCTTTCCATAGGACTCAGTGTTGTGCTTTGTACAATAGACACTCATACACATATGCAAATATGAATATATGCATATACATGTATATGCATATGCTACATATATGCACATACATACATATATGTATTCCATTCATTCACTCCTTCCTTCCTTCCTTCCTCCCTTCCTTCTTTCCTTCCTCCCTTCCTCCCTTCCTTCCTTCCTGGATAGCAGTGCTTCAAGGTAAAAGAAAACAAAAGTTTCTGTTATGTATGTATGAGTATGCATATGTGAATGCATACGTACATACACATAGAAAGACCCCACCACCACCACCACCACCACCACAATCACGAATATGAAGCCAGGTATTGTGCCACTCCTCAGGGAAGGTAACAAAGTTAATCTACGATAGGATGGCTCATGCCAATACATTTCAATCACATATTTTTAACCTTCTTTGTGTCATGGACCCCTGTGAAAGACTAATGAAACCTGTGGGCCCTTCCCGGAATATAGTTTTTTAATTATATAAAGTAAAATACATAGGTTTACAAAGGAAACCAATTATGTTGAAATAAAGTTATAAAACATTTTTAAAAATACATATATACAAAGAAATACAGACATATACATGCATTGTACACATATAGAAACATACATACATTCCATATGTATGTGTGTAAATATGTATATATGTGTGTGTATGAAGAAAAGAGAAAATACTGAAATCCATGTATCAAAATATAATGTTAAAACAAAACAAATTACATGAACCCTAGATAAAGAAACCCTGACTTAAAAGGTATGTACTCTTTTTGGTTTAAAGATGTTTAATTATCTTCCTAAATACCCAGCTTACTCTCCTTCCACCTGCTCTGCACACACACAGACATACACACATACATACACACACACATATTTATATCTTGTCTCTACCATTACAATATGAAATATGTGAGGATTTTTTTCTATTTTTTATATCCTTACTATTCAGCACAGGGCCTTTTACCTAGAAACTATTTAATAAATATATTTTGACTGACTCATTGACTCATTGAATGACTGACCAGAGAATACCAAGTCTGCTGTGTGTCTGTCTCAAATCAATCAATTGAAGCCATTTATTAAGCACCTCTCACATGGCACTTCAGGCACTGGCGATATAAAGAAAAACATGAATCATCCCCAACCTTCAAGGCACTTAAGTTGTATAGAGTGAAACAAATACATATCTATATGTATTCAAAATAAAAGCATTTTGGGGTGACACTGTCATTTAACATGAGGCCAGATATTTTCTGCAGGAAATTCATTTTTTTGTTTGTTTGTTTTTTTCCATAAGAGCCCTGATTAGTTCAGAAGTGAAATGTTTTTGAGAAGCTTCATTTTTGGTTCTTCCTCCAACCTCAGCAAATAATCAAATATTATAATTGAATAAAACAAAATATAAATAATTTCATACTTTACAGATATCATTTTTCATTGGGATAGAATAGAGAGAATGTGAGCAGGTAGGTGTCACAGTGGATAGAGTGCTGGGCCTGGTATCATGAAGGCCTGAGATCAAATCTGGCCTCAGCCACTTACTACCAGTGGGGTTTTGGACAAGTCACTTAACACTGTTTTCCTCAGTTCCCTCATCTGTAAAATGAGCTGGACAAGGAAATGGCAAACCACTCTAGTACCTTTGCCAAGAAAACCGCAGATGGGATCACAAAGAGTCAGGCGCAACTGAACAATGATAAAAAAAAGAAATAACTTTGGATTCATGAGTAGGAAGAAACTTGTTTTAGGCTCTGACATTTTTCTGCTAGGTGACGAGACAAATAATTTAAATGGTGAACTTCTATTTTTTTTCTTTCTATAAAGTGGGAATAATAAAGCTTGCACTGCCTACCTTTATAGAGTTATTGTTTGATGAGCATCATGTAAACATTTATAAACAACAACCTAGAAATATAAACTCAATCCTATGGTGTTCTTTCAGGTAAATTAATTAATTTGTGCAAATTAATCCAATGATATATGTAGTAGTAATTAGAATCCATAAAGAGCATTAGTGGAAGAGCTAGGAAGAATATTTATACTTGTTAGGGTTTATGTTCTCCTCAGGAGCTGCTTGGTAATTCCAAATGTACTGATTTGGACAGCCATGACCATTCCAGAGGTAGGAGTCTTCCCATCATCCA
The DNA here is from genome assembly GCF_011100635.1 of Trichosurus vulpecula. NCBI lineage: Eukaryota > Metazoa > Chordata > Mammalia > Diprotodontia > Phalangeridae > Trichosurus > Trichosurus vulpecula. Next base: position 249,756,389 of record NC_050578.1, read on the forward strand.
AATCAGCTAGGCGGAGGTTCTGCCTTTTTGGCTGCCAAACTCAGAAGCAACAGGGGTTGAGGCCATTTGCTTCATCCATGGCAAGAAGCCGGGAAATCAGTGGAGCTCATGACGAGTTTGGACAACATAAACTGCCACATAATTGATGAAAATGGTCTGTTTGATGAATATGGCGCATCAAGCAGTGTGTGACTAATGTTACCCAGGGAAAGTGACAGGAAAATAAGACATCCTCCATGGAAAAGGGGGTGGGGAGGGCTTTCAATCATGCTCAGAAAGATGACATCCCTTCTCAAATCGTTGATTTCTCATTAGTGAGCTGACACTGCTCCAGTACTAATGCACCTGTTGAGGTCTTTCTCCATCAAGGCCCTTGCGCTAAGGACAAAAGAGAATGTCATCAGGTGCAGTGAAGGCTAAAAAAAAAAAAAGATTTGAGTTCATAACCAAAAGCTGTATATTTTATGTAAATGAGAGTTCCTTTGAAAGGAGAAATATGCAAAACGGCCACTCGTACTGAGTAGAGGGGGTAAAATTTTTAAAGTTACTCCAGAAAGGGTAATTTACTTTCTTTCTTTCTTTTCTTTCCTTTTCTTTCTTTCTCTTTCTTTCTTTCTTTCTTTCTTCCTTCCTTCCTTCTTTCCTTTCTTTCTTTCTTTCTTTCTTTCTTTCTTTCTTTCTTTCTTTCTTTCTTTCTTTCTTTCTTTTCTTTCCTTTTCTTTCCTTTTCTTTCCTTTCTTTCTCCCCTACCATTAAAGGAATTTTCCTGAAACCTGCCACATTTTGGTCATATATAGCGATCTTTGGAGCTTACTAAAGTTAGAAGGGTCAACGAACCTTCATTGTTTTTTCTTTAATGTTTACACTATACCTGACGCCTTGTCAAGTGTTTAGGAAATGCTTGTAGACTGACTGACTCACTGACTGAGTGAATTATACACAAATGTATACATTCTATAAACCTACATGGAAAAGGAGGGGCCAATGAATGGTGATGATCACTAACAGAATGTTTTACCACACTTGATATTCTGCTTCTGCCCAAAGTATACTTATGGTTCTAAATAAAGGTGGGGTTTGGTTGCATGATAATAACTCTCAAAATGAGAGGTAGTATAGAGGCCATCCAATCTCACCTCCTTATTTTACTGATGAGAAAATATAAGTCCAGGAACTTAAATGACTTTCTCAAAGTCCTGCAGGTCCTGTCAGAAATAGAATTTGAACCTATTCCATCTAATTCCATAGCCAATTTTTTTTTCACTATGCCATAATGTATTCTTAAACAAGCTGGTAAACTCATAAGATCATGAACTTTGAGCTAGAAGGGACATTAGAAGCCATCAAGTGAACCCCCCTCACTTTACAGATCAGGAAATGGAGAGGGAAATGCAAAGTGATATCTCAGGACCATACAGTGAAGCACTTGAGACAGGATTTGAGCTCTAATCTTTTTACCTTCATGCTTAGTGATCTAAACATTTTTCTCCCTGGCTGCCTTGACAAATTATACCTCATTGTTATTATTTTTTTTTCTGAAATGGGATGGTACAGTAGATTCAGTGATGGCTTTGGACTTGAAAGATCTAGTTTCGTATAGTGGCTCGGCCACTTGCCACCTGGGGGATCTTGGGCAGGCTGGTCTTCTTTAGGCTTCAGTTTTCTAACTTATAAAATGAAAGTTTTGAATACAGTAATGCCCCCCCCAGATATATATATATATATATATATATATATATATATATATATATATATATATATATATATATATATATATATATACACACATACATGAACGCACACGTATATACACATAGATATATAAATATGCCTACAAAGTACTTATATACATATGCATATATGTACACATGTGTATACACATATATATGTGTATGCATGTATGTATATATATTCTTATGTATTTGTTCACCAAGGTCACATAAGGACCATTTTTAGCAGTTTCACATGCTGGTAGATATTTGACAGGTAGAATGTGTATTAGTTATCAAATCATTCCTTTGGCAGTCTGGTAAGGCATATATACCCTTTCTCAGAATAATATTTTCAGATGCATAAAATAAAACACATAAGACATAATAAAAACAATTGTATTGAAAAAAAAATCATATATTCCTAAATAGTGTAGCTTAGAGGAAAATCAAATGTGAGCTTCCAGTAGAATGGAAATTCTCTGGGGACAGGGACAATTTTTTCTTTATATCTTTGTATCCTCAGAGCTGAATACCCTCCCTCCATGTAATAGGAACATAATAAATATTTGTTCAATTAAATTTGAAATGCCACACATTAAGAAAGTATACATGCCTCAACTTCCAGAGACATTAGATATATAATTAATATGCAACTGAAGAAATTTCATCCTAGAAAAGTTGAACTTGAAGACAAAAAGAGAATGTTGAAACCAATAGCAGAAAATCATTAGAACTACTTAGTAAACCTTTGTTGATACCATAGTGCACAGTGTAGATTTGCTATGTTCTCTATACTCACTTTGACAAGGACTTTATCAATCAAGCAATGAATAAGTATTTACCAAGAACCTTCTATGCGCCAAGCAGTGCACTAGGCATGGGATATAGAAAGCAGCAAAAGATGGTCCCTGCCATCAAGGAACTCACAAGTGAATGGGGGAGAAAACATGAAAATGAATATATGTGTGTGTGTGTGTACATATATATATATGTATATATGTATATACATATATATATGTATATATGTATATACATATATATATATGTATATATGTATATACATACGTGTGTATATATATATAAACATACTATATACAAGATAAATAGGAAATAATTAACAGAAGAAAGGCACTAGATTTAAGAGAGGTTGGAGAAGACTTGGGATTTTAGTAGGACTTAAGGGAAGCTATATGGAAAGGAAGTTGAGTGGAAAACTGAACCCCTAAAGACTCAATGATAGTATATATTAGGAAAGTCCAACTCTCCCCCTAAAAAGAACCATGTAATAAATATGGCTGTAATAAGTAAAATCTCCCCTTAGCTGAATGAAGCCTGCAAAGAGAGTAGGGGGGAAAACATTTCCTTTAAGGGAAATAGGTATATGAAAACAAAATATTCCCAAGTACGGAATTTGCCATGAAGGGCAAACCTCGTAGCTGTTCAAAATTAGATTCCCTGCTATCCAATGTAACCTACTAGAAAAGAAAATCTCCACCTCCAAAAAAAAAACGCTTTTTGGAATTTGCTTGACTGATAAACAGAGATGTACTCCAACTCTAAAAATCATAGCTGATGAAAGCCAAGCTCACAAATATATAAATTTTGAGGAAAATGTCATTCACAGGATTTTAGGCCTTGAGTTAAAAGAAACTTCAAGGCTATCTAGTCCAATGCTCTCATTTTGCATATGAAGAAACTGAGGCAAGATGTGATGAAGTTATTTTCCTTAAGTCACTGAGCTGAGAAATGACAAAGCCATTGAGGGGGGAGGAAAAAGTTTTAAGCATTTATTAGGTACCTACTGTGTGCAAAGCAGTATGATAAGTGCTTCAAAAATATTAATGCTCCTCACAACAACCCCTGATGATAGGTGCTATGATTATCTCTATTTTACCATTGACCAAACTATAACAGACAGAGATTGAGTGACTGGACAATTGTCACAGAGTTAGTAGGTGTCTGAACTTGTGAGTTCTTTCTTCTGCGTGTTCTATTCAAGCACTAAAGGGCCCTTTAACATAAGTGAGTCCTTAGAGTTGCAACTTAAAATTCAACAACATTCGCCATATAGCTTTATCTCTGATGATTCCTGCTGTGGACTCTATGCCAGCAAATTTCCTTTCTTGGTCAAAGCCAATGCTTTGATTGCTACCAAACTACCTAGAATTGATACTTCTTTCAACCCATCCTCTGATGGAATTCCATATTTTAACTAGTATTTTAGTTATAGGTATATCTAATTACTTCCATTAGGCTATTAACTTCTCAATAGCAAGGACAATGTCTTAATTATGTCATCGAGCCTCTCTGAACTTCTGTTTCGTCTGCTTTAAAATTGTTCAGTTATCGCTAAGGTCCCTTCTATTTCAAGTTTTTCCATGATCTAGGCGCTAAGGTCTCTTCCAGAACTAAAATTTGTGTTGAAATTTTCAAGCTCCCCTTCACCTCTGACATCGTATGTTCTATGTTTGCAACAATAAAAATTCGGCTAGCAGAAGCTGTTGAGGTGTAAGACCCAACAAGACCAGTAACAAGAGCTGCCAGCACGGGCTCTTTGATCTTACTAAGAAAAGTAACTTTAAGGGGTTAACAATCTCACTTTAATTAAACATACAAATATCATTCACTTAGTTCAGGGAAAAAAGCCAGCAACCTGACTTCAGAGCAAATACAAACAAATCACAAGCATACATTAGAAACAGACCACATACAAACCAACATCTGGGTTAGAAAAGCTGGGGGGCAGAGAGTGCAGTTACAATGGCTTGCCTAGGGTCATGCCACTCTTCCAGTGAGTGAGAGCCCCAAGGGAAAACGCCCGCCTCTGGATTTATATATCTTGTTCAAAATCAAAGGGAGTCACAATGTGCTACTCAAGCCCATGTGACCTAAAAGTGTCACAAACCTGGGACTCAAACTCACCTGGCCTAAAAGCCTCTAGCATCACAAACATGCCCATGCAAACAAGGCTTTCCCTTGAGACAAGAGGGTTGTCAAAGACTCCTAATTTAATCAAAGAAAAAAGTCCAGACTCATCAAGGGCACTTGATTAAATAGGTGCTCCAAAAGAGAAAACAGTAAAAAAAAGAGTCCCACCTTAATTAATATTACAGTGTTTTATGATCCATTTCAACTCTGAAATTCTAGCTTCTATCAGCTCTCAGATGAGATTATATGAAAAACTTTTCAATCAATAAGTATTTATTAAAAGTCTACTGTGTGTTAAGTGCAGTATTAGGATATCAGGATACTATGTTCTAAAGTATCTTACAGGTTGATCATTATGTGTTTCACTTTATTTTCTAAATTTCCTTGCCATTGTAACATTCTGTGATCTCTTTGATCAAAATACTTCACAAATGTCATTGTTCAGAATACGTATTTAATACATATTTATTCATTACCAATGATTCCTTATTTGTACTATGGTGGGCAAAGGTAATAGTAACTCCCATGTAAAGTTTCTAAAGCAGCTTCTTCACAAGAATTATGGGGGAGAGGGGGGAAAGCAAACAGAGGTTAAGTGACTTGCCCAGGGTCACACAGCTAGGAAGTGTCTGAGCTCAGATTTTAACTCAGGTTTCTATGATTCCAGACCCCTTACTTTACCCACTGTGCTACCTAAGTAACTCACTAATAAAAGAACTATCTCTCAATAGAACATCTTATAAAATGGTGTTAAACCATCTTTGGAATTATAATGTAAGGCGGGGAATGAAGTAGTCGAAGAAAGAATTCAACATGTGGGGAAAAAATACAAAAAAAGTTCTCACTTTCCAGAAACATTCAGGAGAATATCTTTTACACAAAACAAGAGACACCCACAAATGAATTCATGACTATTCCTGTATAGATACATGCATTTTTTCATATCTCTAAATAGTATCTATTTCCATATATATGAACAGAATTCAAAGTTCTTGTGAAGAGGCAGAGAATGTGGCATGAACAGAAAATTGAATATCATATGTAAAAATGTCACCCTGTTACCCAACTTATCTGCTGCTTCTGTGTTTCCCAATCACTTTTGCTCCCTTCCCTGACAAAATATTCTAGTTATCACTGCAAGCCCAAGATTGCCATGGCAGACTGAGCCAGATTCTAGCCTGCCTTACACATCACCCCAAATGTCAGCTAAATTCCAATTGCAGCCTCTCTTCTCTTGTGGGTAGCAAAAAGAATAAAACAGCTTCTTGTTTGCCTTTGTATGGCACAGGAAAAAATTTTAGAGCTGGCAGACTAGAAGGGAGAAAAAAACACCTGTTGTTATATAAACTAAGAAAATTGGATGTGGAAGTCAATAGGAGAAAATAGAGCTGGGAAACTGATCTGCCTATTTCATCATCTCACATTTTTCTGACTTTAATAATGCCCCTGACATTTTAAGATATTATGTGGAAAAGGGAAGGATTTATAGAGTTTATTTGGGAGAAAACACGGACATCATTAAGTACCCAAGCTAGTACTAGATGGAATTGGAATCAAGCAGCATTAAGTCACACAATCTTTTCCCTCCCATTCCCTCCCCTTTTCTTTATACAAATACCTATTTTAATGGAGAATACATCTCACCATTATGTTCATACTTTGAAAATGTTTGTAAATTTTTGAATGAAGACCTGATTCTCAAAAGGATTTAACACCACATCAGTTCTGTGGGAGAGATTTCTACTATTTCAAATAGATTAATTGTTCATTGCTGTACTTTCTAGTTTTGAGTAGTAGCTTAGTAGACCCAGCACTGGACTTGGAATGAGGAGTACGCAGGTCTGGGTCCTTCCTCTGACATGCACTGGTGGTGTGACTATAGACAAGGCATTTAATTTCTCAAAATCTTCTTAAAATAGTGGCAATTCTCCAATGCTAGATGTTATAGACAATTAAAGGAGTTTCCACACCAGGAGTACTTTGTAGCTAGGGTGCAGTCAGGTGACTGCAGTTAATAGAGTGCTAGACTTGGAATCAGGAAGACTTTGAGTTTGGATCTTGCTTAAGACACTTAGCTGGGCAGTTCACATAACCTGCCTTCATTTATTCATCTGTAAAACAAGCATAATTATAGCACCCACACCTCAAAGTTGTTGCAAGAATCAAATGACATTATATAAAGTACTTAATAAACCTTACATCATAATATATGCTAGTTATCCTCCTCTTCTTTTTAGTTCTCCTCCTCATCAGGTTGTTATTATTTCCAGGAGTCCTCTTCTTCAAATCGATCAATTTTAAGGTTTATGTAATGAGCAAATGAGCATCTCCATTCATTTTTGAATTCTAGACTTTCTCCATTTTACAATGAAGACCTCAAACACATTCACTTAAATACCTACAAAACAGCTATATTAAGCACATTTTACTAAAGCATGTTGTTTTGGAACCTTCACTTAACAAATTAGCCATTAGTTTGTCACTTGAAAAGCCTATGCATGTATGCGTGTGTATGTATGTATGTATGTATGTATGTATATACGTATGTATTTTTGTATATATGTATGTATATAAATGTGTGTGTGTGTGTGTGTGTGTGTAATTTCTTAATGGGTATGTCTAGTCACTATAGAGGATATAAATATAGCCCTGATTCTCATGGAGGTTCAGATTTTTAAGGGAAGATAAGATATGTCTATGCATGATATAGCAGAAAAAGTAGCAGTGGTGGGTTGAGTGTTGAATTTGGAGACAGGAAGCCCAAGGATCCATTCCCACCTTTGATATTTAAAAATTGTATGGCCATAGCTAAATCACTGAAATTCTGTGAGCATCATTTTCCTCATCTGTAAAATGCAAAAAGGAGATAATAACATTAGAGTAAGATTAAAGAAAGGAATGCATAAGGGCAATTTGTGAACCAAATTATTATTAGTAATAGTAGTAATAATACTAGTAGTGCTACTACTACCTATTATTAATTACAATGACAGTTAAATGAGGATTCAGAAAGTAGACAAAAGAGAAGTATATAGTGTTCTCAAAGTGTTATGCTGTGTACCTCACTGAAGGATCACTTGCAGCGTGGAGGATAAGGGGGGGAAACTGCTTTACATTTTGAAATTAAATTGTTTTCTACTCTTAGGCCTTTCCTCTTCTATCTCCTTCTCTACTCTTTCTTTTCCTCCTCCTTATCTAGATATCAATTAGGTCAGTAGGCAGTGTTTATACATCTCTTTAATAATCAGCAAGTAGCCTTGACAATCTTTTATAGAGGTCAAAATTAAATTAAATCAGTTTGTATATAACACTCTCCCTCAAATTGGAAGATACTCTCCTTTGCATATGTAAGCTTCCTAAGGAGAGTGGGATCAAACTAAAAAATATAAAACATAATATAAATATAAAATATTAAAACCCTATATAATTCAGAGAATAGATATAGATAGATATGGAAAATGTGTAACATAGGAACGGCTCAATAGCAAGGCTTCCCCCTCCTTTAATGGATTTCTTGAAGTTACACTAGCTGTACCCTCTTCTAGGTGCTGGGGTCAGTGTTGTACAGTCGATAGCAAACACTTTTTTTCTGATGCTAGGATTTATACTCCATCATTCTGGGATTTTTGTTTTTGCTGCTGTATTTCACAGCTCTTAATATAGGTGTTAGGTTCACTCATCAGTTCTTTGAGAGCACTGCTAATATAACCAATGAGATTAACAGATCTTCCAACTTTTAGAAGTTCGCAAAATCTTTTCCTTGCCAATGGTAAATCTGGTAAAGACTCCCAAAGCTAGAAAGAAGCTGAGTAGCTGATTAGTAACACATTATTCTCTTAGAACCACATTTTCCCCGTTTAGTAAACATTGTTATCAGAAGTCTACACACAAGATTACGTATTTTGTTGTTACAGAAATCCATGAATAAATTAGCTAAGGCAGGGCTGTCCAAAATGTGGCCTGCTGGCCTCGTGCAGCCCACAGTGCAATTTATTTGGCCCACCTACAAGCATAGAAATTTATGTAAATGGTTAATAAATGAAACTGAGGTACCACAGAGCTCTCACTAAAATGGCAAATCAAAATATATTGTCTATTGTTTCAATAAAAACCTAAGGTTGGACAGCCCTGATCTAAGGCATAGAACAGGCCTGCACAACCTGCAGCAACTTGTGGCAGGATTTGGGGAGGCCGGTTAAAAGTGTAGAGGAAAACATCCTTTGTATATAGAGGAAATCCTTTGGCATGCTGCGCTCACAGGCCATAGGCTGTGCAGGCTTGGCATAGAGAGATGCTGGTCTGGACCAGTATATCATATAGTAAAAAGAGTGAGGGCAGTAGAATCAGAAAACCTGGGTTTGAGTCCTTGTCTTTATGTCCTTTAGCTCTGCAGTTAGTTTTACTGTCTCATTTTTTTTCATCCATAAGATAGGTACTTTAATAGGGTATGCCTGGCCTGTTTTGCAGACTTGTGATGAAGCGACACTTTATAAAATGTAAAGTTTACATTGTGAATATTGCGGTCATCAATGAAATCACAGCTCTTTTGTAGGAAAAATAAGGAGAATCTTTGGGTGAAACAGAATATTTGAATTTGGAGGCACTCTTCCTCAGCCCCTTCCTCACTCAATTAGCAAAAAAAGAAAAAATATATAGAATTTGGGTTCGGTTTAAGTTTTTTCATAAATCCTATGTCTCATTATATTCAATTACTTTCATCTTTCATAATGAGTTCTTGAATAGTGCCATTTTCAGGCTTACATTACAGGCTTTAAAGATCTTATAGCCAGTTGTAGAACAAAGGTTTGCTATTTTAGAGCTTCCTTCCAATAAAGAAGACAATTTCCCTTTGATCATGGAGCATTCTTATTACATAAGTACTTTCAAAATCAAAATCAAAATAAAATTAACAAAAAAAACCCAGTGACTTTAACACAAGTATTTTTTTTTCTGGAGTGGAGGAAAAAGAGTGCCTCTGCTTGTCATCCTCTGCTATAAAAACCAATCAATAGAGTCCATTTATAAGAAAAAAGATACATCTGAGTTGACATGTGTATGCACCATGTCAGCCTACTTTAAAACAGACAATTTATAAAGCTCTGAAAGAGCCAGTTAATAACGGAAATGGAAACTGACTTTTTTTTCACTACAGCAACTTCAGAAAGGCAATAAAACACTTTGCTGCAGATTAACCATTCTTTGAGACTTTTTTTCTTTCTCTCTTTGTCAGATTTCAACTTATAACTCAGTGGTCTAGGCAAGAGTACAGATAGTGTCCCAAACATCTGATGGCGGGCCACCCTATTATCATGAAAAATGACTTGAAGGGGCAATGAATCTGATTTAATCAATTGTGATTTAATTTAATGTAATTTAATTGTGATTTAATCCAGTTGATTTGTTTATGCAACAGATTATTTATCTTCATTAAAACAGAAAGCTAATTCTAGCTAGATAAGATTAAGATGAAACAGGTCACCCAGAGAATAATTATTTTTACAACGTCTGATAATTCAAATAATAACTCAAAATGATGTCATTTTGAATAATATTTAATAATTCCCACCATTGGCATTGTACTGTACTTTGAATATAAATATTCAAAGCCAACACTGGTCCTTCCCTCAAGGATCTTATCAGGTATTGAGAGGAAGTGGAGACATATATGAAACTACATTTAATACACATTATGTGATGTTGAGTGAAAATGAAAAGTCAAAATAAAAAGATGAGAATTTTGAGAAATATGAGTTTATTTTCCACTAATGAAATAGTAATATTAATAATAACAAAAATACAGCCATCACACTTAGAGGCTGATAGGTGGTATATTAGCTGAAGGTTTAGGTTTGAAGTCAAGGAAATTTCAGTTGAAAATACATCAGGAACACATACTTTCTGTGTGATCCTAGGCAAATCACTGAAATTCTCTCAACCTTGGGTGCCTCATCTGACAAATGAGGATAATAAAAGCCTCTCTTTCCTAAGATTACAGTATTAAATGAGATAACAAATATGAAGGATTTTACAAACCATAAAGTGCTATATAAATGTAAATATCTTCATCATCATTATTATTATTACCTTTCGTGACACAATTGCAATAGTTGGTCTACTATACCTCCATGCCTGGAATGTGCTCCAATTTTTTTTTGAATCTCTGTCTCTACCATCCTTCTTTCCTGTCTTTCTTCTAACAACTTCAGTCCTTCCATTAAAATGGGAAAGGAAGAGAAAAGTGGACCTATGAGGGCTAAGAAAGATTCTCTAGAGTTGATAGTACCACTCCCTCTCTAACTACGTTTTTCCTAACTTTCTAAATCCTATTCAAGGTACTATACTACCAGACTATCCAATCACCCAGACAGAAAATTTTGGAGTCATTCTTAAAATTTCATTTTCCTTTACCTCTCATTTCCATTCACATATTGGATCTAATCAATTATATTTCCATGACATCCTTCATCTCCATTGTCTTTCCTCCACTCACATAGCCATGACCTCAGATCAAGCCCTTATCACATTTCACCTCCATTATGCAATGAATTTAGTCATCTTATGGCTAATCTTTCCCTTTTCCCTTTGTCTTCCAAATAGCAGCCAAAACAATATTTTAAAAACATAGGCCTAACCATACATCTTCCCTACTTAAAAAAAAATCTTCAGAGGATCCTCTTTTTTCTAGGAAAAAACAGAAGCTCCTCTCTGTGAATTAATAACCTTGATAGTATTGTTCTAGAATACTTTTCCAGGACTATTATTCATTGCCCTTCTTCCCACTAGGCATTATTGCTAACTCAATCTACTTGCAAGTCTTCATTTCAATAATAAATCCCTCAACCTCTTGTCTTTGCACAGCTGTAACAACAATGTTGCTAGCAGCTGTTGTGGAGGTAAAAGACCAACAACAAGACCAACAACAAGAGCACACAGGAGAGCTGCTAGCACAGATTTTTATCCACTTTTCTAAGGAAAGCAATTTTAAGGAGTTAACAATCTCACTTTAATTAAACATGCACATTCACTTAGTTCAGGGGAAAAAGTCAACACCTGAACTTCAGAGCAAATAGAACCAGAGAAAATATAAACAGATCAACAGACTGGCTTTTGTCTGATCAAGACATCACATACACTGTTTCCAGAGAGAGGAGCACTAACATCTGGGCTTTCAAAGCCAGGGAGGGCCTTCAGTGGCTACCCAGTGTCTTGTCCCCAACACTCTTCCAATGAGTGTGTCCCCAAAAGCAAAATGCCAACCTCAGAGCACATATACCCTGTTCGGGGCCCTGAGGGCTTAGTGCCCACTTAGCAAAAGTGGTGTGGGAAAGATCTTTAATCACTAGCACCACATCATATACATTGTTTCCAATCAATGACTCTTGATTCAAACAAAGGCAAGATTCAAATTCACCCCATTGCCTTAGTGCCAAGAGGCACTCCAAAACAAAAAAAACAACAAAAGATCCCACTTTGCCTGCCAGATTCAAAGGCAAGACTCATTAAAGGCACTCAATTGCCTTAACATCACAAAAGAGAAAACAGTAAAAAAAAGTCCCACCCTTTTTACCATTACAACATTCTATCCCCAACATCTGCAATATATTCCTTCCTATCTCTAACTCTTAAACTCTAAGGCTTTATTCAAGACTCATTTCAAATGCCACCTCCTACAGAAAGTCAATACTTTCTGAAGTGAGACATAGTGGTAGACTGGATAGAGTACTACATTTCAAGTCAGAAAGAGTTGGGTGTTAACATTGCCTCAGGCACTTACTAGCTATGAGATCCTTGACAAATCACTGAATCTTTCAGGGATAGTGGCGGGGAGCCAAGATGAGGGCTGGAAAGCAGGGACATGTGTGAGCTCCCCTCCCCAGGTTCCTCCAAAAACCTATAAAAATAGCTCTAAACAAATTCTAGAGCTGCAGAACCCATGGAATAGCAGAGGAAAGCAGGGCTCCAGCCCAGGACAGCCCGGATGGTCTCTGGGTAAGGTCTATCCTGGAGCTAGGAGTGGAGCAGAGCCAGACTGGGAGCCAGGCAGAACAGGCTCTAGTACCCTGAATCAGTAAGCTGTGGCACTTACTAGACTTCTCAACCCACAAACTCCAAAGACAACAGAGAAGGTTAATGGGAAAAACTGCGGGGGACACAGTGAAAGGAGTTCACAGTTCAGCCACTGTCCTGGAGGCAGTGGAGGTGGTGCAGCTACAGAACTACAGCTGCAGTTGCTTCCAGCCCCAGGCCCACCTGGTGGGAGGAATTAAGTGGCAGATCAGATCAGGAGTGCAGAGCCTGTTTAAGATCTGAGTCACAGTTTGAGCTGGCATTTCTTGGGTGAGGAGGAGCACTGCTGTGGCAGAGCTTGCTGTGTAGAAATAGCTCTGAAAACAACAGCACAACCCCTCAAGCTTCGGACAAAGTAGTCTCTACTCTACAAGCAGTCATACCCTGCTGAAGAACTCAAGAGTCAAGTAGTTGGCTGTGAACATGTCCAGGAAGCAAAAATGGTCTCAGATTCAGACACAGATATTGGAATCTTTCTTTGATGACAAAGAAGACCAAAACATACAGCGAGAAGAAGTCAACAAAGTCAAAGAGCCTACATCAAAAGCCTCCAAGAAAAACATGAATTGGTCTCAGGCCATGGAAGAGCTCAAAAAGGATTTAGAACAGCAACTTAGAGAAGTAGAGGAAAAATTGAGAAGAGAAATGAGAGTGATGTGAGGAAACCATGAAAAACAAGTCAATGACTTGCTAAAGGAGACCCCCAAAAATACTGAAGAAAATAACACCTTAAAAATAGACTAACTAACTAAGGCAGAATTGGCCAAATGGAAAAGGAGATCCAAAAGATCACTGAAGAAAATACTACCTTAAAAATTGGACTGCAGCAAGTGGAAGCTAGTAACTTTATGAGAAACCAAGATATTATAAAACAGAACCAACGGAATGAAAAAATGGAAGACAATGTGAAATATCTCATTGGAAAAACCACTGACCTGGAAAATAGATCCAGGAGAGGTAATTTAAAAATTATTGGACTACCTAAAAGCCATGATCAAAAAAAGAGCCTAGATATCATCTTTCAAGAAATTATCAAGGAGAACTGCCCTGATATTCTAGAGCCAGAGGGTAAAATAGAAATAGAAAGAATACACCGATCTCCTGAAAAAGATCCTAAAAAGAAAACTCCTAGGAATATTGTCACCAAATTCCAGAGCTCCCAGATCAAGGATATAGTACTGCAAGCAGCCACAAAGAAACAATTTGAGTATTGTGGAAACACAATCAGAATAACAGAAGATCTAGCAACTTCTACATTAGGGGATCGAAGGGCTTGGAATATGATATTCTGGAGGTCAATGGAGTTAGAATTAAAAGCAAGAATCACCTACCCAGCAAAACTGAGTATAATGCTTCAAGGCAAAATATGGATTTTCAATAAAATAGAGGACTTTCAAGCTTTCTCAGTGAAAACACCAGAACTGCATAGAAAATTTGACTTTCAAACACAAGAATCAAGAGAAGCATGAAAAGGTAATCAAGAAAGAGAGATCATAAGGGACTTACTAAAGTTGAACTGTTTTGTTTACATTCTTACATGGAAAGATGACATGTATAATTCATGAGACTGTAGTATTAGGGTAGCTGAAGGGAATATACATATATATAGACAGAGGGCACAGGGTGAGCTGAATGTGAAGGGATGATATCTAAAAACAAATCAAGTTAAGGGATGAGAGAGGAATATATTGAGAGAGGGAGAAAGAGAGAGATAGAATGGAATAAATTATCTCATATAAAATTGGCAAGAAAAAGCAGTTCTGTTGGGAGGGGGGGGGGCAGGTGAGGGGTAACGAGTGACTCTTGCTCTCATCGGATTTGAGCTGAGGAGGGAATAACATACACACTCAATTGGGTGTCTTACCCCACAGGAAAGAATGAGGAAGGAGGTAAAAAAGGGTGGGACGACAGAAGGGAGGGCAGATAGGGGAAGGAGGTAATCAAAAGCAAACACCTTTGAAAAGGGACAGGGTCAAGGGAGAAAATTGGATAAAGGGGGATAGGATAGGAAGGAGCAAAATATAGTTAGCCTTTCTCAATATGAATATTGTGGAAGGGCTTTGCATAATGATACACATGTGGCCTATGTGGAATTGCTTGCCCTCTTAGGGAGGGTGTGTGGGGAGCGAAGAGGGGAGAGAATTTGGAACTCAAAGTTTTAAAAGCAGATGTTCAAAAAATCAGTTTTCTCATGCAACTAGGAAATACGATATTGTAACCAGAATGGGCTTTGTTTTCTTTGAGTGACTCAATTTATCTCAGTGAGCTTTAGTAGGTGCTAAGCCCCACGCCCAAACCCCATTAGGTGTTAACCGAATCCATGTGGATGTGAACCTCCCAGGGTCCTAAGGGGAGGGGCCAACTCAAGAACCAATCACCAGAGCCTGAGCTCTGATGATTCAGATGATGTCTAAAGCCCTATAAGAAGGGAGGACAGAGCCATTGGTGCGGGGCTCTGGAGATGGTGTTGATGAGGAGACTCCGGGCAGCTGTAGCTAAGGAGCCCTCCAGCTTGTAAACCCAGATGTTGAGACTCTGTTGAACTCTGGTAACTGTGTGTTGGGATTGAATCAGACAAAGTCTGTTGAAGTTTGTAATTTGTTTGCATTTTGTTTTGAAGTTCAGGATTCTGATTTTTTCCCCTGAACTAACTGAATGATATTTGAATTAAAAGTAAGCTTGTCAACCCCTTCACCTTGCTTTCTTTAATTAAGCAGATCGAAAGAACCTATGCTGTTGGCAGCTTTCTGGGTGCTGGCTGTGGGTGAATCTTATACCCCCAAAGAAGCTGCTACCCAGGTTGTTAAAACAGATATACAGGCAATGGGGCATAAAAATCTACCTTGCCCTACAAGAAAGTAAGGGAAAAGGGGATGGGGGGAGTGGGGTGACAGAAGGGAGGGCTGACTGGGGAATGGGGCAATCAGAATATATGCCATCTTGGAGTGGGGGGAGGGTAGAAATGGGGAGAAAATTTGTAATTCAAACTTGTGAAAATTAATGCTGAAAACTAAAATTATTAAATAAATAATAAGAATAAAAAAGAATCTTTCAGGGATCTCAGATTCTTCACCTGTAAAAGGAACCAATTACATTCAATGATCTTTGTGGTCAATTCTGGCGCTGAATTTATGATCTTATCATCCCCTATATTGCTAGTGTAACCCTTGGAAGTTACTTCTTAAGTAATTTTTTATTACATTTGTACATTTTTTCCTACCATTAGAATGCAATTTCTGGCAGAGAGAGACTTTTTTTTTTCCTTTTTAATGACCTGGCCCTATGTCTACTATATTGTAATCATTAAATACATAATTATTGAATTGTGGAAAATTGAATAGAATTGGGTGCTACCTGAAGGAAGGAAAGTATTTCAAAAAGGGAAGATAAGACTGGCTAAGGCAGTATAGAGGAATATGATGTAGGACTGCCATATTTTTATGACATAAAAAGGAGGAAGGAAGGACGAGATCAAGAGATTAATAATAAATACCACTAAATAATAACATTAGCAATAGCATTTATACAGAGGTTTAAGATTACAGAGCTTTACATATGTAAATTCATTTTATTCCCACAACAACACTATGAGTTAGGTGCCTTTATTATCTTCACAGATGAAGAAAATGAGGCATATAAATATTAAGTGACTAGCCCAGTGTCAAACATCTAGAAACTTTAAGATACAATTAAAAATCAGTTCTTTCTGACTCCATGTCCTACATTTTATTCACTGTTATTCCTTCTGCCCCGATAATTGATACCTCCATTGTAAATGAAAAAAAAAAGCCTATCCCTCTCTGTCAATTATTATCCTTCATTGAAAATCACCTTGTAGTTTCAGCCTTTCCAAGTAGATCTCCTATTTCAAGGGATTTCCAAAGAAGAAAATTATGATGGTTTCTGTTGAGGAATTTTTTTTTTTAATTTTTGTTATTCAAGGAGAGACACTGAGGATGTACAATATGATGAAAAGAAGGAATGGATAATGCGATCCATTGCTTCTGGTTAACTGAGCAGCAGTATTACTTAGCCTGAGCTGTTTTGTAATATCAAAGCTCATCTTTATATTCTCCAAGTAATGCTACATGTTAGTGAATGAGAGAACATCACAATCTCAGAAGAATAAGAAAAAACATAGGTCACACAATGGTCAATAGAAAGTGGTGGGTGTATGCAGACTGCAGCATAATAATTTACAGGAACAATCAGGAAAGTAGACTGAACTGGGAACTAGCACACATACATTTTAATCATAGCACTTCCAGTTACTATCTTCAGGATCCTGGGAAACTTAAACTCCCGAGGGTTCAGGTCAGTAGGATGGAATGCTGAACAAGGAAGACATGGGTTCAGATTCTAACTCTGCTCTTTACTAGGTTTAACCTTAGAAAATTCTTTCATCATTCTGAGGCTCTGTTTCCTTATTTGTAAAGTAGCCAAAATAATGGCAACCACAGCTACTAATTGACTGACTATGCACCGCAGAGCTGCTGTGAGGCTTAGAAGAGAAAGTACCTCCACAACAATAATCCTGGGATGTAGGTACTATTATTATCATCTCCACTTTAAAGATAAGGAAGTTGAGGGAAACAGAGGTTAAGGGACTTCCCCAGAGTCACGCAGTTAGTGAGTGTTTGAAGCTAGATTCAAACTCATGTTTTCCCTACTCTAGGTCTGACTCTTTATCCACCCTGTCACCTAGCTGCCTATGATAACTACATAGTATGCACTGTATTCAGGGAAGCTGCACTGTGCAGTGGCTGGATTGCCAGGCTGGAGTCAGAAGGCTCATGTCCCTGAGTTCAAATCTGTCCTCAGACACTTGCTAGCTGTGTGAACTTGAACAAGTCACTTAACCCTGTTTGCCTCAGTTTATCATCTGTAAAATGAGCTGCAGAAGGAAATGGCAAACAATTTCAGTATCTTTGCCAAGAAAACCCCACATGGGGTTCCAAAGAGTCAGACATGACTGAAAAATAAGAGAAATGAATACACTATATTTAATGAACTTCTGAAGACAATATGTTTTGAGAAACTAATATTAAAGATTTTAAACTATCTTTCAACATTATTATATGGTTCTACCCTTCATGAACTCTACAATCAAGCCAAACTGACCTTGGTTTTTTTTTTCTTTAACATTAATCTCCAACTGCTCTCCTTGACCCTTTGTACTACTTTCTTCTCTTTCTGGAATTAACGACCTTCTCACCACCTCATAGAATCCCTTGTTCCTTCAAACTCAGCTCAAGTACCACCTTCTATGCAAAGCTTTTCCTAAAACCCCTAGCAGCAGAGCTGATTTTTTAATTGTACCTTAAAGTTTCTAGATGTTTGACACTGGACAAGTCACTGAATCTTTATAAGCCTCATTTTCTTTATCTATAAAGATAATAAAGGCACCTAACTCATGGTGTTGTTGTGGGAATAAAATGGATTTACATATGTAAAGCTCTGTAATGTTAAAACTCTGTATAAATGCCATTATTATTGTTATTATTAGTGGTATTTATGATTAATCTCTTGATCTCATCCTTCCTTCCTTCTCTGATTTCGCTTATGTCATAAAAATACTGCAGCAGCTACATCATATTCCTCTGTACTCCCTTAGCAGGTCGCATCTTTCCCTTTTGAAATGCTTTCCTTCCTTCAGATAGCACGCAATTCTATTCAACTTTCCACAATTCAATAACCCACAATAAAATACCTGTGTGTAGTGAAAAGATGACTCGTGTATACTACTAGGTTTATGTCATCTCTCTGTCTGTGGAATGTAAGGTTCTAGAAGTCAGGTACAAATTAATCATCGTCTCTTTCTACACCTAGAACATGGTGTAGGTGCTTAATAAATGCTTGTGATTGATCTAATGCCAGGCTCCTTTTCCTGTATTGTTGCTGCATGGTGACTATTAACATTCATAAAAATGTTTCCATGGATGGAGAAATGACTCCCTCAAATGGAATTATCAAAGTGCAAATGCATATTCAAGGACTATAAGAGACTGAGCACTTATGTAACTGACACTGGTCGATAAATGTCACTTTGGCCTTCAGCTCCATCTGTTGAAACTGATTGTTCTTGACAAGATGCTTACCTTTGAGAATCTTGTGGGTAACCTTGCAGAAGCTTTGATGTTGGATGTCAGTGGGAGAAGAAGGGAGATTTGTGTTGAACAGGACAGAATATGTGTCAATTTAAAATGAAATTTCTTTTGGTGGAGTCTTGGCTATGGTTTATTTTGACATAAATAGTATCTCAGCTACAGGTAACATTTATTGTTCCTTTGAGGCCTGCCAATATGGAAGCAAGTAATTGTTTCCCAAATCTCAGTAAAGCATCCTCTTTGTCATTTCCATCTTCTCTCCATAGTAGCTTTGAGTGAAATTTAGTCTGAAGGGGGAAAATATCTTAAAAAGTATATTTTAAAAATCTGTAGGTGAATAGATGTTTTGGTGGTTCTAGAAGTACTTTGATATCATTATCTGCCTAGGCTGCTGATAATGTCTATTATTTATTAATAAGCATTTATTAAGTACTTCCTATGATCTGGGCTAAGTTCTAGGAATATAAAGAAATGAAAAAAAAATCCCATCACCTGCCCTCAAAAAGTGTAAATTCTAATGGGGGAAATGTAAGTTTATCGATAGATATGGAGTTAATGAAAGATCTTTAATGGAGAATTCATGAGCATTTCAAGTTATAGAAGATGCTTTTTCTCAGGTGGTAGGATATGAATGGAGTCTTCAAGGAAGGAAAGGACTCTAATAAGAGGTGAGGAGGGACAACATTCCAGGCATGGGAAACAACCAGTGCAAAGGCAGAGAGATGGGAAACAGGCCATTGTATGTGAAGAATAACAACTTAGCACATTGGGAGAGGAATAATATTTGAAAAGACTAGGAAGACAAAAAGGTCTAGGTTATAAATACCTTTAAATGCCAAAAAATGAGTTTATATCTGATCTGAGGGGTAATAGGAAGCCACTGGAGTTCATGGAGGGTAAGAAGCAACATGCTCAGGGAAAGAAATACTTTGCTAACTATATGGAAGATGGATTCAAGTTGGGAGAAACTTGAAGCAGAGGAAATTGTCGTAATGGTATAAGCAGATATTGATGAGTCTGAATATATGAGTAGTGCAAAGGAGATGGATATAAAAAATGATATACATCTAAAAGCTCTTCCATTTGGTAACTTCATGTATATATGAAATGAGAAGCCAAGGATGGCAAAGAGGTTGTAAACCTGGGGGTCTGAAAAGATCAAAATGTCAGCTACAACAATAGGAAAATTCTGAAGAGACTTGTATTTGGAAAGAAAGATCATGAGTTCTATTTTGGACATGTTGAGTTTGAGTTACATATGCCATATCTACTTTAAAATCGCTAACATAACTTACACATACTCATTTCTTTAGATCCCGCTATAAATCCATTGGTATTGTCATATATGAATGTCCTTATTTTATGCACATTTCCAGTGTATTCTTGATATGCATTTTTGGTGGAAGCACAAATGTCCATTTATTTTGGAGGAAATTGGAAAACATTAGAGAAAGCATGTTATAGTGCGAAAACACTCAGCAGAAAGGGTCAAAGAGGGGTTGGGTGTTGGGGTGGAAATGGATTGGGGTTAGTGTCTATTTAAGCTGGTATATTTTTCACATGGCATGCCCTTTTAAGTGAAAGGTCCAGAAAATGTGGGAGACCACAAGATGACATGGTGGAAAGAAAAAACATGATATTTGGAGTTGGAGATACTGGCTCTTCTATTTACCAGATTGTGACATTGGATAAGTCATTTCATTTTCTACACCTCAGTTTCATCGTCTGTAAAGTAATTTTCTGGGTCACATGAACTTAAAGTCTTTTCTGAGCTAGCTGTGGAATACATGATCCCAGAACTAGCCCTGGGCCAAAGGATATGAACAGGAAGTTTTCAGATGAAGAAATTAAAGGTATTTATAATCATATGAAAAAAAGCTCTAAGTCACTATTGATTAGAGAAATGCAAATTAAAACAACTCTTAGGTACTGCATCACATATCAGATTGGCTAACATGACAAATCAGGAAAATAAATGCTGGAAAAGATGTGGGAAAATTGGAACACTAATGTATTATTGGCGGAGTTGTGAATTGATCCCACCATTCTGGAGAGCAATTTCAGACTATGCCCAAAGGGCTATAAAAATGTGCATACCCTTTGACCCAGCAATACCACTTCTAGGGCTATATCCCAAAGATATCATAAAAATGTGAAAAAGGAACCACATGTACAAAAACATTCAAAACAGCTCTCTTTGTGGTAGCCAAGAAACGGAAATTGAGGGGACGCCTAGCAATTGGGGAATGACTGAACAAGTTGTGGTATATGAATATAATGGAATACTATTGTGCTGTAAGAAGTGATGAGCAGGCAGACTTCAGAAAAAGCTGGAAAGACTCATGTGAACTGATGCTGAGTGAAGTGAGCAGAGCCAAGAGAACACTGCACGTAGTAACAGCCACATTATGCAATGACCGACCTTGATAGACTTAGCTCTTCTCAGCAATGCAAGGATCTAAGACAACTCCACAACACTCATGATGGGAAATGCTATCCACATCCAGGGAAAGGACTTTGGAGTCTAAATGCAGATGGAAGCATACTATTTGCTCTCCTTTACTTTTGTTGTTTTGTTTTGTTTCTTCTTTCTCATGATTCCTCCCATTCATTTTAATTTATCTTTACACCATAACTAATGAGAAAATATGTTTAACAAGAATGTATATGTAGAGCCTATATCAGATTGTATGCCATCTTGAGAAGGTGGGGGGGAGAGGGAGGTGGAGAAAATTTTAAACCCAAAGCTTATGGAAGTAAATGTTGAAAACTACAAAGAAATTAACTAATTAAGAAAAAAGGGGGACAAATAACTAGCTCTGATACACAGTGTCTTTTTTGCTTTGGATAAATTGTTTCATCTCTCTGTCACTCAGTTTCCCTGCTTGTAAAAAGAAGAAATGAAAGAACGAAATTGGATTTAATCATCTTTACAATTCTTTTCAACGCTAAAATTATGAGATTCTGTACCTCCGAGCCTGTATCCACTAAATGCATCTCAACAGAATCCTTATGTGAAAACTTTCACTCATCTCTATAGACCTAAGTAGCGCTAGCTGGATTCATAATCTGTCTTGATCTTTCCCATCCATCATCTCAGATGGAACTTGAGCTGCCTGACCTTTCTCATAAGCTTGCCTTTACTTTCTTCCCTTTCCTTGTTGGTAGGAAAATAATAAAAGTCTCATTCTAAATGTAGACCAAACTCTAAAGCAAACAGTAGCAAGGAGGAGTAGAGGTGGGCTAGGAAGGAGAAAGCTAAAGGGAATATCTGTTATCTTTCTTAATTTGGTATGTAACATTTCCATTTGATTGAAACAAAGATGAGAAACCAGAACAGAAACACACTTCCATTGTTTCCATTTTTCAGGCAACTCATTCTAAGTGTGACAAGTACTTAACATGTTTAATTAATGGATTTCAAGAACATATCAATGTCTCTACCATGATATCCTGTAAGAGATACACTGAACATGGGGCACATTCTCAAATATGGGAGAATCATTTAAAAAAAAACAAACACATTCAGAATTTGACTAAGCATTCTTATTTCTCTTGAAAATATAATAATTCCAAAAAGATTATGTGGTCATACCAGTTATTCTCTCATCACTTGAGGTACTATAATTTCCTGCCAGAGAAAATAAGCTTCCTTTATTTAAGATGTTATACTCATCGTAAAGTTTGTATGGCTTACTTTCCATAGGGAACAAAAAAATAAGGTACATCTCTCCTGAAACTTCATCTAAATTATATCGACCTTATGGACTCTAAATTATAGAAGTGTCTACAAAAGCTCAGCATATAGGTTAAAATGATGAACACTTTATGAGTCTTCAAGAGTAATAAATGTCCATTTTATATGTTGTTGCATAGTTTATAGGTAATATGTAAAATGTATAACATTTTCATTTTATTTTAACAATAGTAGGTACTTGCTTGCATATTTTGATAGCATTTGTTCCATCAGCAATGAAAAGTTTTGAAATGTGTGGCTACTGCATTTATTTATTCAATGAAAATTTATGGTATTATACATGATATATTATACAATAACACCTTACATATTTAGAAGTAACTTATCCAGGAGCAAAGATGAATATCCTAAGCCCAACCCTGCAATAAGGAAGAGATCAAAGAAGAACTATGAAATATCGTACTAAGTATTGAAAACCAAGGCACCAAAACTCCTGTACATAACTCACTGAAGAACCTTTCAAGTCATACTTATTTGGTCTTATTTTAGACACAATTGTAACATACTAAGTTTGGTTGTTTCCCTGATCCCAACAATTGAAAGGTGATCTTTCACCAAAAAAAGTGATCTGATGGAATATTAGCTCAAAAGCGTGAGATTGCTCATGTTTAATATGATTCCTAAGAGAAACTTCATAGGCAGAGAATAATTTGTACCCTCCTTAAACCTACTGGTAGGAGATGCTGTCATTATGCCCTACAGGTTACCTTCCCTGCCTCTCTAAGGTAAAAATAGGACAGGAAATATGTGTGTGTGTTTGTATATTTATATATAATTTGAATAATGTACACATTATTTATTAAGATGATTCTCCAATATTTGATCTATATCTTCCAACAATAATGTTTTAATTCTATGCACAGCCTACGTTATAAATGCTTATCAGAAATAGTTCCCATTAGCTTAATGATATGGCACTTGTTCTGAGGCCACTCTCCATTAAGGACTTGCTGCTGGTGTTGGTAAGCATTACAAGTGATAATTATTTAAAAAAACATTTGCAAAGTTCATTATATCCATTATCTCACATGAGTCTCACTACAACCCTTATTACCGTCTTTCCCACTTGACAGACTAGTAAAATGGAGCCCATACATAAAGTAGGAAACAGATCATACATACAGTAGGAATGGGAAGAACAAGGAATTGAACTAACATCTTTTAAATCCAAAACCAATTTTCTTTCTACTACCCATGTAGCTACCCATGGTCTTGGTACATGACTCTCAGTCTATTGAATGCAAACATTGAACAATTACTTGGATACTTTATTTTATCTTTGCTCTTACCAGTATGGATTGTCCCTCTACTAACGCACATATGGATCTCTTCATTCTTCATCCTTTAAGGTTCCTTTACATATTTTCTCATAAACTTCCCATGAAGTCTCTCCCAATACACCAAAATACTTGCTGTGGTTTTCTGATGGATTCTTAAACTTTATGTTATAAGTACTCAAATGACAGTGAATGACTACACTCCAAAATCTTTGGATATGAAAGTCTTTACCTAAACTTGGACAAGAAAATGTTGTGAAAAGCAACATGAAATAGATAGTGAGGTGATTAGTATCTGAAGAAATTGTATGATATAACATTAAAATTTGATGTATTACCCAAATGGTGGTATATGATTGTTAATTATGAAATTTTCTACATTTAAAAAAATGAAGTTTCCAAATTTCTCATAATATAGAAAACCTACTTTTTTTTAATCTCTGCTTTATTCCATTCAACAAAATAATGAGCACAACAGCCATATAATGAGTCCTATGGGCAAGGAGAAGATTTTGTTTACCATTTAACTGATCCTTTTTGCTTACCCTTTAAATAGAATGGACTTTGAATGATCCTAGGCCAGGTCAGGTGCAGATGCATATAAATTAAATTTAACCGAAGTTCAAGGGTAGAAAATAGCTAAAGATAAAATTGACAAACAGAACAAAGACAATTCAGTAATTTTAAAATAAAATGCAATAATAATTTATTGAATCAATAAACGTTAATAAAGTGTCTACTATCTGCCAGGCACTATTCTACACTCTGGAGATTCAACTCTAAAAATGAAATTATACCTACTCTTAAGAACCTTATATTCCATTCATTTGGGGGTGTATATGGTGGCAGGGAAAAATATCTTCATGTCTAAGCATGTAAAGTATAAATACAAATTACTAACATGGTAGAGAGGTAGGGAAGGATGGATGGCACTAGCAGGTGGAGCAGAAAAGAGGTGGAAAAAGTGGTAGTTAATCTGTGTATTAAAGAAATGTTGGATTCTGTGAAGGGGGGCTGAGTACATTCCAGGAAAAGAGGATAGGCACTGGTGGGGCAGTGGATAGAGCCCCAGGCCTGGGATCAAGAAGACTCATCTTCATGAATTCAAATCTGGACTCAGACACTTCCTAGCTGTGTGACCCTGGACACTGGTCACTTAACGCTGCTTGCCTCAATTTCTTCATCTGTAAAATGAACTAGAGAAGGAAATGGCAAACTACTCCACTATTTTTGCCAAGAAAACCTCAAATGGGGTCATGAAGGAATCAGACATGAGTGAAACAACTGAACAACAGATATTAAAAAGGTATGAAGACCAAAGATAAAGTGTCATGTGTGAAGCGTATCTGGGCTGTAGAGCTCAGGAAGGACAGTAAAATGTAAGGACACTGGAAAGACAAGCTTTGGTCATGTTATAAAGGACTTTACTGATCAAAGAAAACTCTTTTTTCTTACAGACAATAGGAAATCACTGCAGTTTATTGATTAGGGGACTATCATGAACAGACATATGTAGAAATGAAATTTCTTTGAAATCTATGTGAGTTATGTGGAGAACAGATTGAAATGAGGAAAGAAGTACAGTTAGGAGTCCACTTATCACTGCAGTGGTCTATAGGAAACATGATGAGTTCCTGAACTAAGGCATTTAGTACACGAATAGAAAAAAGGGGAATAGATGCCAGAGTTATTATGAAGGTAAAAAAATCCAATATTTTCAACTATGTGCTTACTTGCAATGTATGAGATGGAGGGGTTGAGAATCATGTTGCTGCTCTAAGTCTAGGAAACTGAAAGAATGATAATATCTGATAGAAATAGAGAATTTTGGTGGAAGGGTGAGTGTTAGGGGAAAAGCTATGAATTCTATTTTGGACTTGTTACTTGATTGAATTCCTGGCTCTTTTACTTATTAGCCCGGGACCTTGGACTAATTACTTATTGAATCCAGGACACTATCGACACATCTGTAAAATGAAGGAACTGGACAAATTAGTTAAAAGCTCCCTTTCAGCTTTGACATCACTAATTTAATTAGTCACAATTGTGTCTGTTTTATTAGGATGTAGGAAAGTAGGAGCAGGATACAAAAAGAATGAACTCTCACTTCCCTCTTCCGTAAAATAGAGATTGAATTTCCTTTTTGTCCTGGTATTTTGTATTTTATCTTTTAAAGACCCTCCTTCAGTAGTAGGTAATAAAGGGGATAGTGTTAGGCCTATACTCAGAAAATAATAGAGTTCAAATCTGTGCTCAGAGACTTACTAGGTGTGTGATCTTGGGCAAGTCACTTAACCTTTGTTTTCTTCAGTTTCCTCAGATATAAAAATGGGGAAAATAACAGCACGTATATCCCAGGATTGTTGTAAGGATCAAATGAGATAATATTTGTAAAGTGCTTAGCATAGTTCCTCACATATGGTAGGTGCTATATAAATGCTTATTTCCCACCCTCTCCCTCTCTGGAGTTCCATTACGTTACACCAAATAAGTCACTTAAGCTCCATTACCTTTACTTTCTTCATCTTAAAATGGGGATGATAGAAGCAGCTACTTCACAGCGTTGTTTTAAGGGACAAATGAAGGGACATTTATAAAGTGCTTTTCAAAAATTAACAAACAATAAAATTCTAGCTATTATTTCATCATCCTCATCCTTATTATTATTATTATTATTATCTCCCACCTGTAACATTTTATTTTGCAGTTGGAATCTTCTAAAGACACTTTCTAAGATTACTTTCCATTTAATTGTTCTATTTTCTGAGGTCCCTTCCAACTCTAACACTTTATTTCTGAGTATCTTTTCTAGCTCTTGACATTCCATGTTCTAACATGTGATATCCTAAATGTCCCCCCTCCCCAGTTCTTACATTCTATGACCTCAGGTTCCTTTTGGCTCCCAAGTCTGCATTTTCTTTGGCAGGTGCCCTTCTAGCCTCAGATAGTCTATCTTCTAAGACCCCTTTTAACTCCAATATTGTCTCTTTTATTTTCCCTGCCAAGAGTAAGACCTTGGGTGATGGAAGCCAGACCTCAAAGGCTGGATAACCCAGATTCAATTTCAGCTTCTGACTCATACTGACTGTGTGATCCTGGGGGAACCACAACCATTTCAGTACCTCAGGCAGCTCTCTAAGAATGTAATTTGCTGATTCAGTGCTAGTAGAACTAACATTTGGAACTGGGATAGAGTACTTCCCTGGGAGGTATCTACAATGATGAAATCACAGTCCAATAAAAAACAAAATATTTGGACTAACTGTAGTGTTCTATGTTAAAAGTTCCCTTTTAGATCCAAAAGAAGTTGTTTTTTTTCTGAAATCTCTTCCAGCTTCAACACCTTATGATTCTATAAATCTCTATTGTTCAATGTGTGTGTTAGAATGCCCTATTCATAAAATTTGATTCATTATCTGTGAAAGGATGGTGTTTTAAGGGCAGTCTATTCATCATGTTTGACACAAAACACTGATGAAGTGCCCTATGTCAATGATAATAATACAAATTACTTTTCCTCTTTTCCTGGAAATGGTGACATTCAGTATCAATATTTTCCCCCTTGACTCCATGAGCCTCTTGTCACCACCTACCTGCCAATAAGAATCTTAGCATCATTCTAAATTGCCTTCCATCTCATTCTCTTTATTGATATTATACATAAAGAATTGTGGGAACTGTTATACTGTTCAGCAACTTCTATCACTCTGGTTCCTTAACACCAGGAACAATCCTAAGCTTCCAGTTCTTTCTATGATTCCTTTCTTCTTTTTGTTACAATTCCAATAAGAACTGCCTCCCCGCCACACACATTTCTGAGTCTTGGACTCCTTATCCTGTCCACATAGTGCCAATAACATCTACACTGGCTTATCACCAGCAATCCATGCAAAGTCTAGAAGCATTTTTGTTGTTCAGTAATTTCAGTCATGACTGACTCTTTGTGACCCCATTTGGTGTTTTCTTGGCAAAGATACTGGAGTAATTTGCCATTTCCTTCTCCAATTCATCTTACAGATGAGAAACTAAGTCAAACAGGGTTAAGTGACTTGCCCAGAGTTACACAGCTAGTAAGTATTTGAGGCCATATTTGAATTCAGGATTTGAGTCTGGCTAATTTCAGAACTGAAGTGGGCTGAGTGCTTTACAATCATAGTTGACTAAAAATTGCCTGAAGCTGCACAGGCTTCCTGCCCAGGCCAATGAATTGCCTCAGTTCAAGCCTCTGATTATTTTCTAAATTCCTAAACCCCTCACCCTTGAAACTTGGCCAATCCCTTTGCCTTAGTATCCTATATAAACCTTGTTCCCAACCCCTTCCTTACCCTAGTACTTGCTGTATGGTACCCTGAGGTGCAACTCGTTTGTCTCAATTAGAGACCTCCATTCTGTTGTATTGACAGTTTTTATTTAAAATTCACATCTTCAAAACAACCCTGGCATAAAATAAAGTGTTAAGGGACTTGCTCAGGGGCATACAGCTCGTATGTATTTGAGGCCAAATTTGAATTCAGGTCTTAATTCCATGCCCCTTACTACATCAGCTGTGTTGCCTAGCTGTCCAAATCATGGTCCATTTACACTGTACCTTGCTTAATAAACCATGAGGGTCTTTCCCTCCTTGTTTATTTTTTTTTTAATAAAACGACCATCCCTTGGCTCACTTCTTAAAGAGGTCTATTCACTGAATTTTGCCTAACTTAAAGTGAGAGCCTGAAAAGATCTTAACGTAAAAGGGCCAGGGTCTCCCACTGCATCCTAGGCAGTCTCCAGTCATCCTGTTGGATATCTGGCCAATGGACCCAGATGGTTCTGGAGGAGGAAGTGAGGCTGGTGACTTTGCGCAGCCCTTCCTCACTCAAATCAAAGTCAATTGCAAGTCATGTCATCATCTCCCTGATGTCATGGTCCTCTTTGAAAAAAGGAGAAAAACAACCACAATGGATCTTAATATATAGTAAGTGCTTGATAAAGACTGATTACTTAATTGATTTATTATTCTTCTGCACTATATAATGATGAATTAATTCTCTAATGTCTAACTACATGGCATAATCTGGAAAAGTGGTACTCCTTAGCCACCGTTTTTTGGTTTTCTTTGAAAATGGTTAAGTAAATCTCATTTTAGTTGTTATGGGCCTTTTATTTATTTATTTATCTATTTAATTAATTATCCAGAGGTTATATAAGATTTCAGGGCAAAAGAAAACCAGCACAGTATCCCTCCTGAGAGGCAGCCTGGATGAAGGAACTTCCTTAGAACCAGGAAGAACTATCTGTTTCTGAAGTTTCTTAACTGTGTCACCCTAGACAAATAATATAATGTACCTGACCCAACTCTCTAAGACTGTATGTTGCAGAGTGAGTACTAATATGTTCCAGTGGCAGATGAAGTTATCTCCAGGAGCTAGTCACCTATACTAATGAAATAATAATTCAGATTAATATATATATATATATATGTATGTATATGTGTATATATTTAAAATCTGCCAATAAGAGTGTCAGGAGGACTGTATCTTCCATAGAGATTCCCTTTTAGAAATATACTCTGTGATGAGTCTCATCTTTGACAGTGACAAACACCTTTGTTGAACATATATCTCCCTGTTCCTTGCCTCACCTCATATTAAAAATCAAAGATAGTTTATATCTGTTGTTTTATCTTCCAAAAAACCTTATATAATTTTGGCACATTCATTGGTAGACAATACGTGAAACCATCTCTCATCTCCCCACAATTGTTACTGCTTTTCCTCTCTCCTTGCCTTTTGTTCATTTTATATTTATTCTGTATCTATTCAGTGTATTCTTATCTATACACATGTTGTCTCTTCCAATAGAAAGGATATTAAAAAGCTCAAGAGTCTGCAGAGGAGGGAAATAAGGAAGGCAAGGAATGTTGAATTCATGCTATAAAAATTAGTTGAAAGAATAGTTGATATTTGGCCTGGAAAATAGAAGACAAAGAGTGAGGATGATAGATATCTTCAAGTATTTGAAGACTTATCATGTAGAAAATAGTATAAACTTGTTCTTTTTGGCTATTAGACTGTGAACTCCTTGAGGGCAGGGAAATTTTTTGTTTTTTTTACCTCCTTCCCCCCCAGCATTTAGCCTGCTGCCTAGCACATAATTATGTGTTTTTAACTGCCTGACTAGCCAAAGAACTAAGAGAAGGAGAAGGGTGGGGTTTTGTTTTGTTGTTCTTTAACCAAATTGAGCTTAATGTAAATGAAAGCTTCCTTTAAAAAATGAGTGATAGAAATAAGGATTGGATTGCCTTTAGATGTAGTGGGTTCTGTCTTATTGGAAGTTTTCAAACAAATAGTGGGTAGTTTCTTGTTCAGCATGACATAGAGACAATTTCTGTAATTATAAACTGAAAAAAAATCAACAGTTTTCTGAGGTTGCTATCCACTCAGAGAGTTTCTCTGAACTCCCTCCTTTCAGGGAAGCCCATTCCCTTTCTGTCCACCTATAATTAGATGATGATTTTTCCTTCTATAGAAATCTACTTGTCATCCATAACTTCTAGCATTTTCTATGGGAAGCAGATGATGATGATGATGATGATGATGATGATGATTGATAGATAGATACATACATAAACTTATGAAGATACCTGTGTATATAAATATACACACATACATATATATGGGGAGAGAGAGAGAGAGAGAGAGAGAGAGAGAGAGAGAGAGAGAAAGAGAGAGAGAGAAATTATGTTTTGATTCCTGTGGTTGTGAAAAACATTTTTTCATATTAGTCATATTTTTAAAGCAAAATAAAGATAAAGTGAGAGTTGTACTTGCATTTACACTCATAGTTCATCAATTTTCTCTCCTGTAATGTATAGCAGTTTTGTCATCATGAGTCCCTTTGAATTGTCTTGGATCATTGTAGTGATCAGAATTGCCAAATATTTGATGGTTGAGAATAATCACAACACTGCTATTACTGTGTGCAATGATTTCCTGGTTTTGATTTCACTGTGTATCAATTCCTATTGCTATGTTTTTTTTTTTTTTTCTGAAACCACCAACCTCATCATTATTTACAGCATAATAGCAATTCATCACAATTATATGCCACAACTTGGGTAGACAATCCCCAAGTGATGAGCATCCCCTCAATTTCTAATTCTTTGCCACCACAAAAAGAGCTGATATGAATATATTTTTGTGCATATAGATTCTTTTCCTTTTTCTTTGAGATACAGACTTAGAAGTAAAATTGTTAGGTCAAAGGATATGCCCAGTTTTATAACCCTTTGGGCATAGTTTAAAATTGTTCTCCAGAAGGGTTGAAACAGACCACAACTCCACTGATAGTAGAATTTACTTATTTTATTTTTCCACATCCATTCTAGCATTTGTCATTTTCCCTTTCTATCCTGTTACCCAATCCCATAGGTAGGAGGGAGCACATCAGAATTGTTTTAATTTGCATTTCTCTAATCCATAGTGATTTAGAACATTTTTTTTCATATAACTACAAATAGCTTTGATTTCTTCTTCTGAAAAGTACTTGCTCATATCCTTTGACCATTTATCATTTGGGGAATAGCTCTTATTTTTTTATAAATTTGAGCCAGTTATCTATTTGAGAAATGAGGACTTTATCAGAAAAATTTGTAACTTTTTTTTGATACTGCTTCCTTGCTTATAGTTCTTATTAGCAAAATGCAGTTTCCCTAATCATCTCTTTTAATTAGGTCTATTTTTGAGATCATGATTGCTATCCCTGCCATTTTTACTTACAATGAGGCATATTAGATTCTGTTCCAGCCCTTTATTTTAGCTCTCTGGATGTTGTTAACCTGAGAGTTTGGTTAACAGAGGCAAACAGAGTTAGGTGATAGAAAATTTTATATTACTTATTCATTTATTCCCTTAAAGCATAGCAGACATACATACATGTATGAAGCCAGACAAAGTCTGACTGCCTGAACAAAGAAATAAGAAAGCTTGTATACTTTTTCTTTAACAGACTCAGCATGCCTGCTTACTTCACTTTTATGATCCCCATGTATGTTTAACCATGATACAAGAAAAGGATTTTCCTTAATGGAATAGGTTGTAAATACAGTAAGTCAGGTTAGTTGACAAAGTGTCAATTGGAATTACAACCCAGGATCTCTGTGTTTAATTTATCATTAACATTCCATGACATAGTATATGCCCATAAAATATTAAGCAAGATAGTTTTCTCAGGATTAAGGTCTCATCCTTTAATGGCTAATAGAGGAAAAGAATGTTCTTAAGTCAGCCCAATCTGGCCTTGTTGACATAGGAAAGGATATTCTTTGGGAAAACTCAGAAAAGAAAGAAGCTTAGGTCCAGGCTCTTCTTCTAGTTGATCATTAATTCAGGCTCTGGCCCTTGAATTTGGTTACAATATTCCTTATAGTTTTCATTTTCCAATACTTTCCAGGAGGAGATTGGTGGATTCTATCAATTTCTAAATTACTTTCTTTTTCTAAGAAATCAGGATTTCCCTGTCTAATTTCTTGAAATGGTTTATCCATGTACTATAAAGCACCACTCATCAAAACTACCTGGTACTGACTAAGACACAGATCTGTGGATCAGTGGAATAGGGTAGGTACACAAGATGTAGTAGTCAATGACTATAGCAATCTACTCTTTGATAACCCAAAGAATCCAGCTTTTGGGCTAAGAATTCACTATTTCACAAAAACTTCTGGGAAAATTGGAAAATGGTAGGGCAGAAACTGGGCACAGACCAATAGCTTACACCATATACCAAAATAAAGTAAAAATGGGTTCATTATTTAGGAATAAAGGCTGAAAAAATAAGCAATTTGGGAAAGCAAGGGATAGTTTACCTATCAGATTTATGGAAAAGCAAATAATTCATGACACAACAAGAGATAGAGAACATTACAAAATACAAAATGGATAATTTTGATTATGTTAAATTGAAATGTTTTTGTATAAAAGAGCCAATGCAACAAAGATTAGGAGGGAAGCAGAAAATTGGGAGAACATCTTAACAACCAGTGTCTCTGATAAAGGCCTCATCTCTAAAATATACAGGGAACTGAGTCAAACTTACAGGAATACAAGTCATTCCCCAATTGAGAAATGGTCAAAGGATATGAACAGACAGTTTTCAGAGGAAGAAATTAAAGATATCTATAGGCATATGAAGAAATCCTCAAAATCACTATTGATTACATAAATGCAAATCAAAACAGCTCTTAGGTACTACATCTCTCCTGTCAGATTGGCTAAAATGATAAAACAGGAAAATGATAAATGCTGGAGAGGATGTGGGAAAATTGGAACACTCTTACATTGCTGTTGGAGTTGTGAACTGATCCAGCCATTCTGGAGAGCAATTTGGAATTATGTCCAAAGGGCTATAAAAATGTTCATACCCTTTGACCCAGCAATACCACTGCTAGGGTTGTATCCCAAAGTGATCACACAAGTGGGAAAAGGACCCATACGTACAAAAATATTT
Organism: Trichosurus vulpecula; assembly: GCF_011100635.1. Lineage (NCBI taxonomy): Eukaryota > Metazoa > Chordata > Mammalia > Diprotodontia > Phalangeridae > Trichosurus > Trichosurus vulpecula. Next base: position 249,789,726 of record NC_050578.1, read on the forward strand.
ATAGCGGCTCTTTTTGTAGTAGCCAAGAATTGGAAATCAAGGGGATGCCCATCAATTGGGGAATGGCTGAACAAGTTGTGGTATATGAAGGTGATGGAATACTATTGTGCAATAAGAAATGGGGATGATACAGACTTCATAATGACATGAAAAAACTTACATGATATAATGCTGAGTGAGTGGAGCAGAACCAGGAGAACATTATACACAACCACAGATATATGGATTCTGTGATGACTAACCCTGGTAGACTTTGCTGTTCTCAGTAATACAAGGTGCAAAGACAACTCCAAAGGACTCATGATGAGGAGAGCTATCCATATCTAGAGAAAGAACTATGAAGTATGAATCCAGATTGAGGCACACTGTTTGCTCTCTTTTTTTTTCTCTTTTGTTTGTTTTTTGGGATTTTTTTTTTGGTTTTGTTTCTTCTTTTTCCTGATTCATTCCATTCATCATAATTCTTCTTTACAACTTGAGTATTGTTTAAAAAAGTTTAATGCGAAGTTATATGTAGAAGATATATCAGATTCCATGCCATGTTGGCAAGGCGGGAAAGAAAACCTGGAACTCAAAATTATGTGGAACTGAGCATTGTAAACTAAAAATAAAAAAAAAATCTTGATTGTACAAAAAAAGAAAATCCCAAATGGGTTCACAAAAAGTCACATACAACTGAAACAACTGAATAATTAAAAAAAAAGAAATGTTATATCCAGAATCTTTTTTGATCATGGCTTTCAGAGTAGTCCAATAATTCTAAAATTATCTTTCCTTGATCTATTTTCTACTTCAGTGTTTTTCTTACCAATGAAATATTTCATGTTTTCTTCTTTTTTCATTCTTTTGACTTTGTTTTTATTGCTTCTTGATATTTCGTGGAGTGATTAACTTCTCAATTCTAATTTTTAAGGAATAATTTTCTTCGGTCAGCTTTTCTACCTCTTTTTCTATTTGCCCAATTCTGCTTTTTAAGGACTTATTTGCTTCAGTGAATTTTTATACTTTTTTTTTTTTTACCATTTTACCAATTCTGGTGTGTTTTTGATTGTTGTTGTTTCTTTTGTTTTTCATGGTGTTATTTTCTTCAGTATGTTTTTGTGCCTCTTTATCAAGCCGTTAATTCACTTTTCATAATTTTCTTGCATCACTCTCATTTCTTTTCCCAATTTTCCCTCTACCATTCTTAACTCTTTTTAAAAAATTTTCCAGGAATTCTTGTTGGACTTGTGTTCAAATAGGATATTTCTTTGAGACTTTGCTTACATCTCTTTTCACACTGTTTTCTGTGTTTGTGTCTTGGTCTTCCCTGTCACCATCGTAGCTTTGTGAAGAGAATTTCCTCCTTCTCTCTCTCTCTCTCTCTCTCTCTCTCTCTCTCTCTTTGTCTCTCTCTCTCTCTCTTTCTCTCTCCTTCCTTCTCTCATTTTTCTAGCCTATGTTACTTGATGTTAAATTTGGGCTCTGATCATCTTGTGCTGTGGAGGTACTGTCCCAAACTTCAGGGTTTTGTTTGTTTTGCTGCTCTTTTCTGAGCTAGTTCTGAAGGTATACAAATAGTTAATGTTTAAAGGTTGTGGTCCAGGGACAAGTGTGGGCACTGCCACTGCTTTCCTCATCTGTGCACTGGTCTTACCCAGGAAGGACCCTTATTCCCCTGCAACTGCACGTCCTATCACTCTTTCAGACCTGTGACCAGGTTCCCTGACCCCCTACAGCCACAAACACTAGTGCTTATCTCTGCCTTAGAACTGAGATCACGGGCCCTGCTCCTTTGAAATTTATCACAAGTGCTCTTCTATGCCTTGGAATTGTGATCCAGAATTGTGTATAGCTAATACAGTGCACCAGAGCCTGAGATAATTATCAGCTCAGAGTACCCTGTGTTTGTTTTCTGACCAGTTGTCTAACTCCCGTATCATCTCTGAGTTGAGAGCTCCTAATGCTGATCCTGCTGCCATCACAGACTCCTCCAAGGTCAGATGGTAGGTCTGGTGTGAGTTCCCTAACCCAAAACCTCTCTTGCCCATCTTCTAAGTTACCTCAGACTGGAAAAATATTCATTTTGAGACTATGCCCCTCCAGAATTCTATTTGAGGAATTATTTTAAGATTTTTTTTTCCTTTAAAAGGGAACATTAGGAGACTTTGCCCCTAGTACCTCCTTCTACTCTGCCATCTTGCTCCCTCCCAGTTCCTCTCATATTTTTTAAATTATTTTGCTGAGCGAAGTAATTCCTTCAATGGCCTTCTCTATAAAGTTGTCTCTAATAGCTTTGACATAGGTAAAAGAACCATTGAAATATATAACAACAGAGTATTAAATACATTGACAACTCTCTGATCGTTTATATGAAGAAACACATAAAGGAACATACTTGCCAAAGATTCTCATCATTTTACTGAAGCAGATCTCATGAAGAATCCAAGTCAAGGATGCATTTCCTATATTGTGAGATTTTCTGTATTATTCATATTTGCGGTAACTTTTCTTTATTTCATTAAGACTTATATTGCTGCAGAGCCTCCTGGAGAACATCCAAAATCAATCAAGGTATTTGACTTAACTGTCCTTGTGGGCAGAAAATGGACAAAGTCTAGTGTCTATTGTAGCCTATAGTCTGTAGTTGTATTTACAAACTATAGATTTGTAAGCAGATATATACATATACAGAAACTTGATCTATCAATCTATGTCTGTCCTACTATAAATCTATCTGCCTATAATCTATCATTACCTATATCCCTGCCTTCCTGTCTATCTATCTAATCTATCTATCTATCTAACTATTCATCTGTCATCTCTTCAAAAGAAAATGGAAATGGACAATGACCTTCATGGTGAATTAAACAGGAAGGGGAGAGTAGGCTAGATCATCTTCACAAAATTACTAAATCCTTGTAATGATCCTAGACTTCCCACTCAGAAAGGTTTATCCTTTTCATGCCAATGTTCTGTCTATGGTATTGTGTGGCAGTGAATCAGAGAACATTGCAGTCTCTGAAGAATTAAAAAGGGTTATTATCCAAAGGACAATGGATAGGCGTATGATGGGCTTTAGCAATTCCAAAGAAGAAATAATTAAGAAGTGAAATTTTAAAAAATCAAAAGTATTATATAATTTAAAAAATCAAGATGGGCTGATCATGCAATGAGATAAAGCAATAACCAATGGATTGGCTACATCCTCCTTTGATATTTTGGTAGTATCAAGAGAAACTGAGGCAGGTGCTAGCACGAAAAGCACACAGCATGCCTGGTGAACAACCGTAATGAACTTACTGGAGGCCATGTGTATATAAGAATCCCACAGCGTGGTCAGTGCTGATGAATTGTGATATACCTTTGGAGCAGTATTGCTCAGGTTTTTGAGATCATGAAACCATTTGATTATTTGAATATCTGCTTCACTGAATTGTTGAGAAGGCCAAATGAGGCAATATGGGAAAATATCTAGTAAAATGTAAAGTGTAAAGTAAAAAAAGGTAAAATATAAATATCAACTAATTTAAGTAGGGAAACATAACACACATCGACACAGACACAGATACACACACTACCAAGTTGGAATATGAGACATGGTAAGTAGAAAAGAGAAATGAAAGACTAATATGACCAAACATGAGAGAGGGCTATAATTAATTGGGAGGAGATGGGATAATTAGGTAAGCCTAAAATTATTTATTGTGATAACATCAGTGCAGTTCAGAGATCTCTTTGTGAATTTCTACCTGCTAAGATTTTTATATACACAGAGTCAAAGTGATCTAATGAATTGAGTGTTAGTCCTTAAAATCAGGAAATCCTGGGTTCAAATTTTGCCTCCAACACTACCTGCATGGCCACGGATCAATCACCTAATCTTGCTGAGCTTCAGTTTCTTCATCTGTAACACAGGAATAAAAATGAACCCCATAGCATCTGCATCTCAGTTTTGTTGTGCATTTCAAATGAGATACCAAATATAAACTGTTACATCATTATATGTACAGTGCTATTGATACAAAAAGTTCTATTTGGGGATAGGGACTGGACTTCAGATTTCATTAGTATACAGAATTCCAACATGATGGAACCACTTTCCAAGTCTGGTTAGTATCTTTCCTTTGACTTAAAATTTTATAAATTTACCTGTGACACACAGTCACATTCACTATGTATGAGAAGAAGAATTTGAACCAGAGTGTTCTTGGTTCTGAGATCAGCTTTCTATTATGTAAAAGCTGAGGGACTTGGTATTAGTTACTGTGCATAAAGTTATTATTGTGAAACTATGTGGAAACAATGAAATAGGATTATACACCTCTATACGGTTTAATTCTATTGTAAAGTAATTAACAACTTCTGGAAATTTTAACCCCTCACTTTCTTGCATAAATACTAACAAGTGCTATGGAAACAAACATGTCCAAATCTGAAAGGAAATATCTGATTTTAGTTAAAGAATTTGTAGTTCTCTTCATTAAAATTCCTTCTGCAACCATGGGAAAGCAAAATAGGGTATTATTTCTACCTGGATATTGGTTTAGTAAAATAGACCGTGCTATTATATTTAACGTGTGTGTGTGTGTGTGTGTGTGTGTGTGTGTGTGTGTGTGTGGTGTGTGTTACCAAGAAATGATTATAAAGTGTTCTTGATTTTCTAGTAAATTTCCTGTGGGCACATCAGAAAGTTGGAAAGACATAATTTCATTGGGGAAGAGGACAAGATAGAAAGAAAAGAAGGTACTAAATTGAAGAATTCCAATCCATTATACCAATGCCGACTGGATTCAAATATAAGTGTTCTTTTGCTGAAATTGGGAAAGGTGATGTGAAGAGAAATGAGGGGACAGCAGGAAACTTTCTTGGAATGGTGTGGCTTTTCTGAACTCAGCCTTTTGTCCTGAGATGGTTGCTTTGATACATTTCAGACAAAACAACTGTGCTTTAAAGTATGCCCACTGAAGGATTAATGCATACCCAGTAAGATCGTTGCTCAGTTGCATGCTTTTCTTAGGCAATTTTTTGTGGCTTTGAACAGTGGATAAACAATTCTGTGATAATGTCCCAAAGGGTTCCTAATTGTTCCTTCTGAAGATTACTCATCTCATTTCCTCATGACTGTTTCCTTCAAGCCCTTTTTAAATTCAATTCTGCCATTTAGCAGTGCATGCTAATTTCTTTTTCTTTTTCAAAGTTGCTGTCAGTTGCAGGACCAAAGCATTGAGTCAGAAACTCACTGTGGATAAAGCTTGCACTAAAGTTTGGCATTATGTTATTATCTAGAGAGCAGGCAACTTTCTAAGTCATACCTATGAAGCCATTGATGGATTTTGACTTCCCTCATTGGAAGGAATTCCCAAACTGGGAGTACCATACATGGGTAAATAATGGATTCTTTGTATATGACCTATTTATATAGTTTCAAAACAAAGTAGGAGACTAATTTCAGTCATTTCATTCATTAACATTCAGGAAAAATAATAGGGCATGGTTAAAAAAAATCTTTAAAATGTTGATCAATAGAAGAAATAACTCTGATATATGGTTTTATCTTTTACTTTTAATTTATTTCCCTGAGTCATGATGCATATTTTGCAATGTTGGCTTTAAAAATCAAGGCAAATTAAGCATATTGATATATCTCTTTTTTGAGTGGTAATACTTAGCTATTTCACTATTACACCATCAATTGTCAAGAAATATTTGAGAATATTTTGATATCAAATATACTAAAGATTTTTACCTCCTATAATATACAACTGTATATGTATGCTGTAGAGCATGGAGATTCATAAAATAGGTTGCAAATGCCTTTCATGTATTTCTCTAGAGGTTTAATTTTTACCATTGTATTAAAAGTCTGGTACAGGGGGCCAAGATGGCAGAGGACAGATTGGAACGCAAAAGAACTCTCTCAATATTCCTCACTTTAAAAACTTAAAACAGCCCCTCAAATTAAATTTTGGAGTGGAAGAGCCAACAAATAGTCATATGGAAACATTTTTCCAGGCTAAGACAGCTTAGGAGGTCCTCAAGAGAGGTCAATAGCATGAAGGTGGGTGCAGATCCAGAGAAGAGCAGAATCGCCCCTGGTGCTTGGAGGCCACTCTGACAGAGAAGGAGCAGCTTTGGGATATCTCAGCCAAGACACATTAATTGGGTGGAATAACTGGTCAGAAAGAGATTACAGGGGCCCCTTTGCTGGCACTGGGTACAGCTGGCACTGAGTGCAGGTGGCACTGATTGACAACACTATAGCCCATATGCTGTTCTGTGTCACAGTTTCTGGCAGAGAGGAGCCAGGGTGGTTGGTCACAAGGGAACAGGGACCCTGGACACAGTTCCAGGGCCAAGAGGAAAGCTAGCACTTGCCTCTGCAGGAGAACAGGGGAGCTGATCACAATTTCAGGACTAAGAGGATCATTTGTACCTGTAGCTACAGGGAGGCATGGGCCCTTCCTGGGTAAGTACCAGAGAACATACCAAGAGAGCAGTGACCATATTCTTCCAGGACAACACAACCTTGGAAATGCCTAAAATTTGTAGACCCCCAGAATTAACTCAGAAAACAATACAATAAATAGAAGAAAATGAGATAGAGGAAAATAAACAGTTAGTGCTTACTGGGAATGGGAATGGGAATGAATAAACCTGCACAAAAGAAATGAATAGCAGAATTGATTGGAAACCAGAATCCAAAATATGTCCTATACAAGAGAAACACTTGGAACAAAAAGACATGAAGAGATTTGAAATGAAGGGCTAGAGCAGAGTATTTTGCTTCAGCTGAAGTGAAAAAGGCTATGATGACAATTATGATCTCAGACAAAGGAAAAGCAACATTGAACCCAACTGAAAGAGAAAATTAACGAAACTATATTTTCTTAGAAGGGTACCATAAGCAATGAAGTAAAATCAAAGAATTTTATAGCAAACTTCTCTGATAGAGGTTTCATTTCTCAAACATATAGGGAATTGAGTCAAATTTATAAAAATAAGTCATTCCCCAAATGATAAATGGTCAAAGTATGAACAATTCTTAGGAGAAGAAATCAATGCTATCTGTAGTCACGTAAAAAAAGTATTCTAAGTCACTGTTGATTCGATAGAGACAAATTAAACCAACTCTGAGGTACAACCTTACATCTATCAGAAATAGCAAATGCTGGAGCAGATGAGGGAAAACAGATGCAAGAAACAGGAGTAGTGAACTAGTCCAACCATTCTGGGGAAAAATCTGGAACTATGCCCAAAGGGGTTCTAAAACTGTGCATACCTTTTGACCCAGCAAAACCACTATTAAATCTGTACCCCAAAGAGATCAATAAAAAAGGAAAAGAATAAATATATATATATATATATGTGTGTGTATATATATACATACATACATATATATTCTTTGTATATATGCACATAGATTACATATATACATATATGCATATGCATACATATATACACCACACACACACATATATATACACATATTCATATCTATATCAATATCTCTCTCTCTCTCTCTCTCTCTCTCATTTCATCTCTCTCATCTCTTCCCTTCAACTATCCTAATACTGAGAAAGGTCTCATGAGTTATAACAATATTCCTAGGAGTTTTCCTTTTGGAATCTTTTTAAAGAGGTGATTGGCGGATTCTTTCAATTCCTATTTTGCCCTCTGGTTTTCCTTGATAATTTGTTGAAAGATGATGTTTAGGCTTTTTTTTTTTTGATCATGACTTTCAGGTAGTTGAATAATTTTAAAATTCTCTCTCCTGGATCTTTTTTCCAAGTCAGTGGTTTTTCAACTGAGATATGTCACATTGGCTCCTCTTTTTTCATTCTTTTGGTTCTGTTTCTTAATTTCTTGATTTCTCATAAAGTCAAGCTTCCATTTGCTCCATTCTAATATTTAAGGAATTATTTTCTTCAGTGAGCTTTTGGACCTCCTTTTCCATTTGGCCAATGCTGCTTTTTAAGGCATTCTTCTCCTTATTGGCTTTTTGGACCTCTTTTGCCATTTTGGTTAGTCTATTTTTAAGGTGTTATTTTCTTCAGTATTTTGGGGAGTCTTCTTTAGCAAGACGTTGACTCGTTTTTCATGATTTGCTTGCATCACTCTCATTTCTCTTCCCAATTTTTTCTCTACTTTGCTTACTTGATTTTAAAACTCCTTTTTGAGCTCTTCCATGGCTTGCAACCAAGAGACTTTTGATATAGGATCTTTGACTTTGTTGTCTTCTTCTGGTTGTGTGTTTTGATCTTCTTTGTCACCAAAGTAAGATTTTATAATCTGATTTTTTCTTTAAGCCATTTGCTCATTTTCCCAGCCAATTACTTGACTTTTGAGCTTTTTGCCAAGGTAGGACCCTGTTTCCAGAGTGGAGACTTCTCTGTCCAAAATTTCAGGGGTTTTACACAGCAGTTTTCAGAGATACTTCTAGGCACCTGTAAATTTTCAGTTCTCCTACAGTGGTATGATCGAAGGAGAGGTATTTGCTCCTTCTTGGACTGTGCTCTGGTCTGTGAGTGACCCCGAGCACTCTTTTCTGCCTTGGAATTGTAAGGAGGATTCCCTCTCCACAGCTGCTACAAGCTCTGCCACACCAGCACTCCTCCTCAATCCCAGACTGCCACCCCAGAGTGGGACCCAGATCCAAGCAGGGCAAAGCAAGCGAATCCTGCCTTAGTGCCAGGAAAGAGATCCTTGAAGTCCCCCTCTGTAATAGCAATTTAGATTTGAAGATCTTTCCCACCCATTAATAGGCCATGTGACCTGCTTACATCACAGGAAGCCTGAGTCGTATGTGGTGGGACGAACTTCCTGACAGGAAAAAGTAATTATGCCACAGGAAATGCAGAGAGAGAGAGAGAGAGAGAGAGAGAGAGAGAGAGCGAGCAGTTATGGATGCTAATGGCTGCTAATGGCCATCCTCATGATAGTTAGAACTGAACAGGCTGTGACTTAGCTGTACTATGAGTTTGTTTTGGGGAAGACCCCAGCAGGGGGTCGGAGAGGTTTTGGGATGGTGGGGCTCCATGTTGTGATACTGCGTATTGAATGTTTTACTGCTCTGATAGATAAGATAAATGGCTTGTGAGATATGGTTCTCTGGATTCTGAATAAATGGTTTACTTCTTCTACCTTCTATGTGTTCAGTCTCATACACTTTGTGACACAGAACCACAAAGGCATTTTGACAATTATCTGCATTGTTATTATTGCCTTACATATACTCCCTCTGATAAGACATTTGATACCCCCACTTTCTATGGTCCCAGAGCTCCAGAAGCAGCTGCTGCTGCTGCCAACTGTTGCTGCCACCTCCCCTGCCCCAGGCCTGTGGCCGAACTCTGCTCTTCCCTCACCCAGGTCTGACAGAGTTTTCCCACTGACCTTCTATGTTGTCTTTGGCATTTGTGGGTCAAGTCTAGAAACTGCTACAGCTGCCAGTGATTCAGTCCCCTGGGGTCTGTTCCAGCCAGGTCTATGCAGGTGCAGCCCACACCAGACTGTGCTCTGCTCCCAGCCTGGTGCAATAGACCTTTCATTTCCACCTTCCAGGTTGTCTTGGGCTGGAGATTTCTTTCACTCTGTCTTTTTGTGGATTCTGTAGCTCTAGAAATTGTTTAGAATCATTTTTACAGGTATTTGGAGGGGTTTGGGGGGGAGGTCAAGCAAGTTCCTGCTTTTACTCTACCATCTTGTCTCTGCCCCCAATAATTCCTTAAAAATTAGAATGGAGCTAATGGAAGCTAATGACTCTATAAGAACTCAAGAAATTATAAAACAGAACCAAAAAAAATAGAAGACAATGTAAGATATCTCATTGGAAAGTAGGAAGGGAATCTGGACCTATATAACTTTCTCAGAGAAAGACCCTGCCGGGAGTGCAATTCCCTGTACTAATGAAGAACTTTAACTTCTCTATAAATCTTTTTAAGTTACCCAGGACATTAAGAAGATAAATGACTTCACCAAGTTCTTTTTTTTCTCTCAGAGGCAAAATGTAAACTGAGGTCATCTTCTTGATTCATAGATTGCCTCCCTGTTCACTATGGCATACTGTTTCCAAAAATTATTTTGTGTATGCATATATGAATCTATGTCAACCTGTGTGTGCATGTATGTGTATTTATATATGCAAAGATTTCTTATACTCCCCAATATCACACATAAGCTCATTCTCTGTCTCTGTGTCTCTCTGTCTCCCTCTCTCCTACGTGTCTCTTCCACCAATTATTGAATTTTGGATTGTAGAGCTGAAATGTTGGAGGCAAGAGAGGTATTGGATGACCTAATTCAAATTCAGTACCCTACTTTAACACATGAAGAAATTGAAACCAATGATTCAATCCAATTAATTCTTCTCTGACTTATTGTTAGGTCTTAGGTACCTAGCCTCTGTAGATACAAAGACTAAAATGGAATAGTTCCTGTCCTTGAAACGGTGTCTGAAACATAATGGACCTATTATCAATTTTTGTTGAATGCAATAGAATCACATGGTTGCTCTCAGCTTCTTCATTTGTATAATGAAAGGATTGGATCGGACCAGGCCATTTAAAATCTCTTCTAGTTCTCAACTTCTAACGCTATAATTAAACGTTAAAAAATTAAAAAATGAACTTATTTTAAAACCTACAGTGAAAACTCTGACTGGAAAAGTGGGTTTAAAGTTAAATTTATCATTCTTACAAAAATATATGAAGGCCAAGTTATATACCATGTATTCTGTATTAGGAACACAGAGAATGATAACAGTTATGGAGAAAGCGGTTAGATTGAAAATGAAAGCAAATGACAGAAATTACCAAAGACAAAGGGGCCCCTTTGGGAATTTTCCTAACCACAGAAATTGGGGAACTTTTAAAACAAAAGCTTCTGTGGCATATATTAGGGAGAAAATTTTTTAGTAGTGAATCTTAAAATTCCCATTGAGAAAACTTTTTCTGCCTTCCACAGAGAGACAAACAGAGACACACACAATCTAATGTATTTTAGTACATGCAACATCAGGAACCATTTAAAATAAAATATCTCTTTTTTGGTAATGTTTGTTGAAAAAGAAAATAAATTGATTCATTTTTTTTCTTTTCTAGTGTTTTCAAGATGAGCAAATGCTTAGCTAACTCTATTCCTGATTGTTTTTTTAAAATCAGCAACACATGAAAGGGCTATTTTCAGTGCACCACAAAGAGCACCATTTTCTCTAATAAGTTTGTCTCAGTAATGTTAGATAAGGGTATCACCTAAAAAAAAACAAAAGAAAACATACATATATACACAAAGAAACAAAGAAACATTATTTGTAAGAGTCTAGTTACTTTCCTAGTCCCATGTTTGCATTGACAATCAGCACATTTTTTAAATTTGGTGTTTAAAGAATATGATTTCCATAGCAGCAACAACAAACTACAATTGAGGAACGGGTTTCTAGAAAAGTATTAGGGATAAAAAGCTGGTGGAGTCACATGGCTACCATGAAATGAGAGGAAGGCCAAGTCGTAAGAGGTTTGTTTTTACCAATGCAAATATCGTTGATGATATTCCTAAATTCCTTTATGTCTGTTTTAAATAAAGAAATAATAGAGCATGTAGCATTAAGGAATTCAGTCATTATAAAACCAGACATTCCCATAACCTCTGGTGTGTGTGTATAATGCTTGAAAAATAAAGTTCTAAAATATTTACAAAAGGTAAAAATAAATAAAAAAAGTCTGCCATGATGTATTATTGTTTTTCTTACTCTATCACTGAATTATTAAAATATGTTGGGCTGATCTCTCTTCCATAATTTCTTTGTCTATTTAAAACAAAGTCTCACATCAACATATTTGGGAACCCACGAAAACCCCACATATTCTTTTTTTTTGCCAAGCAATTGGGGTTAAGTGACTTGCCCAAGTCACACAGCTAGTAAATGTATCAAGTGTCTGAGGCCGATTTGAAGTCAGGTCCTCCTGACTCCAGGGCCCCCGTGCTCTACTCACTGTGCCACCTAGCTGCCCCCATGACTCCACATATTCAATGGACTCTACTGCTGCATCCATGGAACATACTCTTTTGGTGTTCATTCACTCAAACCAATGTGTTTACTTTTACTAGTGAGTAAGGCAACACAGTTAATTAAAAACAAAGGCTTTTTAAGTGAAATAATAATAAGAAATGTAGCAATAAAATATTTCCTAGTAAGCTTGAGGTACTCAATACCATAACAATACACAGTACCAATGAAAAAAACATGAAAGAATTCATAAGGATAGTGAGTGGAGGGGCATACAAATAGAGAACTGTATACGTGATTAAGGAGGGCTTTTAACACTTATTTGATGAAGTGCTCTTGAAGAGTTTGGCCTTTAATTCCTTGATTAAATTAAATAATTAAGGTGGGGCTTCAGATGGGGCCCATGAAGGGAAGGACTGATTGGTCCCAAGTAGGCCCAAAACCCCTGGCTACTATGTGCTAAACCAATGTGGGTGTGAAGCCCTCAAGGTCCTAGGGGGAGGTGCTAACTCCAAAGCCAATAGTAAGAGCTTAAGACATTTGATGATGGCTAAAGAGTGCATAAAAAGAGAAGACAGAGATATTTGCTTAGGGCTCTCACTCTTGGCAGTGCGCTGCTGTGGAGACTCCTGGCAGCTGTAGTTAAGAGCTTGTAAATCTGGTTGTTGGGTCTTTGTTAAACTCTGGTAACTATGCATTGAGATTTGAATCAGACGAGGTCTATCTGTTGATGTTTGTGATTTGTTTGTATTTGCTTTGAAGCTCAGGGTTCTGACTTTTCCCCCTGAACTGAGTGAATGCTATTTGTATACTGGATTAAAGTAAGATTGTTAACCCCTTAACATTGCTTTCCTTAGTAAAGCAAATCAAAAGAACCTGGGCTTGCAGCATTCTGTGAGCTGGTTGTTGTTGGTTTTATACCCCCACAGCAGCTGCTAGCCAGATTGTTGAAACAAGAACCCATAGTCATACCTGTGAATGAGGATTACTCTACCATCCTCATATATCCCTCAAAATGCTTTGTGTACTTGTAAGCACTCATGAACAAGCATGTGAGTGCATGCATATAAGTTCTGTTTTGTTTTTTAAATAAGAATACTTGAGAAAAGCACTTGAGAATGTTTGGTTAAAAATGATCATTCAGAGTTCTTAAGAAGGAAAACGCCACCATAAAGAAACTTTATATTCGCCTAGTTACCTTATTTTTAAGGGTCACAAAAGAGATATCATGGTAAAGATGATCCCACTGTATTTAATATAATTTATGGTCATACATTTCTAAGAAAGTGAATTTTAGGATCTAAGGCCTTTTTAAAAATATGAAATAATATATTAAATTTCTAACTAAAGGGTTTGATTTGTTAAGACATGGAGCAACCATAAAATATTTTTTAAAAACCTGCTAATAAATTATGTGTTTTAAAAAACAATTCTGATAGTAGTAGGAGTGGTAACAGTAGTAGTAGTTGGTAGGTAGGTAGTAGCACAGTGGAAAGACTTCTGGAACAGGACTCAGTGAGATCTGAGTTAAATCCTATTTCAGATACTTCTGTCTCTGTGACCCTGGACAAGTCAGTTAAATATGCTTAGCCTCAGTTTCCCCATCTGTAACATGGGAATAACAATAATACTTATTTTACATGGTTGTTGTGAGCATTATATGAAATTATATATGTAAAGAATTTCTGCAAACTTTAAAGCACTGTATAAATTTCAGTTATATGTAATAAGCATGCTCTGGCTCACTTTCTTAGAACCAGCCACACTACATTATCCCCTCAGATTTTGGGGCAACCTGAGATGTTTAAAGGGTTTCTCTTCTGTAATTGAAGGGGCCAAATCCCCTACTGGTTGCCTCCATAACTCCACATATTCAATGGACTCTACATCTGCATCCATGGAACATACTCTATTGGTGTTCATTCGCTCAAACTGTGAGCCCCTGGATTCAGGAAGAAATGAACTCAAATTTACCCTTAGAAACTTACAAAATGTGTGATGCTGGGCAAGTCACTTAAGCTCTGTTTGCTTCAATTTCTTCAACTATAAGATGATGATAATAATAGCTGTATATAATAGATAATACCTCCTAGGGTTATCACGAGGACATAATGAATAAATACTTGTAAAGCACTAAGTACAGTGCCTGGCACACACTAGGTGCTTAATAAATCTTTGTTTTTGCCTGCCTATCCTCTCCTCATTGTTAAGTGCCAGCCACCAAGGCCTCAGTTCCATTTAGTAACTTAAAAGCAATTATTTTACAAAAGGATATCACTTTGAATATATTACAATAATGTTTTAAACAACATCCAGGTAACAATTCTTCTCTATACCACAGGTCCTAGATGAACTCACTGTCCTCTAAGGACCTTTCCTTATCTGAGACTGATTTAATATTTTTTCTTTTGTTTATTTTTAGCAGAGCTCCATTTTAAAAAAGTCATTTATTTATTCATTATTTAGTTTTAGTTTTCAACATTTACTTTTATAAACTTTTGAGTTCCAAATTTGTCCACTTCTGCCCAAGATAGCATGCAATCGGATAGATGCCATAAATGTATGATCATATTAAATGTATTTCTACATTAGTCGTGTTGTAAAAGACGAATCAAACAAAAGGGAAAAGACATGAGAAAGGAAAAAAAAACAACAAAAAAGAGAAATTGGTATGCTTAAATCTGCATTCAGACTCCATAGTTCTTTCTCATGACGTGGGTAGCATTTTTCATAATGAGTCATTTGGAAATGTCTTAGATCATTATCTTGTTAAGAACAACTGAGTCTATCAAAGTTGGTCAGTGTTCTCCTGGTTCTGATTACTTCACTCAGCATCAGTTCATGAGAGTCTTTCTTGCTTTTTGAAATTTGCCTGCTCATCATTTCTTATAGAGCAATAGTATTCCATCACAATCATATACCACAACTTATTCAGCCATTCCCCTGTTGATGGGCATCCCCTCAATTTCCAATTCATGGCCGCCACGAAAGGAGCTGCTATAAATATTTTGTACCTGTGGGCCTTTTTTTCCATTTTTATGATCTATTTGGGATATAGAGTTAGCAGTGTCAAAGGGTATGGACAGTTTCATAGCCCACTGCACACAGTTCCAAATTGCATAGCACCATTTTCATGGATAGAATGAGCTCCCAATAGTGAAACCTCTCTCTATCAGTGTTCATTGGTATATACTCAGGAAACTTCTAGTCAGAGAACTGTGCTTATCCCACTGATAATCTGTAAAACACATACATTCTTTCTCATGTGAGGGACCCAAACCCAGAGTTTTCCTGACTAAAGATGACTCTATCCAGTAGAACTAATTGTGCGTAATTGTGGTATATTAAAGCAAAGCAAAACAAGACAAAGCGTCTTCTGAGCAGTGACATCTTTCTGCAACTAATACTTTGTGGTTTTAAATAGGTTTTCAAATTATTACTTTATTATGTCATCCTTTCTTTCCCTACCCCAGATGGAAATGCTCTTAACCTTCTACCCCCACTTCACATTTCAGCTCAGTCACTGTCTCGTCATAGTTAATTCGATCATTCCCATTATTGATCTTGGTCTTCAAATATTGTGTGTCTGCTAAGTGTAAAGTGTCATTGTACAAAATGTGATCAAATAGATAAGCTTCCCTACCCTTTAGAGGCAATCAATTGAACCGATTGCAATTTTAAAGTGACACTTTTGAAACATTAATCAGCTTTTCTCTAACATTTTGCTTCATCTAGAGATGAATAGACCTGTATTCCTCAAGGAAATAACATCAGTTTAGCTATAGAGGATAAATAGATGTATGCCTGAGAATCTTTTGGGCCACACTCAAGCTCTTCAAGGAAAACAAGTAAACAAATTATTGGATGGACAGAAGAGAAGGAAATGTTTATTCTGCTTCCACAAATCTTCTATCGCTCTTCATTGTTCTCATGGAATAATTAAACTTAGAAAAAATAATCGGGCATTTTTTCCTCTTTATCTTATATCAAATCTTAATTCTCATATGTCTTTTTTATCTATACATGTTACATCCTTCAATAGAATACTCTCAATGAAGTCAAGGCTTATTTAATTTTTGTCTTTGTATCTATAGCACAGGACACAATGCCTGACTTCTTCTCTTTCCTTATCAGTCTACTACTGGTGACTTTTTGCTGCTAAATGAGAGGTGGAATGTACAAGTGGTGAATATGGGAGGAAATGAATTTAAATCTCAGCTCTGAAACTTACAATCTGTGTTACCTTAGATGTTGTCTTACCACTCTACTCTATTTCTCCATTTATAAAATGAGAGTGTGGAATAGATCTAACTGATGGCAATCTTTTAATGGATGTGAATTTGTAAGTCATAGAACTGAAGACCATTAGAGATGGAAGGAATTTAGAAGTCATCTAGTCCAAAACTAATATTTGATGATTGATAAAAGTGAGGTATGGAAAATTGGGATAACTCATCTAAGATCAAGAATGAAACAAAACAGTGACAGAATAAATTGTAGTGCTATGTATTCTCAGCCTCATGATGGACAGTTTAGAGACAGAGCTCAAGGCCTCTCCTTCCCACTTGGAATACTATAGTAGTGTTTGCTCTTCTAGCCACCATAGAAGAGGTAATGAGTACATCTCTTAGAGCTCTTTGTGTATATACTTATTTCCTTCTCAGTAAAAAGAAGGAAGGAAAGAAAGGAAGAAAGGAAGAAAGAAAGGAAGAAAGAAAGAAAGAAAGAAAGAAAGAAAGAAAGAAAGAAGGAAAGAAAGGAAGAAAAAGAAAGAAAGAAAGAAGGTATGTTGATTTTTACCACAACAAAGTAAGTGGACAGGAAAATAAAGGAGACATGAAAATGCTCTGAAACAAACTCTTCTATCATGAATTTCCAGAAGCAGGCTCACCAATCTTCCATATAGACATGCATCCGGCTGAAAATATTTTCCAAGCTCTAAGGCCCAGGTGCTCTTTGGCTAGTTATCCCATTATACATCATCGAAGTAAAATGTCTAGTAGAACTCATTTATTTCAGTATCAGTATCAATTTCTTGATTAAACTTCAGTACTTGAGACATCTATCAGCCTAAGCATAACAACAATGTTGCTAGCAGCTGCTGTGGGGGTGAAAGACCAACACAAGACCAACAGCATGAGCACATAGGAGGGTTGCTAGCACAAGGTCTTTGATCTGCTTTTCTAAGGAAAGCAACTTTAAGGGGTTAACAATCTCACTTTAATTAAACATACATGTATCATTCACTTAGTTCAAAGGGAAAAGCCAGCACCCTGAACTTCAGAGAGAATACAAACAGAAATTACAAGCATACATGATATAAACAGAGCAAATAAACATGAATCCACCGACAGGCTTCTAGATGTCTGTCCAAGCAATACACCAACAGTTACCAGAGAGAGAATCACCAGCATCAGGCTTTTCAAAGCTGGCAGGGAGGGGCTTTCAATGACTACCCAGAGTGTTGTCACCAATATTCTTTCAATGAGTGTGCTCCCAAAGGCAAAACGCTAATCTCTGAGTTTATATATACTTCTTCAGGGTCAAAGGGCATCACAACCATATGACAAACCTATGTGAACTAGGCTTTCTTGTTTCTTAAGCCTTCAAAGACTCTTGATTCAATCAAAGATACAAAAGACAACAAAAAGCCCACTTTGCTGGCCGTTACTTTAGAAAGGCAAGACTTATCAATGGTACTTGATTTCCTTAGCGTTCTAAACGAGAAAACCGTAAAAAAAAAAAAAAAGTCCCACTCTAATTACCATAACACCATTATATATGATTTTTGAATAAGACAGAACTCACATTCAAGAAAAACAGGCAAGGCACCAAATTCCTGGAAAGAAGAAAACCAATTAATTGAGCACTGTTTATGTTATCAGTGTTCATTGCAGTGTACCAGCACTCTAGGGAGTACAGTGACTATTACAATCATAACAGCCCCAGAAACAACAATAGCACAGCTACCAACAGAAACAGTAAAAAGACCTCACATTTACATCATTCTTTATTGTTTACAAAGCAGAACACACACATGATATCTTTGATCCTGAAAACAGGATGACTGTAAAGGGGGACAAGTTGGTAGCACAGCATTGAAATTCAAGCTGGGTTTCTATGCTTCACTGTGTGGATGCAGTTGGGGCCACATGAATATCCCTGATCTGTGGACTGACATTAAGACTGTTCTTACATTCCAATGTTAGATTCCCTGCTCTTTTCCCACTCCCTCCCCATTAAATGGTTCTCTTAACAAATATGATTTTTTTTCATTCAAATGGATAGAATTGTGTTATAAGCTTGATTGAAGATAGTTTGATGAAATGGGACCAGAAAATTAACTGAGCTAGTGGTATCCTCCTCCCTCATTCCCTATACTATTTATTGATTTCAAGAAAATACGACAGTAGAAGATATATAATATGATAAGAGGCAGTTACTGACAATTTGAGTTTTATCTGTTTGTTGGTCAAGTGATGATGGTAAATTGGAATTTGGCACAATGTATTATCATAATTATAAGAAAATAACGTTACTTGGCCCAATACTGTACAGGGGTTGCTCATTATCTATTTCTATTAATAAAGGTAAAAGGGAACAATTTTAAAGACAAGGCATTCACCTCATGAACAATATGGGTAACAATATTTTCTCTCATGAACATCACAAAAAGAAGGCATTTTGGCAATGAATCAAGACAAGATATATGAGAATTGATGGTAATTTAGTTGTATCACATACAACCATTTCCTTAAAAAAGTTAGATTAGAGAAATTCCCATGTATTATTGTTTAAATCATTTTCTCCCTGAAACTTACAGCAACTTCACAAAGATGGACAATGTGTAGATTTAGAATTATAATTTTATAATTCTTTCTAACCTCTGATTCTTTTAATCCTGTGCATTACTACCTACTATAATAAATCCAAATTTTGTAGAAACCTCCAGAACACTAAAAAAATTTGAAAAGCTAAGAAAATGAGAATTCAATATAAATATCTCTGAAACATCATAATCAGTTTATTCCCAAGCTGAAATATCTTCACAGCTTAAGCATGGCTTTGCAAAAGGTACCCAGAAAATTGCATGTCAAAATGATAAATTTGTCAATTTGTACAACTGCTTATTGTTATGGGCATGACACCGACAATAAAATAAGAAAACCTTATGCCTGCAAGGCTCATCTACAGGAAACAGCACACCTGCCCTTCACATACATTATCTGGACTCCTTCCTGAATCTATTTAGGATAATTGTGCTGCCCTTCCCACTGGCATTTTGGTTAGAGGGAATAAGGACACAGATAAAAATCAGAACTCAAGAATGTGAGTCAAAAGAAATAATTCTATCTAATTTAAAATATGAATGCTTTTTGCTCAGTTGAACTCGTGGGATTCCAGGTTCATCTATACATGGAGCTAACTAGAACATGTTTAAAATGTCCTTAAAGGTTTTTTGCACTACAATTCAAACAAGTAAAATGGGTCATTAAAGAAATCATGATTTCATCTTAAAACAGATTGCAACTGATGGTAAGGAGCAAGAGTCATCACTCAGTGGGAATAGATGGATGGGTTGTAGACCAGATCAATGGCTGGAATATCTAAGTGATTTTAATTTTTTTAAGCATTTGAGTGATGGTTATATCTGTGATAGGTCTTAGACACCATCATCCTTCCAAACACCCAGGTTCATGACTTTGGAGTCAGACTCTATTTTTTTCTCTCTCTATCTCATGCTAACTTCAAATCAATTGCTAAGCACTGCCAATTCTTCCTTCAAGACAACTCTTGAATTGGTTCCCTTCTCTCCACTCACATTGCAATCACCCTGATTTAGGCTCTCTTAATCTTTGTCTCATGTATTGCAATAGATTCTTGATTGGACTCCCAGCTTCTCTCTAATATTCCAAATCATTGTGCACATAACTACTAAAATAATCTTCCTAAAGTATAATCTGATTTTGTCACTCTACTTTCAAAAAATCCTTCAGTTTCTACCTATTTCTCTAGGATAAAACAGAAAGTCCTCAGATATATATGTATGTATATACACGTAGGTGACTTTTGCTCTCAAGTTATAGTCACATTAGATATACTTCTCCTCCCTCCATATTTAAAAATCAATGAGCCCTTGCTAGTATTTAAGGAAACACTGATTAAAATATAACAAACCCCAGAAGTGACACAGAGAATGAAAGTAAATAGGTGTGACTTTACACATCCTCGTTCTTTGAGCTTTCTTGGATGTTCCTTTCTTCTCTGGAAACAAGATTAATAATTATATTAATCATCAGTTAAATTCATTTCAGTCTTCTTTTTTTATATTATTCCAGTAATTTTTGTTTTGTCATTCTAGTTCTGCCTATCTCATTCCATATCAATTTGTAAAGTGACCTCATATTCCTATGAATTATCCACATTAGCCATTTCTTCCACCATTAAAGTATCCACTTTAATCATAAACCATACTGTAGTTAGCCATTTCTTAGGGTATAGTTATCTATTTTGTTTCCAGCATTTTGCTACCATAAAAATTCAGTCTTTAAAGCCCCATACATTCTGGCCCCAGGCTTATTTCACATTTCTACCCTTTACATACCCTTTTGTTTCTGACACATTTGTCAACTTACTGTCCTCAGAAAGGACCTTCTGTTCCCTGTCATTATGTCTTTTCACAGACCATCCACCATATTCCCCCTTCTCATTCTACTCTTATAGTTTCTAACATTCTTTCAAGTTTCATTTTAAGTACTTTGTTTAAAATAAATCTCCTCTCAAGCCCCCTTCCTGTCAGTGCTTTTTTATTCTTAAAATTATATATATGTGTGTGTGTGTGTGTGTGTGTGTGTATAAATCTATATTGAAGTTGTATTGCTTTAGTTAATGTAAAGTTCTTGGAAGGATCACAGGAGAGATACAGATCTCTATAGATCTACAAGAGATTTAACAAGTTCTTTATTCTCTCTCTGTCTCTCTCTCTCTCTCTCTCTCTCTCTCTCTCTCTCTCTCTCCCTCTGTCTCTCTCTCTCTCTCTCCCCCCATTTTATAGATTTAGAAACTTTGATCCAGGGAGCTTGAATGATTATATAGGGTCATAGAGGTAGCATGAGTCAAAGGTTGGATTTCAACCCAGTTCCTCTAGTTCCAGGGCTAGGGTCCTTTACATTGAACAAGGACAGGGATTGTTTTGAGGTTTTTTTGCATGTTTGTTTTAATTCTGTCCTTGTTTCCCAGCACTCAATAAAGTTATTTGCATTATGTTGCAGCTCTGCAAAAAAACTTCTAGATTGATTTCATTGAGACTGTATTAGAAGTGATTTAGATGATAGGGCAATGTTGTTCATTTTGTAGATGCCATTTGTCTATGTATGTATTTTGTGTATACTTCTATGTGTACATGTTGTATCCTTCAAAGGAATGTAAACTTCTCAAAGGTAAAACATGATTCAATTTTGTCTTTATATCTCTGGTATATAAGAGTGCCTGAAAATTAATAGGAGTTTAATCAATTTTATTCATGAAATCTTAATTGCAGAACCTTCTGTTCACCATGATACCATCTCTGCTGACTTCTCAACTTATGGGGGATTTCCATATGAATAATATTAGTGTATTCAGACTGTGCCAACAACCCTCTAGCCTCTGGACATCTGAGATTTACTGCCATGCACTGATAAATAGTGAGCAAAGAGTAGAGATACAGCCTGCATCCACATAAAGAGTCCACTTATTTTAGATCTCACTTTATTTTATTTTTCTTAATTAATTTAGTTTTAGTTTACTGCATTCAGTTCCTCAAGATTTTGAGATTAAATTTTCTCCCGCTTCCTCTCCTCTCCCTGCCCTACCCAAGATGGCATGCAATCCAATATAGGTTCTACATATACCTTCACACTAAAACATATTTTCACAACAGTAAAGTTGTAAAGAAGAACTATTACCAATGAAATGAACCATAAGAAAGAAGAAATGAAACAGAAACAAAACAGAAACAAAAAAACAAAAAGAGAGCAAATAGTTTGCTTCAATATGCATTCAGACTCTATAATTCTTTCTCTGGATGTGAATCACTTTTTCCATTGTGAGTCTTTTGGAGTTGTCTTAGAACCTTGCATTGCTGAGAAGAGCTAAGTCTATCAAAGTTAGTTAGATCTCATTTTATCTAAGAGAAATTCTTTGGCAATTCTTTAGGCAGATTTTCCTTAAAGTGCACTAGGGAAAGGTGGTGGAAAAAGACTGGGACTTGTTTGAGTTCTCCCAAATTCCTCAACTTTAAAGAATTCCTCAAAACAAATTTGGGATGAAACAATTTTTCTAGCCCAAGACAACATAAAAGATCAGCAGAAAAGGTTGGTCTCACTGGGTGAGAGTGGAGTACAGTCTAGCACAGAGTGCACCACCATAGGTCAGGGTCCAGAAAACTAGCAGCAGGCCTTGAAAATGACAGAATCAGCAGCTTCTGGAGTTCTCAGAACTTTATCATCAAGTTAAAAGTCAAGAAATAAGATGGAAAAATGAGCAAAGAACAACAACAAAAACAGAATCTGACCACAAAAAGTTACTATTGTGACAGAAAGATCAAAATGCAAACTCAGAAAAAGGCTACAAAGTCAGAACTGCTACCTTTAAAGCCTCAAAGAAAAAGGCAAATTGGTCTCAGGCCTAAAAGGAATTCTTAGAGGAGCATAAAACGTATTTGAAAAAATCAAGGAAGAGTGTAGATGAAAAGCTGGGGAAAGAAATGACAGTGATGTAAGAAAATCATGAAAAAGCCTCAATATCTTGGTTAAGGAAGCACAAAAATATTAAAGAAAATAACACTTTAAAAATAGAAAATGACAAATAGTAAAAAAAAAAAAAAAGCACAAAAATTCACTAAAGAGAATCCTTCAAAAACAGAGTTGGCCATGTGGGAAAAAAGGTGTACAAAAATTCACTGAAGAAAAGAACCCCTTAAAAAGTAGAATTGGCCAAAAGGAAAAGAAGGTACAAAGGTGCGTGTGGGGCTTCACAGCTAGGAGATACTCCGACATTGAAGTAATTCCTGAACAAAAATCCCTTCTATGTAATGTGTGACAAGTGGTAACCTGCCTTTGCTTGAAGTCTTTATATTAGGAAGGCAGAATTTATGATTTCAAAGAGAATCTCATATGTACCTAAAAGGTCTGGAACCGCAGGATACAAGGAATTCTCTAGGCAGAAGGCAGGAGAACTAAAGCATGTATTTACACTCCACATTAACAAGCCCACAAACCAGCATCCCCATTTTGATATTTTCATCAAAAGCTTCCAGGCCCAATAAGTCTGCCTCACAAGGCTAACCAGGAGGCCACAGAGAAGTGAGATAGTATAAGGCAAAATCATATACATGTTTCCCCTCTACGGTAAGAAGATTACCCACTGGCCTCCAGTCAGCTCTGCTACCGGCAGCTCAGCTTCAGCTGTAGGTGTCTCTGGCTCCAACCGGAAAAGGAAAAGATCTTCAAGCTGTCCTCTCCCCTCTTATAGAGTTTTTGACATCATCAAGCGCCGCCTGAATGACCAGGGCTGATTGGTTCTTGACTTGGCCCCTCCCCCTAGCGTAGACAAGGTTAACACACCTCCCCTCAGTCAGCCCCACGACTCATCACACAGGAAGCTCTCCGATCCCTGACATGGTCGCTGGGCCTCCTGCCCCGGAAGAACAAGCCCCAGTGTCCAGGGAAGCTCAACGAGGCAAGCTGAGTCATTCAAAGAAAACAAAGTCCATTCTGGTTACAGTCTTCTAGTGGAGGATGACCCAATATTTCCCAATGCAGCCCTTGACACAGTGGGATAGTGGTTCTAATGGTTAGAAATTTTGTTTTCTTTTTTTCAAGTATAATGTACTTTATATTTGATCTGTTTGACTATTTGATCCCTATAGAAAGCCAAATTTTAAATATAGAAATATATTTAATTCATAGTTACTTTAAGATAAGCAATCAAAGGTTTGGGTGATTTTGTGACAGATAGCTTTTAAACAGTCAAATGTAATAAAATTACAGCATTTGTAGGATACTTATCATTAGAGTAATTGGGAAAGAACGCATGAGCTGTTAAGAATAGGTTGACATTAATGGTCTTAATTTAAATTCAAAGAAGCTTTTTGTTCAAATAGATCTAATCCAACTAACATGCATGCATACTATATTGCACATATTATTCGCATGCATTTTTTTAGTCCAAGGACTAATATTATTTTTACTAGTATTGATACTATAATTACTACAACCAGTAGTAGTAGTATTGTACACTCAGTACCTAACATTTCCTAGATCATGATTGGCACGTAATACTTGCTGGGTTCTTTGGTTATTGTACAGACATTCCCTCAATAACCTTTTCGGTAATTGGTTTTCTAACTTTTTCTTGAAGACTTCTGGTAATGAGGAGGTCAGAGAATCAGACTTTTAAAGACAGAGTGACTGTAAAGATCATTCCAGTCATACTGCCTCATATGCAAACCAGTGCTTATTGAGGGAATGTGATCTGCCCAAGGTCAGACAGCAAATCCGTATAGAATTAACACTAGAAATGAGGTTTCCTGACTCCTAGTCTTATATGGTCTCTATAGGGTGGATCCTTCAACCTGTAATTTCATTGACGTAGGGAAGTCCTACATGAGGAACATCACTCTAAAAATGTAAGTTAACAACTTCTCTGACACTAAGAATCTTAGAGAATTGACTAAAGCATTGCATTGTTAAATGACCAACCCAGGGTCAAATAGCCAGTATATGTCAAAGGCAAAAGTGAAATGTAGTTCCTCCTCATTTTGAAGTCACCAGTTCCCTAGCTATAGTACTACTTTATGACAACAGGACTATTATTAATGAGAACTAAAGTATTCCATTGTAAACTTTTAAAATCGCCCTTTTGTTATACATTTTTACACAGCTATCTATCATATATGAAGAAATATTGGACATTTTTATGCATCCTCTCATAGCCTCAGAAAAATGATGGTTCCTCCATGGGGCAGTTCTCTTCCCTGATAGTAGTGATTAAATTAAAAAGGAGCACTGTTAGTAAACTTTTAACAGTGTCTTCATTTATTAGGATGACCTAAGTAGAAAATAATACAAAGAACAATTTCAAAAGAGAATCCAGAAAATAATTGGAAGAAATAAGGCAGCCTAGCATAGAATACATCTTATCAGCTCCAAAGAAGCAAAATTTAACTTCTATAGAAAAGAAAAGAATGTTTTCTTTCCTCAGAAGAAAAGGATAGAACAGTACAGAACCACAATACATTGCGAATCGGCTTAAAAAAGAGAGAAATGACATTTAAAAAAATCTACAGCTTTTGCAGGTTCCTGGCATTGTGTATTCCCTCCCAAACTGCAGGCTTCCCATTTATCCAATGAGGTCTATACTATGTGTTAATATGTATTTCTAAAATCCCTTTTTCATGTTTTCCCTCCAGGAAATGTTCAAATTGAGTCCCTGCATTATCTAACATTTACCTACCATGTTCACCATTCATTCAGATAGCCAGTCAGAACATCTATTATAGGTCAATTACAGAATGTAAATTTCCTGTGTCAAATATAGCATGAGAAATTAATTCTGCATGGCCTCCTGAAAAAGAGACGTGCCTTCAGGAACTCAGAAGGCTTTGCACTAATGCTTCTGCCATGTGGATTATGAATTTATTTTCAGAGATGATCATTTATAAGAAAGAGCAGTGGTCATAGAATGAAGGGAAAGGGTTGACTGATAAAATTGAATAATGTCTCTCAACCATTGCAAGTCCTGATTTTATACAGCCAGAAGGCAATCTATTTAATATGGCGTCATTTTGTGGATCAGTTGCCTCTTCCTTCATTTCTTCCATATATATATATATATATATATATATATATGTATATATATACATATATATATATACATATATATATATATAAACCATATATTTTATTTTATTTTTAAAGTAACATTTTTGTTTAAGAAAATTATTTTAAAAGCACGTAAAAGTTCAAGATGTCAGCAATTAGAATCGATTCCTGATTCTGGTTTCATATGTTAGAATTTTATCAGACTTATTTTTAGAGCAAACATTTTTTAACCCACCATCAATGATAATGGAGTTAAAATCTGGGGAATCTAATATTACAATACTGGATGTGAATATAGAGGGAATGAAAGTGACATTTAAGAAACTAGTGATAGAAAAGATAACTGGATAAAACAGAATAGAAAGAGGAGATTCATTCTGGGGTTGATACTACTGAGGTGTCTCTCATCAAATGTTTTCTTAGACAAAATAAAGGTAAGAGAGTATACATTTGAATATATCTAGAATACGTATCAGTAAGGTCAGTAAGTAGTAAATATTGTCATGACCCAGTGCACAGCTAATTATCAGTACACATGGAGTCAGTCTATAGATAGGCACAGCGGCCTACTGTTAAAAGAGTAGAGATGAGTGTGTTGCTGGGGCATGTTGCCCTTGAGCTAGAGAGACAGCATTTTGAGGCTAGGGAAACATGTGATTTTAGAACTGGATGTGGTTTTGGAATTGGGTTTCAGGCATAGGCACCCAAGCAGAGGCTGTTAGAATTAGGGTCTAAGCACAAGCACCCAAGCACCCCATCAGTTCCAGTTCAGTAATTTTTCAGTTGTGTCTGACTCTTTGTGACCTCTTTTGGGGTTTTCTTGTCAAAGATGCGAGTGGTTTGCCATTTCCTTCTTTAGCTCATTTTACAGATGAGAAAATTGAAGCAAATAAGGTTAAGTGACTTGCTCTCATCACACAGCTAGTAAGTGTTTCAGTCCACTATTGAACTCAAAGAAGATGAGTCTTCCTGACTCCAGGCCCAACACTCTATCCACTATATCCCCTCGTATATTTATGTGTGTCTCTTTCTTTGTTCTGTGTGAGTGTGTGTCTCTCTGTTTCTATGTATCATCTCTTTCTGCCTCTCTTTGCCTGTTCCTTTCCCTCTCTTTGTCTCCTTGTTTCTACCTTTCTTTCCCTTTTCCATTCTCTCTCTCTCTCTTTCTGTCTCTCTCTGTCTCTTTGTCTATCTCTGTCTCTGTCTCTCTCTCTATATTATATATATATATATATATATATATATATATATATATACGTATATATATATATATATATATATATATATATATGCAGGCATAGGACTCTGTCTTTATGCCTCTTTTTCTTTCCCTTCCCCCTCCATCTATCTCTCCCTTCTCTCTCTTACTTTCTCTCCAATATATAGATATATATCGATATTGATACATAGATATGTACAGACAGTGATATTTATATGTAAACATATAAAACATATATTCATATATATATATATATATATATAAATAGAGAGAGAGAGAGGGGATGAGTTTACACGTGCATTAAGAATACCATTTTACAAGGCAAGATTTCCTAAGTTATTTTCCAGTTTATTACACACACACACACACACACACACACACACACACATCTTTAACACCATGTAATTAAAATTAAAAAAAAAGTTCTGTGTTCTTTTGTTTGAGCTATATTGAGATAAAATGGAGGACTGAAGATGCAATCGACCCTTTGCTTTGGGCATAGGCTTGTGGGGCTGCTATAAATGTCAAAAGAGATATCACAGTGCTACTCAGCTCTTACTTTTTTTTGCCTGACTTCTCTGAAGATCTTACTAGCCTTAATGCTGGAAATGACAGAACAAAGCAATTAATAGTGAGTTCATACCCAAGAAAAGCAGCAAGTAGGGTTAGTAAAAGACTACGTTGCTGAACTCGCTTAATTAAGTACCTACTATATTCAAGTCAAGAAATAACACAATTGAGTTGTCAGAGGACTGTTCTTACAGTCATCTGGGATGTGGGGATGCCAAAATGACTGCTTGTGTGACCTTTAAAAACTCCCAAGGTCATAACTTTCGGATTGATTTTCTTCACCAAAACAAATGGTGAGGAGAATGTCTAAGGCTTGTTTTCATGGGGCCAATGTACAAGCTCAGAAATGAAAAGACACAAGCCTCCTTTGCTCATAGCATTTTCCTCCACCTGCCATTGTTAGTAAAGGATCCAAACACTGTTGACCAGTCACACTGGTCTCCTTGCTGTTCTTTGTGTATGACAATCCATTTTTTATGATTCTAGGAATTTTTCTCAGCTGTCTTCCATGCCTGGAAGCTTTCTCTCTTCACCTCTATCTCCTCGCTTCTCTGAATTCCTTTAAGTCTCATCCAAAGCCCTGTTTTTTGGAAGAAGTCCTTGTCAGTCCTTTTTAATTTTCTCTTCTCTTTGATACTATCCCCAGTTCTTCTTGTACATAGTTGTTTGATTATTTTCTCCTCCATTAAATCATGAGCTCCTTGAGAGCATGGACTATTTCTTTTCCTTTCTTTGTTTTCCCTGCACTTAACACAGAACCTAACATACAGTAGGTAATTAATAAATGGGAGTTCGCTGATCAAGAAGAATCAGCCAAAGAGAAGAATGCCTTTAGCTGACGAAGGTCTTTCTAAAGGCAGCTCTTGTTCTAGTTCTATATCTCAAATTTCAAATGTCATTTCCTGTTAGTAGATGGGAAGCAATTATAGAGGGTCAATAGATGCTCTATTATCTCTCCACAGGACTTCAGTTACATATCTTTGTGACTCTTTGAGAAGCAGGCTCATGGGAAGCACACAACACACACACACACACACACACACACACACACACACAGAGACACGTGCATGTTTGAATATGCCTATTTTTACCTATCTAAGGAATAATACCAAGCTAAAGAAAGACAAATTTAAAAAATGGTCCTAAGGTCTAGGGATATATGTATATTCTACCATACACTTAGATGGAGTCATAGAAAGTAAGAACGGCATTTAATCAGATGAATTTTTAATCAGGTTGGTTGAGAAAAAAAAATGAATAAGGGGAAAGTACAACACATGGTGCGATCAGGAAAGGCTACTGGTGTGAGAAAATACCTGAGTCTATCCAGGATGAAATTATTATTATACTTGTAAATTTGTGGGAATTTGTTATAGTCTTTAAAATTTATGATTTTTGCCAGAAATATTCATGGGAAATGCTTTTTACTAACTTCCTTTATTTTTATTCTGGATTCATTGTTTTGTGCTCAACAAATAATTTTTTTATATAATCAAACCATATGTATCCTCTCATAATCTGACTTGTTGAATAGATAAGAGTGCTCTTCATCTCCACATTGCAATAGATTTATCATTGAATTTCTCCCTTTTTAAATTGTATGTGTTTGTGTGTGTGTGTGTGTGTGTGTGTGTGTGTGTGTGTGTGATAAATCTCTATATCAGTGATGTGATCAAAATTTATCCTGCTACATAGTGTGAGATACAGATCTCATTCAGTTTTTCACTCGGCTACCCACTTTTCCCAACCATTTTTATTGAATAATTAGTCTCTTCCTCACTCATTAATCTGTTGTCCCTTTACAATTTTAGTTCCTGGTTATCTATTTTATTCTATTTATAATCTTGTATATTTTAAAAATTTAGCACCAGATAGCTTTGCTAATTACCTTCTATAATGTAATTTGATACTTTTTCGTTTAAAGTCTCTCTTCCTCCCCCCCGCCTTTTCATAATTTCCCTTGAGCTTTTCATCTGCTTTTCTCCTTCCATATAAATTTTATCACTTTGTATAATTCTATAAAATAGTCCCATAGAATTTTGATTAATTTTGCATGGACATAGCCCCTACTAACTTTGTGTCTGCCACTTGAGGGCCGACTTAGCTAAATTTGGCAGACTCTTGTCAGATTGACTATAATTTTAGTATTTTTTCAGCCCTTGTAACTCCCAATCATCATTTATTAAATCACCATGATGTTCATTGGGGAAGATGGTATCCAAATAGATGAGGTCATCTGTCCCAGCCCAGAAATAGTTAAGGATTGCATTAAATCTATGAGATTAAACAAATAATATTATTGACTATGTCCTATTGGCCTAGAGGAGCCATGTGAATTGGATATCTTGTCAAATTCATTCTATTCATATGCAATTCTTCCTATAATGTTAATATTATTTTATAATTGTCTTTCTATAGATCATGTGTATATCTTGGGAAAGTTAGTAGTCAAGTATTTGCTGTTATTCCACATGCCATTTCTTTTTATCTAAATATTTTTATGTTTGTATGAGTGACACAAAAATGTTTTTGTGAGTTTATCTTGTATTATGATATATTTCTGGAGGTATTTGTTATCTCATTTTTAATGTAGTGGGTGAGTTTCCTACCTCTCCCACCAAATAACATTATATATCATGCACATGGAGATATTTATACCTTCTTTGGCTACTATTATAACTGTTTTTTGTTGTTTTGTTGTTCAGTCGTTTCGGTTCTGTTTGCCTCTTCATGACTTCATTTGTGTTTTTCTTGGAAAAGATACTGAAGTGGTTTCTCATTTCCTTCTTTATCTCATTTGAAAAAACTGAGGCAAACAGGGTTAAATGACCTGCCCAGAGTCACACAGATAACAAGTGTCTGAGGCCAGATTTGAACACAGGAATACAAGCATTCCTGGCTCCAGGCCTGGCACTCTATCCACTGTACAACCTAGCTGTTGTTTACTTATTGATGAAACCTAAAAGCTTTATATTCACTGATGCAATGGCCCCTTTCTAGGTACAGGTTTATTTTGTTTGTTTGTTTGTTTGTTTGCTTTGTTTGTTTTCATTTGCTACCTGTGATCCCATAATTGTGACAATTCCTGGTGTGTAACCTCACTCCATTGATTCACATTGCCAACATATCTTTAAATTATTGTATTAGTGAACTGCCTAGAACAAGTAGAGGTTGAATTAGTTGCCCCTGGTTGGTAGCCAGTATCTGTTTGTGGCAGGACATAATCACCAATATCTCTGACTCCAAGATCAGCTTTCTAGGCAAAGAATCAGTATGTTTCCCATTGGCATGTTTAATTTTTATTGTATTTGGTATTTTATTTTGTGGATCCAGTATGCTTTTACTTTCAGCTAAGCTAAGTGTGGAAATGTATGTCAATATCCACAATGTAATTCTGAGAATAGACATCCTTGAATTATTTAAAGCAAATTCTTTTTATTTCCTTTCTTTATTTTTAAAACTTTTTTACAATTATTATTAATTTGTTTAATATTTTTAGTTTTCAGCCTTGACTTCCACCAGTTTGAATTACAAAATTTCTCCCTATTTCTACTCTCCCCCCACTCCAAGATGGCATATATTCTGATTGCCATGTTCCCCAGTCATCCCTTCCTTCTGTTACCCCACTCCTCTCCATCCCCTTTTCCCTTACTTTCTTGTAGGGCAAGATAAATTTCTATGCCCCATCCCCTATATATCTTATTTCCTAGTTGCATGGAAAAACTTTTTTTGAACATCTGCTTTTAAAATTTTGAGTTCCAAATTCTCTCCCCTCTTCCCTCCCCTTCCTAAAAAGGCAAGCAATTCAACATAGGCCACGTGTGTATCATTAGGCAAAACCCTTCCACAATACTCATGTTGTGAAAGACTAACTATATTTCGCTCCTTCCTATTCTATCCCCCTTTATTCAATTTTCTCCCTTGACCCTGTCCCTTTTCAAAAGTGTTTGCTTTTGATTACCTCCTCCTCCTATCTGCCCTTCCTTCTATCATCCCCCTTTTTGTCTCCTTCCTCCTTCTTTCCTGTGGGGTAAGATACCCAATTGAGTGTGTATGTCATTCCCTCCTCAGGTCAAATCCAATGAGAGCAAGATTCACCCATTCCCCTTCACCTGCCCTTTCTTCCCTTCCAACGACCTGCTTTTTCTTGCCACTTTTCTGTGAAATAATTTACCCCATTCTATCCATCCCTTTTCCCCTCTCTCAATATATTCCTTTCTCATCCCTTAATTTGATTTAATTTTTTTAGATATCATCCTTTCATATTCAACTCACCCTGTGCCCTCTCTATATATGTATATATGTATATTCCTGTCAGCTACCCTAATACTGAGAAAGGTCTCATGAATTACACACATCATCTTTCCATGTAGGAATGTAAACAAAACAGTTCAACTTTGGTATGTCCCTTGTGATTTCTTTTTCTTGATTACCTTTTCATGCTTCTCTTGATTCTTATATTTGAAAGTCAAATTTTCTATTTATCTCTGGACTTTTCACTAAAAAAGCTTGAAAGTCCCCTATTTTATTGAAAATCCATATTTTGCCTTGGAGCATGATACTAAGTTTTGCTGGGTAGGTGATTCTTGGTTTTAATCCTTGCTCCATTGACTTCTGGAATATCATATTCCAAGCCCTTTGATCCCTTAATGTAGAAGCTGCTAGATCTTGTATTATACTGATGGTGTTTCAACTATACTCAAATTGTTTCTTTCTGGATGCTTGCAGTATTTTCTCCTTGACCTGGGAGCTCTGGAATTTGGTGACAATATTCATAGGAGTTTTCTTTTTGGGATCTTTTCCAGGAGGTAATCGATGGATTCTTTCAATTTCTATTTTACCCCCTGACTCTAGAATATATGGGCAGTTTTCCTTGATAATTTCTTGAACGATGATGTCTAGGCTCTTTTTTGATCATGGTTTTCAGGTAGTCCAATAACTTTTAAATTATCTCTCCTGGATCTATTTTCCAGGTCAGCGGTTTTTCCAATGAGATATTTCACATTGTCTTCCATTTTTTCACTCCTTTGGTTCTGTTTTATAATATCCTGATTTCTCATAAAGTTACTAGCTTCCACTTGCTCAATCTAATTTTTAAGGTAGTATTTTCTTCAGTGGTCCATTGGACCTCCTTTTCCATTTGGCTAATTCTGCCTTTCAAGGCATTCTTCTCCTCACTGGCTTTTTGGAGCTCTTTTGCCATTTGAGTTAGTCTATTTTTTAAGGTGTTATTTTCTTCAGTATTTTTGGGTCTCCTTTAGCGACTCATTGACTTGTTTTTCATGGTTTTCTCGTATCACTCTCATTTTTTTCCCCAATTTTTCCTCTACTTCTCTAACTTGCTTTTCCAAATCCTTTTTGAGCTCTTCCATGGCCTGAGACCAGTTCATGTTTTTTTCTGGAGGCTTTTGATGTTGGCTCTTTGATTTCGTTGACTTCCTCTGGCTGTATGTTTTGGTGTTCTTTGTCACCAAAGAAAGACTCCAATATCTGTGTCTGAATCTGAGACCATTTTTGCTGCCTGTTCATGTTCCCAGCCAACTACTTTACCCTTGAGTTTTTTGTCAGGGTATGACTGCTTGTAGAGTAGAGAGTACTTTGTCCCAAGCTTGAGAGGCTGCACTGTTGTTTTCAGAGCTATTTCTACATAGAAAGTTCTGCCACACCAGAACACCAAGCTCTGCCACACTTCTCCTTCCCCAAGAACCTCCATCTGGGACTGTGACTCATATCTAAGCAGGCTCTGCACTCCTGCTCTGATCAGCCACTTAATTCCTCCCACAAGGTGGGTGTGGGGCCAGAAGCAGCTGAAGCTGTACCTCTGTAAGCAGCTTCAGAGCTGCATCACCTCTGCACCCCACAGGCCGGTGACCAACAGCAAACTCCTTTCACCCAGTCCCAGCAGCTTTTCCCATTAACCTTCTCTGTTGTCTTTGGTGTTGTGGGTTGAGGAGTCTGGTAACTACCACAGCTCCCTGATTCAGGGTCCTAGGGCCTGTTCTGCCTGGCTCCCAGGTCTGGCTCTGCCCTGCTCTGCTCCCAGCATGTTGTGATAGACCTTACCAAGGGACCATCCAGGCTCTCCTGGGCTGGGGCCCTGCTTCCCTCTGCTATTTCATGGGTTCTGCAGTTTTAGAATTTGTTCAGAGCCATTTTTATAGGTTTGGACAGTCCTGGGGGTGAGCTTTAGGCAGGTCCCTGCTTTCCAGCCACCATCTTGGCTCCCTATACCAAATTCTTAATTTGAATGTCTAGGGAGTATTAATACAACTCGTTCTGTCTTTTAGATTTTAGGAAAATGTAATTGTAAAATTACATTTTATTCCATTGAGGAATAAATTTCCTCCCATAATTTTAGTACTTTAATTTCATCAGAAATTACATTACATTTTTTTCTGTATTATTGCCATTATATTATATCTCTGTGTTTTTATTAATGTTACATAGTCCTTATTCTTGTTATTATCATAATTCAGCTATTGCTTAACTGCATTCTTATTACAGGTTGGACATTTTTTTTCACGTAAGTGAATATTTTGTGTAGATTATTTTTTTCTCTTGCTGGCTTTTTAAGTAATTTTAAATAAATTACATCAATTATTGATAATAATTTAAAGTTTTCTTTCACTTATATTGATCAAGTTTGGGAACCAGAAAGAAAAATGGCCCAAAGGGGGAAAATATGAAGAATACCATATTTCTACATTTTTGTAAGCAATGTGATTCATGGGGCTTGTTTTATGAATGATGATGTTAGTCATAAATCTATGTAATCAGATTTCCTCCATATACAGCAGCTCGTTAATAGCCTATTTACAAATTGAAATTGCTTTTCTTATCATTGTATTTTAACTGTGATTATTCTTTACTTTGTAAACATTTACCTAATTCTCTCATATGAAATTCATAGGTATTTTTGTATGAAAAAAACTTATGATAAATATACTTGTATTTTGGTCATTGAGATAAAGCAGACTTGGTTTTTGTCCCTTGGTTTGTCATTTAACATCTTAGAGCCTTAGTTTATTCAAATGAATCAATTATGAAAACATTTTTTGTTTCACTTACATAATAGAGTTATTTGGGGGAAAATTGTTTTGGTAAACTTAAATCACTATATGAATTCACTATATGAATTGCTGTCATTACTGTTGTGACTGTTTTATAATTATTTACTAGGATAATTTGATTTTATTCTCTTTTACATTAAATAATCTAAATTTATGCACTTATTTTCTTAAATAACAATTTTATTCATCAGCTTAATTGTTGTTTTAGGCTATGTTTTATTGATTTCTTATTTTATTCCTACAGTCTCCTTTTTTACCCTTACTTAAAATGAGTCAATGGACATTAAGTGACTTGCCATGAATCCCTTCGCTAAGATCAGAGAGGAAATTTAAGATGTAAACTCATTTCTATTGATTCCAACTTGTTTCTACCATGTACTTATTCCCTTTTAAACAATTTATTTCATTTACAGATATTATGTCTATTTTATAGAAGATCCCATTAATGTCCTATTTTGATGTTTCATTGCTGTGTGTCAATGACCTTGGCTTTTCCAAGACAATTTCTACAACAAAAGTATAATCTCTGGCAGACGTTGTCATTATGGGACTACTTTGGAAACAGTGTTGTTGACCAGATCAAGGCCACTATCCCATGACCAATCTTGGGGAGCACCGTTTAAAAGATCATCACCAGCAGGCTGAATTCTTACTCCATTGTAACCTAAGAAACATGAAAACAAACCAACAAAAGCAAAACTAAACTAAACAACAACTAAATTTGGCCTTCAGTTTTATGTTGCTGTACTCTTTTTACATAGTGGATTGACAAGGAAGGAGGAAGAGGTTGTAAAGTATCATATTTTTTTAGGCTGTTAGGACATATGATATTCAATATACAATAAGTAACATATAACTGGTAAAATTGAAAAAAAATATTTTCTGAATTATATTTTCATAATAAAAGGCTTGAAGACCAAATAAGTTGGAATAAATGGAAAAAATAATTCACAGGTTCTATTAGAAAAGTCAAATAAAGGAGTAGGTAATGCTGGTTTTGGGGAGCAGCTAGGCTGTGTAGTAGATAGAATACTAAGCCCGGAGTCAGGAAAACCTGACTTCATATCTGAGCCCAGACACTAGTTGTGTGACCTGAGTAAGTCCCTTAACCCTCTTTGCCTCATTTCTCTCATCTATAAAATCTTCTGGAGAAGGAAATGGCAAAACACTCCAGTATCTTTGCTGAGAAAACCTCCACAGGAGTCATGAAATGTTGGACATGGCTGAAAAATGACTAAACAAAAAACAAGAAAAATGTTGATTTCAGTGTGCAAACAAAGGTAACCAGAAATATTTCATAATACATGGGTATTTCAAAAATCCATAGAATTTCAGAGTTGAAGGTTAACAAATGTCTATCCAATTCATGTAAAACTTGAACAAGAGTATTATTTACAACATGGTCTCATAATTGAGCCATTAGTGTTTGCTTGAAAATTTCCAGTAAGAGGGAACTAACTATATACTAAACAAGTCCACCCCACCTTTAGACATCTCTGGTTTTTAAGGACTTTTTATTTGTCTTAAGCCCTAATTCTCTTTATCATCACTTTCACAGATCACTCTGGGGCCAAGAAGAATAAG
This sequence comes from Trichosurus vulpecula, assembly GCF_011100635.1. Taxonomy (NCBI): domain Eukaryota; kingdom Metazoa; phylum Chordata; class Mammalia; order Diprotodontia; family Phalangeridae; genus Trichosurus; species Trichosurus vulpecula. Next base: position 249,826,020 of record NC_050578.1, read on the forward strand.
TCAAATGTATTGCTCTTAACACTTACTGTTGTGATTGAGACCTTAGTAAACATCCTCATTTCTTTCAACCTATCCGTTTATAATATAATCTATAGGTCAAGGATCATCACTTTTGCATAGCTGATGACTTCTCATCAACTTTAGCAGTGTTCTTCACAAAATTGAATGCCCTAAATTGAGGAATTCATTTGTGATCTAGCCAGGGAGAACCCAGGTGGGCTATCACACCCTACTCTCATTTCATGTAAGTTAAAAACACTTTAACTTTTAAGCTACTTAATCACATTGATACATTACTCTTCTCTTGTTCAAGGTATTATAAACAGAAAGACAAACTCTATTTGAATTCATGAATCAACATCTGTTGTAAAGACTCCCCACTCCCCAGGACTAGAGATGATTATAAAAAAAACCTACTAAAAATAAAAACTAAACAAAACAACAATAAGCAAGCAAAGGAGATCCCAACCATAAACAGTTATTATGAGGATAGAGAAGGCTGGGGTTTGTCTTCAGAGGAGAGTGCTGAAGCAAAAAAAAAATCCTTTCCTATCCCAAAAAGTAACTTCAAATCATCACCTGCCCCAAAAGAATTCTTAGAAGAATTTAAAAATAACCTTTAAAATCAAAAAATAGAGACTGAGGAAATATTGAAAAAAAATAAGAACAATCCAGAAAAACAAAAAAGATTATGGAAAAAAAGAAGTCAACCAGATGGAAAAGAAGACAAGGAAACTTAAGGAAGAAAACAACTACTTGAAAGCTAGAATTGGACAAGGGGAAGCCAGTGACATTACAAGAGACCAAGAAATAATTTTTAAAAAAACAGAAAAGATAGAAAATAATGTGAAATGTCTCATAAGAAAAACAACTGATCTAGAGAACAGATCAAGAAGAGAAAGCATATGAATAATCAAACTACCTGAAAGCTATGATCAAAAAAATCTTGTTACAATAATACAAGAAATAATTAAAGAAAGTGTCCCTGAAGCTTTAGAACAAGAGGGGAAAGTAGAAATTGAAAAAATCTACCAATCCCCACCTAAAAGAGATGCCAAGATGAAAACCTACAGGAATATCATAGGGAAATTTCAAAACCTCCAGGATAAGGAGAAAATATAAATGAACAACAAGGAAAAAAAATTAAAATACCATGGAGCCACAATTAGAATTGCACAAGACCTAGCAGCAGCTACACTAAAGGAATGCAGGTCTTGGAACATTATATATCAAAGAGCAAAAGAATTGGGGTTCAACCAAAAATATTGTACCCTTCAATGATAAGTATAATCCTGAATGGAAAAGGATATTCAATGAATTGACAGACTTTCAGGATTTTGTTGCAAAAATACCAGATCTTAATAGAAAATCTGACATGCAAGATCCAGAAGAAATATAAAGTGAAAATCTAAGACCAATTACAAGGAACTCAATAAGGACTAATTGCTCATTTTGATATGTGGCAAATGTAAACCATAAGTCTAAAATTGCCATTAATAATTGGGTAATTTGAAAGAAAGATTGGGGTAGAGGTGAGTATGATGTGATTCTAAAAAGCAAAATGGTGTAGGAAAAGGTAAAAAGAGTAATTATCTCATAAAAATGAGGCATGATATGAAGAATTCATGCAGAAGAATCAGATGGGGGAAGATGACCAGTAGTGCTGGAATCCTACTCATCTCAGATCTGTGTTAAAGAGAGAACAACATGCATATTTAGAAAGGCATAAAAGTCTTCCAAATTTGTAAGGAAATAAGAGGGTGAAAGAACAGGCTAGGGGCTATAAAATAGTGTAGATTAATGGGAATGGGTTCTAGAGGGAATAACATGTATCTACAAAGGTATAAAAGTTTCCTAAATTCAGAAAGAAACAAGAGGGCAAGGGGATAGGGTAGAGGAGAGGATAAGGTAGAGAATCCTGGACTGGGGGTGGGTTAAGGAATAAGTGGCCAATGTAGTGAGTAGAAGTAAAGCAGAGGAGTGAGGAGTTATAGGAATAGGGTAAAAAAGACAGTGAGGAAAAAGAAGAAGAAGGGAAATATACAATACATAATTACAGCCTAGAATGTGATTGGGATGAATCTATCCATAAATTACAAACTGATAGCTGATTAAAATTTGAATTCAACGATATGTTGCTTTTAGAAAATGTTACAAAAATGAGAGATACATACAAACACAGAATAAAGGTCAGGAGTAGAATTGATTATATAAAAAATAGGGGTAGTAATCATGATCTCAGAGGAAGGTAGAGCTAAAGTAGATTTAGACAAAAGAGAAAAATAGGAAAACTACACTATGTGTCAGCCATATAATTCAACACAATTTTAGACCACTTTAAATTACTAGACAACTGAAAAATCTGAGAGAACACCTGCCAAAACAGACACGGGAACTATATGGAAATAAACAAACATATGCACACAATCTTTTATACAAATAAAGTTAGATCTAAATAATTGAAGAAATATTTATTCTTCATATATAGGTAAGGCCAATATAATTTTTAAAAATGACAATTTTACCTAATTTATTTATACAATGCCATCCCAATTAAATACGTATATATATATATACACATATATGTATACGTGCATACACACATATATACACCTACATATATCCACACACATATCCATATCCATATATTTGCTTTTTAAAATCAAACCTATTTAGCCAAGAATAGAATAGAAGAATGCAGAAATTGGGGGAAAAAAGTTTCACAGAAAATCTCTCATGTACAATGTGATTGGATTGGAAAGTAGCTGTGGTATAGGAAAGGAAGAGCTAATTGGTTTACAAGAAAAATAACATGGAAAGACTGGGACATATTTCGGATGACAAGTGGAATAAGCGCAGTGCATCTTACATATATGTGTATGAGTGTATGTGTGTATATATGTGTATGTTTGTAGATGTTTATGTATAGGTATGGGTACATACATACATATATACACACACATACAGAGATATACATTCATATGTGTATATAGCTATATATATCTATATATCTATATCTATATATCTGCATGGTTCTACATGTATAGATATATCTGTATATGTATACACACACACGTGTGTGTATATGTGTGTGTGTGTGTGTGTGTGTGTGTGTGTGTGTGTGATTGAAAGCCTTCTTGGAAGGGGAGGATGAAAACAAGGCTTTGAAAATGTTATATATAGATGTATATGTATTATATATATAATTCATAATGTGTGTATATGTGCTTATGTGTATATATATATATATATACACACACATATATACTTAATATATATACGTACATATATACACACACATTAAATCTAAGTTAATACTCAAAACAAACCTGTAATGTGGATGGTATTATTTTCATTTTGTGGATGACTAAGACCTAGAGACTTGCCCAACGTCTCATAGCTAGTTAAGTGTTAGAGTTGAAATGTGAGCTCCTTTTCCTCAATGCAAAACAAATACTCTATCTGCTATGCTACACGTAGGCTAGCTACTTGAAAGTATCCTTTTTTTCAATATAAGAGAGCAGGTAGACTATACTTTAACAGTCACAAAATTGACTCAAAGATGGGATAAATATAAGATCTTGCTGAGTTGTTGTTTGTTTGATTTTTTTTAAAGCTTAATTATCAGTCAAATACAGCCTTAGACATTCTCTTCCAAAAAGAAATCAGTCCCTATATGTGTTAAGATTCTCCAATATGTCTTGATAAATATAATCACAGAGAAATGTAGTGACCCTTAGAGTGTTGTCATTGTATACCAATGGTGTTTGCTGCTATCACAAAGTATGGCCTTTATATCGTATTGTAGTGTTTCAATTGATTATTTTAGAAGGTGGTAGAGCAGCTGTCCTATCTGATATTCCATTATGATAGAGCAGTACAACTCCTGAGAATCTTAATCTATGTGATTTCCTTTGTTTGATGGCAGTAATTTTGTTCCCCTGTGTAGTGTACTTATCCTGGTGACATGTGTATTTCTGTGCTGTAAAATAGGTCTTTGGCTATTTCCAAGGGTTGTAAAGTAATTCTGAGACTCAAAGTCAATGAATGATTCTGTCTCACCAATACCTTCTGAAAAGCACCCCTTCTCTCAGATGGACTCAGATTTTATGAGATCCTTAGAGTTTGTGGTCATGGGAATCTGCAATTGGAAGTTTCTTTGGTAGGAGTTAACACCAAGTCTCTCCTATGTCTATTGATTTTCCATATGCACTTAAACCAAGTCACCTATTGTAATTCTCCCCAAAATGAAGGCTTATGAGTGAAGAAAGAAATTTTGAATTTTTACTTCTATATCAGAAAATTTAACATATTTACAAAGCATCTGCTGTGTTCTTGGGATTGTGCTAGATCTCATGAAGAATACAAGAGAAATAGAAGAAATGGGCCTTGCCCTCAAATAAGTAAAAAAAAAAAATATGAATTTAGAACAGCTAAAAAAACAAATTAGTTAGTGTGGAAAGTCACTTTAATTACTAGGGGAATTAAATATATGATCTATTCAACCCTTGACTTGAACAGTTATGGGAGAATTTGTAGAGGAAATATTTAGCTATGGCTTAAAGGAATTTAGATTGGATTCAATGGAGAATTCTGTAATCTCTACAGGTTTAAAGGAAAAGAAAATAAATGCATGCCAACTGGTATATACCCCTCTCCCCCATCATTTAAAAATGTCTAAGTATAATGTGCATTACAAAGCTTGGAAATTCAAGTATAGTAGTGTATGAAGGTGCCCTGTATCATGTAGGCTAGAGGATCAAAACTGCATGTGTACTTATTTGGAAAAGGCATCTACCACTTTGTTAGCAGTCAATATTCAAGCTTTGTTATTATTCCCAGAGCTATTGAGATGTTCAGTGCAGAACTGAGGCAGTAGGGTTCTGGTTGGATATAAGTATGATAATCAAAAAGAGAGCTGAGAGTTCTTTGACTCTATCTGTCATTCACCAAGGCATATCTTCTCCTTTGAGGATGCTGGGATAATCATGTACTATTTGAGCACTATATTATATTCCTGTCTTAGATGCCCCTCTCTCCTTTGACTACGACACCTCGCCAGAGAACATATTTCATAATATAGAGTCTGAGACAGCACTCTAATGTGTGTGTCAACCAAACACAGACAACAATTACAATATTAAACAGCTGAATGAATAAGAAGCAAATGCAAAATAAATAATTCACTATTCAATTTTCACAGAATATTCTCCTCAATGTTGAGCAGGAAGAAACCACTTAAAAATTCAAGCAACATGATGAATTGAAGAAAAATCAATGTTATAGTTTATTAATGGATTTGGTAAATTAAACTTTCAGCAAAAGTAGAGAAGGAAAGATTGAAGTGGAATTAACATTTTATAATGGCACATCTCACTAAACTTTCTAAGCTCTTAAGATTTTCTATTTCATCTGTTTCTTCTGATTTTTTCACATTAATTTGTGGTGGCATAAAAATAACAAGATATTTTTACGAAGTGCATTCAAATCACTTTTGAATTCATGTGCCCTAATAATTCTGAGAGGTAGGTCAGTGTGCTTCACCTGGTTTCACAGAAAAATGAAAAGTCATGAATTTGGGAGGTGAGTTCCTAGGCTTGGAGTTCAGACTTTATCTCTCATCCTACAATCACAAGATGCAGCCCTATTTATGTATCTACTCAATGAATAAAGCAGCCAATCACTACTTTGACTTCAGGTAGAAGTGTTAGAGCTAATGTCAATGTGAGAATTTTCAGGACATTGTGTTTTTAAATAGATCTGAGAAAAGGAAAATGACAAGTGCTGAAAGTTTGTGTGAAAATTGGGACAGTAACGTACTGTTGCTGCATTATGAACTGAATCGACTATATTATTGGTTAGGGATGGGATGGGTTGGGAAAGGGTCCAGTTTTAATAGAGCTGAAAAAGGTCCTAGACATCATCGTGCACAGTACCTACCCTCCCCCAAGCCCGATTTACAGATGGCAAACTGAGATACCTAGTTAACAACATTAGCAACAACGAATTATTTTAACTAATATTTATTGAGCATTTGCAGTTTGCCAAGGCCTTTGCATATCTCAGTTGATCAACATAGCAATATTAAAAGGGAAATTCTATTATTATTTGCATTTATAGATTAAGTAACTAAGGTTGAGAGAAGTTAAATGACTTAATCAGGGTCACAAGGCTAATAAGCAGTAGAAGCAGTATTTGAACTCATATCTTCCTGATCCGTATCTAACATTTTATCCACTGTGCCTGAAATAATTAACAAAGCAAAAATTCAAACTAATGTCTTCTGAATCTAAATTCACCCCACTTTAATTTAAAAAAAAAACAATTGTACAGTGATGTTAAACTTCCTAAAGTAGTCCCTTTCATTTTGGACAATGCTGATTGTTCTTGCTTTTAGTACATAGAACTGAAATGTACTTCTTTGAAACTTCTAACTACTGTCCGTAGCTATAGAAAGGAAAGGTTCCTCATCATTCCTAAGACTATTGTGTGTTCACTTTATTGAGAGTTACTGTTTTGTCGAGGCATATTGAAATTGGGAATGTATGAGATATTATTGCTCATCCCATCCCATTCTACTCAGCTAAAATGGAACTCCGTTGAAAGTGTAGCAAAATATCTACGGTTACATCAAATCCCTCTTCAGAATTATAATACCTATTCTCCATGAATCCTATTTAACAGAGGAAAAGTGATACTATCTCTCTGGTTCTTAAAGCTAATCCTAGAGTTCAGGTGGACTTACAACCACACCCTAATTGATCTCCAAAATGAGAGGATAGTAAAAGTATAAAAATGCTAGATCTAGAATCAGGGGACGTGAATTTGAATCCTTGCTCCAGGAATCAGCAAGGTAGCATGGAGACTGCTAAAGAAATAAAAGACTGAAAAAAAGCAAAAGAAATAGAAGACCTGAGTTCAAATTCTGCCTCTTATTTTTATTACTAGTATGACCTTGGTGAAGTCACTGAACTTCCCAGGACCTGCTTTTGATTTTGAAAACCATTGTCCTGTAAGTTAGCATTCGAAGGACCCTTAGAGGCATGGTACAATGTTAAGAGAGCTAGATTCAGAGTTAAAGCCCCTGCATACCTCAGTGTTCTCTATATGACCTATGTGACTTGGGTAAGTCACTAAACTCTGAAACTCAGTGTCTTCATATATAAAAATGAGAGCTTAGGTACTTAGGTTACTGTCAGTGGTTCTTAATGTGTGTGTGTGTGTGTGTGTGTGTGTGTGTGTGTGCGCCCGCGTGAGTGTATGTTTGTGTCGTGTGCGCGTGGGTGTTTGTGTGTGACAGAGACAGAGACAGGGAGAGGGAGAGAGAGAAGCATGAGCATGTGCTCTTTGTCAGTCTGGGGAAACCTATAGACACATTTTCCAAAACAGTCTTTAAATTATGATTGAAGGGAGTCCTAAATATAAGTTATAGAGGAATGAAATTAAAGATATAATTTTTGCCCATCTCACTTCACTTAGCCCTGAAATCTATGCACAGGTTCTTCAGGAGTCCATGGATCCTAAGTTAAGAACTAGATCATTTCTAAGGTCCTTTCATTACATAAAAGCCAGTAGCCCTAAACTTCATTTAAAAAAATTCATTTCCTCATCTGGCTATTCAGTAATCATATCTTCAGGAGCTAACTCATGGGGTTATTTTGAGAAAAAAAACCCTTTTTAAAGGTTAAAGTACTGTATAAATTGAAGTTATTATCCCAAGGAAATCTCCACTCACTTCCTAAGTTACATTTTCCTAATATCTAACTTGACTTAAAATGAAATCTTCCTAGTTTAAGTATTTCAAAGGATTATAGATCTGGAAGTAAAAGTAGCCTCCAATGAATCTACTCTGTCTCATTTTTCGCATTAGAAAACCAAGAAAAAGATATGAATTGATTTACCAAAGGTCATAAAAGTACTACATGGTAGAAGTCAGATTTGAACATCAGTTATAGGATACAGCTTTAGAGCTAGAATGGGATCTTTAAGATGGTCTGGTCCAAACATCTCATTTGACAGTTGAGGAAACTGAAACCTAGGGAGATTAAGTGATTTCCCCAAGGTCACATAGTAAGCAGAAGTAGTACAATTTGAAATTAAGTCCACTTTCTAAAAATCCAACAATCTTGCCATGATACAAGGGTACCTGTTTGTGTATTTCTTTAGTTCATGGTAACTCTAATACATATAGGATGGTAACAGGAAGATTCTAGGTGATGGGATTCCTGGGGTGACAGCTGGGCTGTCACCTATCATATATTTTCACCATATATTTTTGGGTGTGTAGCTCCCCCTGAATAAGACATTTGAACTAAGTTCTTTGTATTTCTGGAATTATCCTAGGATAAATTTGGAATCTAGTAGAAAAAAATAGACAATTTTAACAAGCCAGGGGTTCAAGAAATAAAGATTTCTTTCTATATTCCTTCAACTTCTGGGACCAAGAACTTAATGTCTGTGAAAACATTTCAACAAAATATAAAGCACTGAATGAATAGACAGTATTAGTATTATCATTATTTGCTTCCATATATTAAGTTTTATGTATATTGTGCATTTTGCAGTATAAGTCAATTTTAAATCATAGTTTTTCATTAAATTGCTTCATTTTAATTATTTGTATGCATTTATATTTTAATTCATAATCTGCTCCAAACTTGAAAGCAATCCAAATGCATTTTAAAAATTACTTTCTCAGACTTTCTTGACTCTCTCATAGTTGCCTCTCCATCTGATTGGCAGTCTAGAAAAGAGATCACTAAACTTTTCCCAGTGTTTTCATTTATAAAGGACTCACAAACTTACTGGTAACTCTATTTTCCACGAACTGTTCTACTTGACTTCAATTCCAGGAAACAACATATTCCCACTTAGAGTACCCATTAATGCCTCCTCACCCCACTTTTCAGATTCCTTATGTGTGATCTCTTCCCCCTCCCCATTAGATTGTAAGGGCCTTGAAGGTAGGGGCTGACTCTTTTACTTACTTATATTCCCAATACTTAGCACAGCACTTGACATACAGTAGGCCCTTAATAAATGTTTATTGAATTGGAAAATCCTTCCATTCTTCATGCATCTGTGATCCATACCATCAATACAGATCACAGTCCCCTCTAGGACTTATCAGTCATTAAGAGTTTTTACTCATACACTTAAATAGATGTGCAATCTAATTGACGTTTTTATTCCCTCTAATAATGCAGATGGGTAACTTATACATGCCAGCCCATCTTAAATACCTCTTGTCTTTGCCTTCCACTAAGACTACCTACCCAATATATATTTTTCCCTTTTTACTTGACTTCATGAGGATATAATTAAAGCATACGAGTTATTCTTTGGTTATTCCTCATTTTGGTCAACATGATCAAAGCATATTTTTGTTGATAAATTTTTAATAAGATCTTTCATTTGACTTCTCCTCTGTGACATTTTATTTATAATATGTTGCAGGTTGATTACTGCTATTTACCAATGATCATTGAGTAATTTCCAAGGACTGACTGATTAAAAAAATTGTCATCTACCTGGTGATTAGGTTCACCAAACTTAGGTTGAATGAAATGCAACATAAATGAAAAAAAATGCATAAACTGTCTCTGAATGTTTCCTCATAACCTTTTCATCTCAGGATTTTAAGATCATAGACTTAGAGGAGGAAGGCACCTTGAAAGCTAAGTAATCTAAATTCTTTACTTTGCAGATGAGAAAATGGAGACCAGGAAATGTTAAATGACTTCCTCTAGGTCACCCAGTGAAATGGTGTTTGACCTAACCCAGAATTGTTTTGGAGTACCTATATATGCTACATCAAGGCTTGGGGGAGGACTTTAGTGGAAGATTTATTTTAAAATATTCCATAACTCAGTTTGATCACTTAGTCTGACAAGCCTGCACCCCCTTCCTTTTACAGACTATTGTGAATTTGCCCATGAATCGAACCCCTTGATCGACTTAACTACATAAGTTCCTCTTCAGTAAATTCCATCTAATTAGTCAACATTTTCTTTGGTCTTAAGGTTCCTCAAAATGAATAGGTCCTTTGAACATCATCCAAGACTGATAGCTGGATCAATTTCAGGAAACCTTTTTGAATGCCCCTGGGAATAAGGTAAATGAGGCTAAAAACTCAACCTTCTGTTGAAACAATTAGGAAATATGACCTACATAAAGACAACAAAAGAGCATGTCTGCTTTCCCAAGACATGCCTTAGAAGCTCCTGCACATTATTTCTGCTCCCAACAGATAAAACATTTGGTGTCTGTCCTCTGAATTCATAAGCTGCACAAAGGCAAGCATCTCCAAGTCATGTTAGCATAGTTTAAGAGCAGTGGTTGCTTATGCAGTACTGTTTGCTAATAAAAATAACTTGCATTTCGGTGGGGTCATGAAGCTTTCAATAGTATTTCACTCAAAGCAGTCCTGTGAGGGAGGGACTTTGCTACTTCATTATTTTCAGAAAACTCTATTTTGTTATTCTAAATTAAAAAAATAAAATAACCATTTCCATATTTCTAGTAGAAAGGAAAATGAGGACTACACATGAATTTGTGAATCTCTATTATAGACAGTTTGTTTTTCTTTCCAAATAGATAATAAATTTAACATATAATTTTCATAGCTGTCTGGCTTGCTTGAGATTTTTTCTGGACTTCCCTTTCTGACTTTTGATCTTCAACTATCTGCTATTTACTCTGTTTGGTTAATCTCTCCATTGGTATTGTTTATCACCCATCTATAACTTAATAGATGGTCTTTCAAAGTTGGTGCAGCCAATGTAACAATAAAACAGACAGACAGACAGACAGAGGGAGGGAGAGAGAGAGAGAGAGAGATCATCTAATCCCTGGATGATATACATTTGGCATTGGTTTGCCAAATACTTGAATCTTTTGCTTCTTCATAGGACCAGCTATAGTATGGGCCTGCCAGGAGTAATTTTGGATAAGTCAGTGACCTAAGATACGTCATCATGGGTGGAATACTTTAGTTTTAGAAAAGAGTGTAACATATGTTTAACTTAATTTTTAGAATAGATGAAAATGGACTTTAAGCAAATAGATACATATTCCAAATCAGATATGAGATCTGGATGATATCTAGTAAGTCACAACCTCTGAAAACTGAGTCTTCTCATCTATAAAATAAAGAGGATAAAATGATTGACTTTGAAAGCTCAAATGATTCTGAAATTGTGTGATTCCCATTTATGAGGTGGTGCAAATAATATTGGAATCAGCTCAGTGGTGGAGTGGAGAGAGTACTTTGCTTGGAGTCAGAAAGACATGAGTTTAAATCTTGCCTCAGGCACTTACTTAGCTGTCTGACCCTGGACAAGTCACTTAACTCTATGAACCTCAGTTTTCTCGAGTCTAAAATGGGAATTAATAGTAGCACCTACTTAGTACAGTTGCTTTAAGGATTAGATGAGATAACATATGTAAATCTCTCATCTAACCTTCAAAAGCTATAAAATAATAATAATAATAATCAATAATAGTAGTATTAATGAGCCAATGAATATTTCTTAAATGCCTACTACATGTCAGACACACTATAAGTGCTGGGGAAACAAAGAAAGCCAAATGACAGTCCCTTTTATCAAGAAGCTCACAATCTAATGGTGGTAATAAGATACAAACAAGCTATAAAGAGAATATATTGAAAATAATCAACAAAGGGAAGGAATCAGAATTAAGACGGATTGGGAAAGACTTCCTGCAAAAGATTGGATATTAGATGGAATTTGAAGGAAACCAAGAAAGCCAGGAGGCATTGATAAGGAGGAAGAACATCCCAAGCTTGAGGGACAGCCAGTTAAAATGAAATGAGTCAGGAGGTATTAGATCTTGATTGAGGAATGAAGAGGCCCGTGCCAGAAGAATGCAGAGTGTTGTGGTTCATTCTTCATTTCCAAAAAGGCCCAATGAGATCAGGGGATGATGTTTAAACTTGTGGGTGAATTGGATTTAAGTGAGGCAGAGTTGCATAAAGTAGTCAACCTTATTGTCTCTTCCAGAGTCACTGAAGTCCAGTGGCAAGACAAAAAATAGTCAGAGGTGACCAGGGATGCAATGGATCAAAGGTCTTGGTGTCTTTTATATCTGATCAACCTCTAAGCACTCCGTAGCACTTACTTCAGCTGCCTTTATCACCTTCATCAACCACCTTCCTGGTGGAAGGAATTGTTCTTATCCTCCCATTCCACTGAGGGGTGTTTTCATATGCTTGGGAAAGACATCCCCATAACTCAGTGTCACAGGTTTGAGGCCTGTCCATTACCATCAACATGATTTAGCTTGTCTGCCTTTTACTGGGGTATGCCAATGAACGTGCTACTGTTTTCTGGAGCCACAGATAAAAGTTGGGTGGCAGGTGGATTAGCAGCCCTGAAAAGAACTGGGTAAGACTTCACACCAGAGTTGATGGAGAGCATAAGGTATAAGAATACTGGAAAGATGTGTAGGTTTGTTGGTTATGAAAGAATTTGATTGCAAAGCCAAGGGTTTTATATTCGGTTCTAAAGATAAAAAGAGAATCCCTGGATTTTACTGAGAGGGTGTGAACTGTGTAATGGTCACGCCTGTGCTCTAGAAAGACCACCTTGAATGCTGAGTGGAAGATGGACTGGAGTAGGGAGAGACTTGTGACAAGCAGACCAACCAGTATGCTATTACAATAGTCTAGGTGTGAAGTGTAGATCTACACCAGGGTAGTGATAGTGCCCAAGAAAGAAGTATTATAAAGTCAATCTGAGTTCTGACACAGTTGCTCAGTTGTGTTATAATGACAAGTGGGCAAGCCATAACATCTCTTATTTGCTCATTTTCCTTCTCTGGACATCAGGGGCTATAATTCCATGATGTGGAGATTTGAATTAGGTGATTTTTTATAACTAGCTGCATCTTCCTTTCCAACTATAAAATTACCTGATTTGGAGTTGGCAGAGGGAAAGTGACTTAAAGTCATATACCTATTAAATAGAAGAACTGATAAACAAATATAGTTATTCTGACTTTAAAGCAGTACTCTTTTAAACTTTCTATAATTACTATTATCATCTTCATCAGCAACATCATCATCACCATCTTTATTATTTCTACAACCATCCATCCATCAACAAGCAATTATTCAGTGCCCCTTTGGGTCAGGAACTCCACAGTGGTGGTACAGTGACAAGAGTAAAATAGCTCTTGACCTCAAAGAACCTTAAAAAAATAATGATCCAATAAATTTTGAGTGGCAGGGAACTCATACCATATAGCTTAATCATCCAATTTTATATATGTGCAAATTAATGACTTGACCTAATGATTTAAGTGACTTAATAATACTAACAGACTTCATATTTTATATTGTTTTTTGATTGATTGTTTGTTTGTTTCTTGTTTTTAGTTTACAAAGTATAGAAATGGGCCTGGAATTTAAATCTCCTGATTGATACCGAGGGCACTGAGTTCCCCTTTCTGTGACTATTGTTCAATCACACTAACCCTTGCAATATCAATTCTTTCTGGATCCAGACTTGTGTGGCATTCATACAGAGGAAGATGGGAGCATAGTTCAGCACTTCTCATACAGTGGGTGAGATTTTGTTGACCTAAGCATGTGCTGTCTCAGCAATGGGAGGCACTTGTTTCCTTGACAGTTCTAATAGAACTCCACAAGCTGTATTAGGAAGGATAGTCTTCTGAAATTTCAACACCAGACTTAGAATAAGGCCCTTGTAGACTATTACTTAGGGGAGTGAAATGAACTGTGACAATTGCTTGTTTGGGAGAAAATATTTTTCGAAATTCTGTGTTCCATGAAAAAAAATAATTTTAGACATGCTTTATAATTAATTTAGCCATTAAGAATGCTATACACCATTTGTTGCCAGTAAAGTTCAAGACACTTAGAAAGAAATAAAAACAAAATACTGACAGTTTGGTTGATGGCCTCATGCACTATGATTTCTTTTCTGACAATGAGGAATATATGTGTATTTTGTTTTTCTTTACAGAATGATCATTTTTTGGTCACATTTTTGTTTTTGTTTTTTTTTTGTTTTATAAGAAAATTAGTCTTACCAAATACTTTCAGGTGAAATGTCATTTCTATCAAAATAATCCCAAGAGTAAACATACACATACACATATACATACACGCATATACACACACGCATATATATATATATATATTTATGCATACATACGTGTGTGTGAATAATAGCAATAGTACTACCAGTACAGCTGCCAATAGTTAGCATTTGTTTAGCACCTACTTTGTGCGTGGAGGGTTAGGAAGGACTAGCACCTCCAGTGTGAGGGCTGCAGAGCCCTTTTCAGGGCTACTTATTTGTCTTTGGTGTCCACCTTCACCCAACTCTTACCTGAGGCTCCAAGAAGCTGTAGCATGCACAGTGGCCACATCCCAGTAAAACCCTCTTGCCAGACAGGCTACACCAAACTGAGGGTAACCCACAGGCCTCAAAAACTTTGATGAGTTAGGAGAATGTCTACCCTAAGCATGTGAAGACTTCCCCTAGAAGAATGGGAAGATGAGAACAATTTGTTCCAATGGCCATGAAAAAAAGGCTGAAGCAGGTGCTGTAGAGTGCTTAGAACTTGGTCTGACATCAGGCCATCACTAGTCATCCTGATGTTTGCCCTGCCACCAAATGTTAGTGACCTAGGATGAGAGGAATGAGGCTGATGACTCTGTGCAGTTTTGCCACACTTAAGTACAATTCTCACACAAGTCAGGGCATCATCCCACGATATCATTGGTCCTTTTCGAAAATGAAGGAAGAGCAATAAGTATGTGGCAAATACTTTTCAAAATAAAGATAGAAATGACAAGATTTTGCAAGTGATTGAATGTGTGAGGTGAAAGAATGAACAACTGCTGATGACACTAAGGTTCTGAACCTGGGTTACCAGAAGGATAGTGGTGATTACCATAGCAACAGACAAGTTGCTAAAGGATGGTTTTGGGGGGAAGAGTGTGGCAAGATAACGTATATTGATTGGGATCTTTGATATCTCACAGCCATTCATCTTGTGGGAAATATCCAACTTAAAATGAAAATGGGTTGGGGTAGGACAGCTAATCACTGGTCATTGTCCCCAAAAGTGGACAATCCTTATAGTCATGAAGAAATCTTTGGTGGGCATCCTGGTAGGGGGCGTTGCAAATTGTGCCTACATAGCTGCTGCTGTGAGTGCTCCCATCAGAACTAGGCAATAATTGCCTTGAGAGATTGAAACCTAGCTCAGAAAAGGGAGATTTGACTGTCTATGCCAGAAGGACAGCAAGAAATGACAGAGTGTTGTAGGACAAGAGTAGATACATTTGTATTGGAGACAAACCAATGACTGACAACTTTTCTAACATTGAATTGTTTGATTAAACAACCTATGGGATCTGTAAAGGGTCATCAGTGGGCCCTTTACCTCAAAGGCCCATACTTTGCAAGTAAATCATTGCAGTACAGGTAGAAAGAAATTTACTCCAAAAAATTGTTAGAGTTGGAATGTAAATTAGAGATGACTATGGCAGACCCCCCACTTTACAGTGAAGGAAACCAGTCCAGAGCTGGTGACAGAGCAATGAATACAACACTGTCCTGAAGACTACCAATCCAGGACTTTCACCTAAGTTATTAATATCTGGTCTCCTCATGGGGGATGGAGGAAGATACCCATTCAGAGAAATTATCTCGTTTCATCCCTTAGCATGTAGGACTAATTGAGGGAAAGAATGACTTTAGGTTCTTATAGTTACATACTGTCCACAAGCAATCTGTCCTTATTTTCTCAGCCCATTGCTTGGCAAGTTCAGGCACTTTGGGAAGATAAATCTATAAGGGAAAGATAATTTCCAGGCATGGAGGACTCTGGACTTAGTCCTCCACCCTCACTATCCCTCTCTTGTATCTGCCCATGATGAGTGGCAACAGAGAATTTGTAGTCTTGGGATAGACTAAGCCTTCTACAAAGCTGACCCTAGGACACCTGAATTGCATTACTCTCTATTCTTATAAATTTATTCTCCTGGACTCTCCCCATCAACCTTGTCTAGATGCTGCCAAAAATATGAAAACCATGGGAGCAAAAGTTATAGCAGAATGTCGAGTTCCACAGGATGCCCTAGAAAGATGTTCCTCAGGTAGAGGAAGAGATTGTGTCTCTCTTTCCAAACCTGAAGTCTCATTCCCCTACCATAGCCTTTATAGGTGGCTATTTACATCATAGTTTTTTTTTCCTTTCTTACTAGCCAGGAAGATGTTATAAAGGAGATGGTGGCCCTCCCCATATGTGGGCACTGAAAGGATCAGTTTTCTGTATAAAGACTGAATTATGTTGGTCTGATGATAAACCTTCTATCCCATAGGATGTGCCAGATGTTGATTCCCATGGGAACCAACTAAGAAATCCCAAGAAGGAATAATGAGACAATTATAGCTCATTGCATGAGCGCCAACTCTTATCTAATTTCTCATAATACTGTCACCTAATGTGCATGGCCTATCTCATCTCTAAACCATTAAAAGGCTCTTCCTGGATTCCCCACTACAATTCAGTTTCACTCAAGTATTTTTCCTTAAAGAAATATAATTTCTATCTTCTACTCCTTAAATACTTGTGACTAGTATACATTTTCCACACTTGAGTAATGCCCCATGTCACCTTGTACTTAGGCTGTGATTTCATCTGTGTAGTTAATACCCATCGTGCAAACTCCCTTCAGGAGTGCAGAAGGGTTACATTTCTGTAATTTACGATCTTCTTGCTTGGCCAGGGGGTGTCCACACTTACAGTCTAGATTCATCAAAAACTGATGATTTTTCCTGATTCCAAGTCAAACCCTTCTAATACTATGTCCTGTGATATCTCTTAAATGGAACTTCAGAATTTTTATCAACATGATCACCTTCCCTTTTCTAATGAGAATGACAGTGAATTGTGAACATAAACAGCATTAGAAAAGCTTTAAATATGGGCCAAACTTGGAAAGATGTCATTCAGAAGAGAATGGTCAGAGACAGAACAAATAGAACCTTCAAATTAAACAGCTACCTAGAGCTCCAAAAATCCTCACTCGGCCCATGCAAACACTCTTGATTTCCCTGACTTCTTGGCACAGATTGTATCTTTTCACTGGAGCATTGCATAATTGATTGTTATATAATTTTAGAGAGCTGCATAAAGGAATGCATAAAAAACTCCTGTCCCGGGAACACTGCAATTAATTAGGCCCTAAGCATTAAGCCTTTCGAGTGAATACAATAGAACATAATTCTTTTCCAGATATGCATTTGCATTTCCAAATATAATGTCCCTTCATTCACAATTTATGAGCCAAATCTGCATGTGATTTAGCACTGAACCTACATTTAAGAATTAGTATTATGGCAGAAACTACTCTGAAGGCAAATTTAAGATGAACTGACAAGATTTGGGGCCTCAAAACCATCACCTGAACTGTTGTTTCCAAATGGATCTTGTTCATCAGTGTCAATGGCCTTAACTCTAAAGAATGTGATGGAGTTTGGCAAGAAAATAAGCAATCATACATAGAGATTGCTTTCAAGTGGGATCCTTATCTTTACTGCTTATACCTAACAATACAAAAAATTGGTACAGTTAGGTAACATCACTACTTCCAATCAATGCATAAAAAAATGAACTCCATGTGGAGAGAAAATGCAGCAGGAAGAGACAGATAGCTTTTCACTAGTACCCAGCAGGGAAATAGAACATACTACCAAGATTATCCAGAATCAAATTTAGTGATGACTATCGGGTTTTTGAGTAGACTAATGTGTGATGATTTGTAGTTTTTTTTTTTTTCCCATACAGCACTTGTGAATGCAGTTCTCTTCTTTTATGGCTACAGTCCTGTGATGATAGAAATTGAAGAGATCTTAGAACTCATCTATTCTACTACTGTTCCCATTCTGCAGATGAAGAGCATCATTCCTGGATAGGTGAAGGTTCTCCTTCATGATTACACAGGTTTTCCATGAATGAGAGTGTTAATGAAGATTACACAATGCTATAGGAACCAGATGTGACTTAGATGAAAGTACACTGAGAAAGCCAGGTTCTTGGCAGTACAAATCATGCAAAATATAAGGCAGAATGGTTAGCCTAGTAGGCACAGGTAAAGTCAAATGGCATTATTAGTATGAATCAGGATAGTAGAAGGGAAAAGGCTGAACCGTGTCTAGAAAAACTAGATTTGACATATGTATAGTCAAGCTACTCATTGCAGGTCACAGAAGATAATGGGGCTGGGCTGGATTCAATATGAGATAAGGACAGATGCAGTGGTGCTGCAAATAGGAAGGCAAGAATGAATCTGGGCTGAAATCAGCATTGTTGGCAGCTCCACTTGAATAGTTGACCTAGATGATTCCTACTCGTGATATTAGGCAAAATTCTACAAATTACTCTATAAGGTTTCCTCTGTAACTCATGGTTACCTTTGTTTTGTTGTTAAACACTTTCAGTCTTGTTTGACTCTTTATAACCCCATTTGGAGTTTTTTTTGGCAAAGATATTGGAGTGGTTTACCATTTCTTTCGTCAGTTTGTTTTACAGATACGGAAACTGAAGTAAACTGTGTTAAATGAGTTGCCCAGTGTCACACAGCTACTAAGTTCCTGAGGTCATATTTGAACTCAGGTCCTCCTGACTTCAAGCCTGGTGCTCTATCCACTGTGATACCTAGCTGCACTGATTACCTTACCATATGTCTTTTTGGCAGTACTATCTGGGTTGCAACTATAAATAATTGGACTATTTGGCTTCTGAGGTACCTATCAGCTCTAGGTCTCTGATCATATTTCTTGATGCCTTATCCCAGTGAAATGCACTCTTTTCCTATTGGCTACATAATAGCCTCAGCATTAACTTTCTGGGATTAAAAATAGCCAAGCATAAGTTGACCAACTCCCCAATTTGTGCTCAGAAACAGAACAGCTTAACTGTTCTACTATAAGCCTGTTGGTACTCCCAGATCATTTCTTAGTTCAGTTGCTAAAATGAAAGATGCTTTTAGAGGTTTAGGAAATGAGCCCGTGGTTTTCATAAAACATTTCTTCTTCAACTGCGTATGAAAGCCTGTGCCAATTGGATGTACCACTTCACAGTAACTGTATAGAATTGCTCTGAATAATGTTAAGTGTCTTTTCTATCTTGAATGTCTTTGAGTCTGAAAACTGACATGACACTCAGCCTGTCTCTAGTCATTAGTAAGCTTATTATGGTTTCTATAAGGAAAAGGGGGGAAAAGGAAGCTCAAGTGGAGTATAACGAAATAATAAAAAAAAATCTTCATTTTCAGAAATTGCTGCCACTTCAAGAGAGGCTCTTCATGATGAACTAATCATGTGGAGTTATAGTCATAATATCTAGCTGGAATTTTCCCCCACAGAGTTCTTGGGCAAATTGGTCAATGATGATAAAGTTAGACTTTGATCCACTTGTCATGTTATTTAAGAGCTTTGAGTGGGGATAACATGTTCTGATGGGTGAGAACTTCCATATCTAAGCCAGGCCTAGACAGCTAACTGTGCTTCACTGGTGTCTTTCTACTAGGTCAATACAAATCTATTTTGCATCCCAGTCCAAACCGAAACCCCTCCCTCCCTCTCTCTCCCTCCTTCCCTCTCTCCCTCCCTCCCTCCCTCTCTCTCCCTCCCTCCCTCAGAATCATAATCAAATTAACACTACTATTACTATTGTTCTTGAAAATGTCATGTCAATTAATTGTCATACGACTCCACTTCCCATTCTTTTATATTACAAACCAAAGTGTTATTTCTTGGCCGTGACTATTCTATATGTCTTTTTTTTCCCTTATTACAACGCAAAACATGGAAAACAAGGACTATCTTTAATATTTATTTCTAGCATTTAGCTAACTGCCTAGTACATAGCAAGAGATTATTAAATGTTTTGTCTTTCATAACAACTTACATGGAGAGAATTAGTGATATCTTTGACTATATAATGTGGATAATCTGAGCAAGCATGTATTGATTTAGGCATAAGTTCACAGGGAAGGGAAAGGAAAGGAATGAGCATTTATATAGCACCTACTATATACAAGGCAGTGTGCTAAGTGACTTGCAAGTGTTATCTTCTTGATCCCCACAACAAGCTGGTGAAGTAGATATTATCCCTCCTGTGTGTGCCCATCTAGAACTGTAGTTGAGGAAATTGAGACAACCCAGGGTCACACAGCTACTGTCTGAGGCAGGATTTGAACTCAGGTCTTTCTAACTCCAGGCCCAGCACTATATCCACTGCACCCCTTAGCTGCCTCTGAGACACTTAAGTGCCTCTAGATCAGAGGATCACCTCTCTAATGCTGGCAGTTACATCAGAACCAATCTAGCCCAATTTCTGCATTTTATAGATGAGAAAACTGAGCCTATAAAGTTTAAGCGACTTGCCCAAGGTCTCACATGTACTATGCTTCATTGATATGATTTGAATCCAGGTTCTCTTTTTCTAAAATATGAATTTTTCCACTGAATCGTGGATGATTTATGCCTAGCATTGTATGTTGAAATGACTCATATCTAGAATATACCCACTTAAATTCTGCTTAATTTCTGTCCATGTACTATTGAATAATAGAAAAAGTATGGTTCAGCTAATGGATCAGTGGCAGGAAATCATTCTAGTTTAGCTCTTGGTTCTCCTAACTTGCCAGCTGGGAAAATTATTTATGTTTTCTGAGCCTTAAATTGTTCATATCTGAAATGACATAAGAATCTGCTTAGCATTGTGGGTAAAAAATTCATCAAAAAGACGTGGGTTCAAATTTCACCTCTAATGCATGTGAGCTATTTCATCTTAGGAAAGTCATATAAGCTCTCATTCCTTAGCCAGTTGTCTGAGGAGGTCTACTACAGACAAAGTGCTGATCTAAATAAGTAGAGGTGCTTCCTCATTAAGAATTCTTAACAATGATGATAATTATAACAATATTAGGCAGGCAACATTAATATAGTGCTTTATGCTTTGGAAATTATGTTGGACATGTTAATTAATTTGATCCTTAAAAGAACCCGGGAAAGTAGGTGCTATCATTTCCCCCATTTTATAGATGAGAAAACTGAGGCACAGAAATGTTGACTGATTTGCCCAGAGCCATAAAACTAGGAAGGGTTTAAAACTGGTTTTAAATTCAGGTCTTCTTAATTCCAATTCCTTCACTCTGTTCACTATGCCCCCTACCTTTCTTTGACAATTCCCCTCTAACATTGAAATAACAAGTGTGGTTTAAGAAAAAGGATGCATAATTGTTGCTATTTGATCGACAGGTTGTTGTAAGGGAAGTATTTTGTGAGGGGAAAGTATGATAGAAATATGTACATTTAAAGGATTTTATATTATGAGCACTTCACTTCTCTCTTAGGACCAAAACACTACCACCCTCCCCACTCCCATACATACCATAAGTAATTAGTAACATAATTGAAGCTGTCCATCTAAGATTACACAAAATTATGGGTATTAAAAAAACAAAATCAACCTGTGGTCTGTTCGATTATTTCTAGCCACACCACATAACTTCCTTTTTCATGCTTAATCACAGATTATTATGTGTATATTTGTGTATACACACATATGTACATATACACACATATGTTACATATAATAATCCCCAGATATTTGTGAAAAAATAGAAATAGGATAAAAAGGTACAGAAATAAAACAATACCATTTGCTTAAAATAATTTCAGTTTTGTGGATGATGTGATTAGAAAATCAGGTAGAAATCACAGGTGAAAATTAGGTAGAAATCATTTTTTTTACTGACATTCCAGGCTCTTTGGGGAAGTTCCAAGGAATCATGTCTCACTATTAATAACAATATACTCACTTTGTATTTAATGCTAGTTGTACAGGGTCAATATTTCACTAGTTCTATAATCTGCTACCTTTCCAAGCATATGATAAATTATTTTTCTTCACATATTCAATGTTCCAGCTAAACTCCCTTCCTTTTCCATAATATCTTCTGTCTCCTTAACATTATACAAAACCCCTATTCCTGGAATGGATTTCCTTCTAACCTTTCCCTGTTGAATCTCTAGATTCTTGTAAAGCTCACCTCAAATGTTCAAATCCAGTATAAGGCCTTTCCTGATACTCTCAGTTTCTAGAACCCTCTCCTCCACCACTGCATTTTACCTATGTGGTTTTTTTTGTGTGTATGTGT
This sequence comes from Trichosurus vulpecula, assembly GCF_011100635.1. Lineage (NCBI taxonomy): Eukaryota > Metazoa > Chordata > Mammalia > Diprotodontia > Phalangeridae > Trichosurus > Trichosurus vulpecula. Next base: position 249,848,251 of record NC_050578.1, read on the forward strand.
GTGTTGTATGTATTTGTGTATGTATCTGTTCTGCTATGTTTTCCCCTAAAATATGTAAACTCTTTGAAAGAAGAGAATATTGTTTTGCTTTGCATCCTCTATGCTCTAGTACCTAGCATATTACCTAAAAAATAGGTCTTTATTGGTTGAATAGATAGATGGATTTGTGTAATCCCTCTGTGGCTTAAATTCAATTGTATAAGGTTGTGTGTGATATTTATTTGGTGTTGTTGTTTGGCTTTGTTTTTAGACCCCCACTGTAAGTATTATGGCATTGTTATTAGAGAGTTAGCATTCCTTTGAGTACTTCCTCTGATACATGCTGACTGTGTGACCTTGGGGAAGTCTTTTAACTTCCCAGTACTCTGAGGCAGAGTTTTTCAAACATTTTGTCTGAGGAAGTCTTTATACTCATGAAAGTTATTGGGGACCCTGCATTTTTTATTTGTGCAATGTGTCTATACACATTCACTGTGTAAGAAATTAAAATATCTTAATATTAAAAAAAAATCATGGATCTCTAAGAGTGGTCATATAACAGTTTCAGAACCATTGGTCTAGGCAGCTAGTTAAGCCTCTGCATTATGGAGAAATGTGAAACTACATAGGCAGAGGGAGTTTCCTCACCCAGGAGTTGTCCTAACAATGGAGTCACAGTCTACCCCTCATTTCATATACCAGAAACTGAGCCAGATACTAGAATTAGAAAGACAAAAATGAATCATTCCTTTCTCAACAAGCTTGCATTGAGAAAGAAAAAAAGAATTTGCAGCTGAATTTAAGAGAATGTTAAAAAATAATAAAGGGAAGAAGGAGGAGAAGGAGGAGGAGGAGGAGAAGGAGGAGCTCATGTTACAGCTATTTGGCCCAGAGATAGAGAGCTGGATCTGGAGTCAAGAAGAACCAAGTTCAAATCAGGCCTCGGATGCTAACTGTGTGACCTTGGGCAAGTCATTTAACTTCTGCTTGCCTCAATTACCTCAGCTATAGAATGCGATAATAATGGCACCTACTTCCAAGGGTTGTTGTAAAGGTCAAATGGGATAATATTTGTAAAGTGCTTCACACAGTGCCTGGCACATAGTGAGTGCCATAAAAAGGCTAGCTGGCTATTGTTGTTGTTAATAGTAATAATAATTTCTGTACAAATATGTAGAAAGCTTTTGTAGCTATTGTGGTAGAAAAAATATTGATCATGAAGTCAAACTGAGACTGAGCCTCTCTGAAGTTAGCCACCTTGTTCAAAACGTGACATAACACTGCTATATACCCTTGGGCAAAATCTTTACCGCTTCAAGGCTTTTAGAAGAGCCTGCCATCACACTAAAAATAAGAACAAACAAAAGAAAGAAACCAGATTTGAGAACTCAGTCATCGCACCCCTCTGCCGCAGTCAGAAGAATTTCATAAATACATTCTTTTCTGATAGTCAATGTGCTTCATTGTGCCTCTGACCTTGTGCTTCCTGGAGAGAGTTCTAAACATTATTACTGAGATATTACAAAGAAAAATATACTCCAGGGGGATTTTATTGCAGCAGTAAGAGGCCATTGTTCACATTTACACTTGGAAATAACATATGGAAATAAGCTCAATGACCGTTCATTGGAACACTATTTGGGAAGGAGGTAATTGATGATTGGCTCCCATCACTCTTTAAACAAGTGATATATGATCCAGGCTCTGAAGGCCCCAAAGCCATCGCCAAATGTATCATGTGACATGACAAATTTCTGGAGATAAAAATAATTTGAGCTCACTTTATAGTATAAACATATTCACCCATATTGATACTTAAGTGCATACACAGGCATGTATAAATATATAAATACAAATGTTTATATATGCACACATATTCACTTATATACCGTGTATTTGTGGATATATATTAATATGTGCATATATAGACATATCTATGTATTGATTCTACTAGATGGATGCATAGATAGAAGTATGTATTGATTTATCAATAGATCAATAATGATGAATATGATTGATATATATGTCTACATGTATATAGATTTATACATCTACATGTAGATAGATCTATATATGTATAGATGAGATATAGATATAGCTAAAGCTTTAGATACAGATATAGATCCTCCATAAATACAGATTCAGAACTGTCCTGCAGCTTTCAGTCTTAGAAAGTTGGATTGGGGTATTGATAGCATAGGTTACCTTATGCTGATCATAAAGCCATTAAGAAGTCTTCCTGCCTCTGGGTCCAGGCCTCCATACATTTCACCAGGTTGTCTCTCAAATGTGTATGTATGTACAAACTCAGGCACAAATATATGAAAGGCAGAATACCATCATGTGGATATACAGGTATGCACATGTATGAAAGACATCATGGAGTAGTGAATGAAGGATGATTCTCACAGTTAGAAAGACCTAGTTGCACTCAGGCATGACCTCTGACACTGATATCTTTATGGCCCTTTACTTCTTAGCATCTCCAGGCAACTCTCTAAAACTAAGTATTGAAGAATAATTGCAAATCTTCATTGATAAAGGGAATTTCCCCTCCAGAACATCTATATGTCAATGAAAATCACAGATTAAGAGCAAAAATCACATATTAAGGTCTGGAAAAGTTTTCTTCACAAGTGATCTTATCCATCAACTTCATTATGAAAGAGAGGAAATTGACCGCTGCTGAGAGGAAAGTAAGTAACCCCATGTCACATAGCTAGAGACAAACTGAATAAATTCATGTTCTCTGCCTATGAAGTTCTATGTCTGGCTTCCCTCACTTTCCACATGTTATCTATCATATTTGTTCTTCCTAAATTCTCCCTCTTGCAACCACTCTATCACCCATAAAATCTATACCCATGTGATCCTTCTTAACGGGGTCTTTCCTGATTCTTTCAGTGGTGGCCCTCTCTCAAAAATATGTACTTACATCCTATTTATTGCTTACATGCATTTATTGTTTCCCTGAGTAGAATGCAAGGTCCCTGAGAGCAGAGACTGGCTCATTTTCATCCTTGTATCCCCAACACCTAGCTCAGCAATTGTCCAATATGTGCCCTTAAAACCTGCTTGTTGAAGTGGCTGAGCCAAGATACAAACCCATGTCTTCTCACTCCCAATCCAATACTCCTTTAACTTCCTAACACTGTTTCTGTTTATCATCCCCTGATGTGATCCCTCACCACAGTGTGGAGGGAAGCCTAGGTTTGTGAAAACCATAGAGCGCTTTCGTAGACACTGCTAAAACAGAAAACCCTCATGTGTAAGCCCAAGGGTACAATACAGTTATACTGCCTGAAAACCAGGCTAGCTAAGTCCAGAGAGGCTCATTGCCAGAAAACTGGTCGCCAGGTTTTGATTCCTCCATCACCTCTACCCCACCCCCTTATTCCACTCTTGACCTGATAACCCCCAGCAACTAATTGTCTTTCTATTTTGGTGATAGTTTGAAACCTGAATCAACAGAAGGAGTACACTCAGTGTTGAAAAGAAACTGCCTTAAAGCATTTCAGTAAGTGTATATATGATATAGACATAGAGAAAGGAACATGGATCCTAATGTCAGAAGACCTGGTTTCAAATCTTGACTGTTACCTTTTTGCATGACCTGGGGCAATTCATATGACCATTCTGGTCCTCATTTTCTTCACTGTATAATTAAAGGCTAACTGACCTTTGAGATCGCTTCCAACTCAAAATTCTATGACTTATTAATATAAGTATGTATATCTATTTATTTCTTAGTATTGGTAGGAAAGAAGGAAATAGGCTCATTGAAAAAGATGAAAGACAGATTCTTAAATCATGAAGTTTAACAACTATAAAATACTAAGAGTTTTCTGATTTTTTATTTTATCTATTTATAGATTTCTCTTAGTTTTACAGTCAGATGTTTATTTTCCTATGGCTATACATGTATATACAAATACACATATACACATAATTGCATGTAATATACATATGTACACACACATATATATACACACAAACATATGCACACACTCAGTCAAAAACATTTATTAAGTGCCTGGTATATGCCGGACACTGTGGTAAGTATGGAGAAACAAAATGAAGCAAAAGATTGTCCCTGATCTCAAGGAGCTAACAATCAAATGCTAGAGACAATATTTAAACAAATATATGCAAAACAAGTTATAGGATAAATAGGAAATAATTAACAGGAAGAAGGCACTAGAATTAAGAGGGATTAGAGAAGGCTTCCTGTAGATGGTGGGATTTTAGTTGGGACCAGAAGTCAGGAAAGTGGGCAAGGATTCTAGGCATGGGGGTTTGCCAAAGAAAATGCCCAAAAGCAAGGTTTATTTTTCACAGAATAGCCAGGAGGCTTATCAGATTGAAGAGTATGTTTTAGGGAGTAAGGTCTAAGAAGATTGGAAAAGTACAAGGGGTTGAGGTCATGAAGGGCTTTGAATGCCAAAGAATATTGTATTTGAACCCTGGAGGCAATAGGGAGCCACTGAAGTATATTGAGTAGGAGAATGGGGTGTGACATGATCTGACTTGACTTTAAGAAAATCATTTTAGGGGCTGAGCCAAAGGTAGATTGAAGGAGAGAGAAACATGGAGCAAGAAGACCCAACAACAAGCTATTATAACCCCCCCCCACCATGTGAGGTTATGAAGTCCTGCAGTAAAGTGGTGTCGGCACAGATATGTAACTAAAATCCATCTGAGTTAATGTTATGACCAAATAAAATAGTGCAAAGGTAGAAGATAAGAGGGCCCATGACAAGACCCTTGAGGCCAACCTGCCACTAGAGGGCATGATCTGGAAGAGGACTGAGCAAAGAGCCAGAGAAGGAGCAATTAGATAGATATGAAGAGTACCAGGAGAAATTGGTGTCCCGAAAACCTAGAGAGAAGATGCTGTCAAGTAGGAGAGAGTAATCAATAGTGTTAAGGCTGCTGAGAGGACAAAGAGACTGAAGACTGAAAAGAGGTCATTGGATTTGGTCACCAAGAGATCATTGATAACTTTGGAGAGACCAGTTATAATGGAATGACAAGGTCAAAACTTAGATTACCAGGAGTTAAGAAGAAAGTGAGAGACGAAATGGAGGTACCTATTTTAGAAGACCATTTTGAGGAGTTTAGCTCCAAAGAGCAGAAGAGATATAGAACAATAGCTAAGGAGGATGGAAGAATCAAGTGAGGTGTTTTTGTTTGTTTTGGTTTTTTTGTTGTCTTTTAAGATGAGAGAAACATGGGCCTGGCTGTTGGTAGTAGGGAATGAGAAGCAAGTGGGATGAGAGTCAGCCAAAATTCCAACTCAGTTAAAAAAGGAGATAGGGAGAGATTGAAAATAAGTGAGAGTATGGATAGCAAAGAAGGTAATCTGATGGAGGTGACAGCATAGACTGCGTGGCTTAAATACGTAGAAGGTTAGCCTTGTAAGACCACTCCATCCTGTGAAACAGAAATCAAAAAAAATATATAGTGGCAGAAGGCAACTGAGTGATGTGAGAGGGGTAAGAGGGGAGAAGAGGGAATGAACTAATTTTTTTTTTGTAAAATATGTGGCAGTATTTTCAACTGAGAGAGTAAGGGGAGGGGGAGCTGTTGGAAGTTGGAGGAGGAATGGAAAGGTTTTAAATAGCCTAGCCATTGGGGAATGTGGCACAGTGAGTTTATTAAGGAGATATAATAAAATTGTCTAGTAGCAGTGAGGACCCAGCTGAGATTATATAACATTAATACCTAGTGAAACCAGTCAGAAGAGTTACTTGATTTTTCTCTATCTTTGTTTAGCAGCACATATATAGGAAAAGGAGGTAAATGGTGGGAGTGAACCAAGGCTGAGATATGCCTGGGCATAATCAGGATGATGATAAGGAAGCTATAAAATTAAGAGAGGAGGACTGTGTAGAGATCAGTTGGTTCAATAAGGGGTCAAGACAGAGAGTATAGATAGTGGCTAGTGTAAGCGGACATGACTGAAGAGAGAATTGAGGATCAAGGAATTGGAGGTCATGGTACTTATGAAGAGTAGGATTTTGTAAGAGAAGGCAGGGAAAGAAGAGAAAAGGCAATAGATTGTGATTAGATAAGGAGATTTCAGGATTCATGAATGTAGAATTGGTACATTTGTGAGTGGTGGCAAGATCAAGATTATGACCATCTTTATGTGTGGCTGAGCTGGGTGGAGGAGTAGCTCATGGGAAATAAGTAGCTTGAGGAAGTCAAGATATATGTTGATGTCCGCTAGTATGAAGGCAGGCACTGAGGAGGAGAAAAAAATTATGAGCCAGGTACTGATCTCATTGAAGAAGGAAGAGAAATGATTCTGGGTTCTGTAAACAATGACTACTAGAATTTCTATTGAGTAACAGTATGAATAGCATGAACTTCAAAGCAAGAGGAGTTACTGAGTGGTGGAGGAAAGGGGAGAACCTGGAATTGTCAATGGGAAACAAGAAGTATTGAATGTTTCATTGCACTGAAAACCGATTGGGGGGTGGAGTATTCTCACAGCAAATGGAACGTAGGATAAAATTGATCACAGCATAATGTCTTTCCCTCTGAATTTCACAAAATGTCCCCAGGATATAAACTACAGTTGCCTTTAAAATCCCCCTCCTCCCCCCAAAAATCAGTTTGTCTGCAGAACACAATTGAAATTCATCAAGTTTATAGACTACTGAAGCTTATAGGCTCCTTCATCTGCCCCTCCACCTAGAGTTGAGAATTAAAGTATATACTGTTTTAATGTGATAGGATCATTTCTTCTAAAAAGTCAATGGGAGGTCCTAAATGTTTTATACTGAAAGACTTTAAGCTGTAAAAGCTGTTATGAATCATATCAAATGTCTTAGCTGGCCATTATTTGCTGGGTTAGTTTGATGAGAAAATGCAGAACTCATTTCTGCTTCTAACAACTGTCATATAAAACTTTGTCCCACGGTACCCAATAGGATTAGATACCTGAAAGGTGGCAAAAAGTGCATTGGCCTCAGGGATGGGTGTATGATAGAGTAGGGGTAAATAACGAATCATTCCCCAGAGTCAAAGAAAGAGATAAAAGTGAAGAAGCCTATGTGTAGGACACGTTGAAATGTTCCATCAGGATAGCTTTGGTAAAGTGTGCCCCATTCTTCTCTTGAGGATGTAACCACTGCCACTTGTGCTGAACTGCATGGTGTCCCAAATAAAACCTACTCTTGTCATTCATGTGAAGTGATCTTTGAACACAGGATACTCGTCTATTAACACTCTGAAACCCAGCCATGGATGGCAACTCATCTCGTTCCATTCCTTGCCTTCCATCTTACTTACTAGTTTACATATAAACGATCTTGTGTCAGCCAGCCTCCATTTCAGCCTGTGAATTTTGCTGACACTGGAAATATTTACAAATATTTCTTGACGCTTCATCAAACATCTTGTCAATTTGTATGCTCAGAGTTTATACTTACACAGACATTCTTAATGGTGTCCTCCGCACATGCAAGACACCAGATTTGCTTTCCAAAACGTTTGTCAACAAGATCTGTGTAAGGTTTAGAGTTCTGTTCAAGAACTGAGCACTTTGCTTTCATCTCAAAGCTCTTATTTTGTGTTTTCTTTAATCTTTTACATATAACGTGCACAAAGCATGGATCGTTTATTTAAAGAAAAAGAACAAAAAACTAATTATTGAAAATATAAGTATGGTTTTGTAATGAAAGGTAGGGTTCCATAGAGGGATAGACTTAGAATTTGGAAGATATGTTTCCAATTTTGCCTTGGTGCATACAATACATCCATTATAATTGCTTAATCTTTCATTCCACCCCAGTTAATCTTATAAGATTCTAGTTAATCAATCTGGATCAGTGTAGGGAGATTCCATACTAAGATATATTTAAACAACAATCATCTGGGCTTAAAAATGAATAGGGGATGTAGCAGAGTACAATGGAAAGGCTATTGGTTTCTGAAGTCAGAGTTGTAGGATCAAATCCTTGCTTTGGCTTTTTATTTCATTTAAAGAGATTTGTATTGATTTATTTTATTTCAACATCATCAACAACATCCTTCCTCCAAAAAATAAAAAGAAAATCTCTTCCCTTCTTCCAGAGTTATACTTCATAACGATTATTTGTTTGAAAGATGGAGAAAAAATATATCTAACAAAACAAATCAACCCAACAACCACAAAAACATCTACACCTGTGGATCAACCCCTCTCCAAAGGAACAGGGGGAGGTATATTCTCATACCTGTTCTTTGGGACAATCTTGTTCTTTATAATTTGTCCACATTGATTATTCTGTGATTGTTCTTTGTATCTACATTGTTATTTTCATAACGTATAGTTTTTTTTCCCTTTAACTTTATGTCACTTTGCATCAGCTCCTATCACTTTGCATGCCTCTTTGTATTCTTCATGATTATGGTTTCTTGTAGCTCAATAACATTCCACGATATTGATGTTCTAAAATTGTGTAACCATCCTCAAATTGATGGACATCTACTCTGTTTTGAATTCTTTGCCACCATGAAAAGTTTGTATGTATGTACATGTGTGTGTTTATGTAGTCTTTGTTTTGATTGCATCCTTGTATTATATGCTTACCCAGAGAATCTTTGCATCAAAGGATATGACTTATTTGAGTCGTTTTATTTGCTTAATGCCAAATCACTTCCTAGAATGGTTTCACAAATTTACAGTTGCATCAATAATTCATTAATGTGTGACTTTCCCTACCTTCTCCAGCATTGACTGTTACCATCTTTTATTATCGATGTCAAATTTCTGGATGCTAGATCAAACTCCTTTTGATTGGCCTTCTCAGTAATAAGAGATTTGGACAGGTTTGTTTTACACACAACCGTTAATAGTTGCCAATTATTTCTAGAACAGTGAGTTTGTAACCTTTGCTAACTTCTCTATTGGGTAATAACTTTAGGTCTAATGTGTTTCTTTAGATTGCCCATATATCTTGGATATCAAATAATTACAGAATTATGGATATGACCTTGGACAAGTCATAGAATCTTCCCATTCTTCAATTTCCTCCTATGTAAAGTAAGGGATTGAACTATTCTTAACCTGGGATCCATGAACTTTAAAAAAATAACAGCTATTTCAATATATGTATTTTATGTAATTCTATGTATTTTAATTTATTTATTTCAAATATTTTTCTGAGAAGGGGTCCATCATACTCAACAGGCTGCTATAAAGGTCTGTCCATGACTCAAATATTTAAGAATCCCTGCACTAGATATGAAACTATGAAGTTTCTTCTTATTTTTGTTTCTAAGATCTATGAGGAATTCTATCTCAGAAAACACAATTCTCTCAGTAGACAAAGCAGGTAAAATTAATCCATCTCTTATATAAATTGATACTTATATTATTATCTTTATTTTCTTAATTAACTGCTAACAATCTTGCACTTGTGAAGTTGATTTTTTCACCACTATAAGACTTTGCATTTATACTTATTATATTTAACCTTCTTATATTCAGACCAATGCTACAGCCTGTCAAGAATTTTTTTTTGATCCTGATTTTCTCAGTATGTGTTACCTCTCCCAGCTTTCTATCATTTCATGTTTGATGAGCATGTATAATAGCAATTTAGATTTGAAGATCTTTCCCACCCATTAATAGGCCATGTGACCTGATTATATCACAGGAAGCCTAAGTCATGTGTGGTAGGAGGAGCTTCCTGACAGGAAAAGGAAGTCGTGTCACAGAAAATGCAGAGAGAGAGAAAGCTGTTATGACTGTTAATGATCGTACTGTTAGAGCTGAGGTAATGCAAGTCAAGCTCTGAGAGCTGAACAGACTGTGATGACCTAATGTGCGTTTGTTTTTGGGAAGGCCCCAGCATGGGGTTGGAGAGGTTTGGGGATGATGAGGCTCAGGGTGGTGATACTATGTATCGAATGCTTTGCTGCTGTGATGGATTGGGTAGATGGCTTGTGGGATCTGGTTCTCTGGTGTCTGAATAAATGGTTTACTTCTTCTACCTTCCGTGTGGGGAGTCTCGTATATTTCACAATATAGAACCACATGGACATTTTGACAATTACCAACTACATTGCTATTGTTGCCTTACTGATACAGCGTGCACGTAGGTTTTGAGCTCAGACTCCAGCTAGAGCTGCATCCATTGATCTCTATGATTATCCGATCTGGTCAACATCTCTTTGTACTCTCCACAAAATCGTATCAAATTATTTATCGGGGTGGGGGGGGGGCAGAGCCAAGATGGCAGCTGGAAAGCAGGGACTAGCTTGAGCTCCCCACTGAGTCCTTCCAAAAACCTATAAAAAATGGCTGTGAACCAATTCCAGAACTGCAGAACCCACAAACCAGCAGAGGGAAGCAGGGCTCCAGCCCAGGACAGCCTGGATGGTCTCTGGGTGAGGTCTATCCCACATGGAGCTGGGAGCTGGGAGCTGGGAGTGGAGCGGAGCAGAGCCCAGCTTGAGTGGCACAACCAACCAGACCAGGAGCTGGGTGGAGCAGGCCCTAGCCCCCTGAATCAGTGAGCTGAAGCAGTTACCAGACTTCTCAACCCACAAACATCAAAGACAGCAGAGAAGGTTAGTGGGAAAAGCTGCAGGAGTGGAAGGAGTTCCCCGTTCGGCCACTGCCCCCAGGGCAGTGGAGGTGGGGCAGCTACAGCTGCAGTTGCTTCCAGCCCCAGGCCTACCTGGTGGGAGGAATTAAGTGTTGGATCAGAGCAAGAGTGCACAGCCTGCTGAAGATCTAAGCCCAGTCCGTGTTGGGGGTTCTTGGGGAAGGAGCAGTGCTGGTGTGGCAGAGCCGGCACCTCCCCCCCAACCGTGGAACATAGAACTCTATAGTCTACAAGCAGTCATACCCCACTGAAAAACTCAAGGGTCAAGTTAGTTGGTTGGGAATGTGGCCAGGCAGCGAAAACTCACCCAGATTCAGTCTCAGACTTTGGATTCTTTCTTTGGTGACAAAGAAGACCAAAACATACAGACAGAAGAAGTTAACAAAGTCAAAGAGCCTACAACAGAAGCCTCCAAGAAAAACATGAACTGGTCCCAGGCCATGGAAGATCTCAAAAAGGATTTGGAAAAGCAAGTTAGAGAAGTAGAGGAAAAATTGGGAAGAGAAATGAGAAGGATGAGAGGATGAAGGATGAAAAACAAATCAATGACTTGCTAAAGGAGACCCAAAAAGTACTGAAAAATACACTGAAGAAAACAACACCTTAAAAAATAGACTAACTCAAATCGTAATAGAGCTCCAAAAGGCCAGTAAGGAGAAGAATTCCTTGAAAGGCAGAATTACCCAAATGGAAAAGGAGGTCCAATGGACCACTTAAGAAAATACTACCTTAAAAATTAGATTGGAACAAGTAGAAGCTAGTGACTTTATGAGAAATCAAGATATTATAAAACAGAACCAAAGGAATGAAAAAATGGAAGACAATGTTAAATATCCCATGGGAAAAACCACTGACCTGGAAAATAGATCCAGGAGAGATAATTTAAAAATTATTGGACTACCTGAAAGCCATGATCAAAAAAAGAGCCTAGATATCATCTTTCAAGAAATTATCAAGGAGAACTGCCCTGATATTCTAGAGCCACAGGGCAAAATAGAAATTGAAAGAATCCATCAATCACCTCCTCAAATAGATCCCCAAAAGAAATCTCCTAGGAATATTGTTGCCAAATTCCAGAGCTCCCAGATCAAGGAGAAAATATTGCAAGCAGCCAGAAAGAAACAATTTGAATATTGTGGAAACACAGTCAGAATAACCCAAGATCTGGCAGCTTCTACATTAAGAGATCGAAGGGCTTGGAATACGATATTCCAGAGGTCAATGGAGCTAGGGTTAAAACCAAGAATCACCTACCCAGCAAAACGGAGTATCATGCTCCAAGGCAAAATATGTATTTTCAATATAATAGAGGACTTTGAAGTTTTCTCAGTGAAAAGACTAGAGCTGAATAGAAAATTTGACTTTCAAACACAAGAATAAAGAGAAGCATGAAAAGGTGATCAAGAAAAAGAACAAGAAAAAGAAATTGCAAGGGACTTACCAAAGTTGAACTGTTTTGTTTACATTCCTACATGGAAAGATCAGTATGATTCATGAGACCTCAGCATTAGGGTAGCTGAAGGGAATATGCATATGTGTATATATATATATATATATATATATATATATATATATATATATATGTGTGTGTGTGTGTGTGTGTGTGTGTGTGTGTGTGTGTGTATGTATGTATATGTGTATATGTATATATATATATATATATATATATATATATATACAGAGAGAGAGAGAGAGAGGGGGAGAGAGAGAGAGAGAGAGAGAGAGAGAGAGAGAGAGAGAGAGAGAGGGAGAGAGTGGACACAGGCTAAGCTGAAGATGAAAGGAAGATATCTAAAAGAAATAAAATCAAATTAAGGGATGAGAGAGGAATATATTGAGAGAGGGAGATAGGGAGAGATAGAATGGGGTGGAGTATCTCACATAAAGGTGGCAAGAGGAAGCAGTTCTGTGGGAGGAGGGGAGAGGGCAGGTGAGGGGGGGATGAGTGAATCTTGCTCTCATCAGATCTGGCCTGAGGAGGGAATACCATACATACTCAATTGGGTATCTTACCCCACAGGAAAGAAGAGGGAAGAAGATAAAAAAGGGGGGATGACAGAGGGGAGGGCAGATGGGGGTGGAGGTAATCAAAAACAAACACTTTGCAAAGGGGACAGGGTCAAGGGAGAAAATTCAATAAAGGGGGATGGGTTGGGAAGGAGCAAAATATAGTTAGTCTGTCACAACATGAGTATTGTGGAAGGGTTATACACAATGATACACATGTGGCCTATGTTGAATTGCTTGACTTCTTAGGGAGGGTGGGTGGGAAGGGAAGAGGGGAGAGAATTTGGAACTCAAAGTTTTAAAAACAGATTTTCAAAAAGAACAAAAAAAAAGTTTTTGCCTGCAACTAGAAAATAAGGTACCCAGACAATGGGGCGTAGAAATTTATCTTGCCCTACAAGAAAGGAAGGGAAAAGGGGATGGGAGGGGAGTGGGGTGATGGAGGGAGGGCTGACTGGGGAACAGGGAAACCAGAATATATGCCATCTTGGAGTGAGGGGGTAGGTAGAAATGGGGAGAAAATTTGTGATTCAAACTCTTGTGAAAATCAATGCTAAAAACTAAATATGTTAAATAAATACATTTTAAAAAAATAAAAATAAATTATTTATCATTGAAGAAAACCATATACATGGAATTTCCTTTTTCCTCTAATCTTAGTAATTCATGTAAAAAAGGATTTGAGTTTAGTTTGGTGTGATGTGTTTTTCGCCAAGTCTTGCTGACTCTCAGTAATCATCAATACCCTTTCTGGATAATGGTGAACCATCTCTTTAATGATGTATCCAAAAATGATTTGCCTTTGCAAATTATTTTCTCTGTCTCTGTTACTCTGTCTCTCTTTATCTGTTTTTGGTCCTTCTGGCTGCTCTCTACCTGCTTGTCTCTGTATTTTTGTCTGTCTCTCTCTCTGTCTCTCCATCTCTCTCTGTCTCTGTTTCTGTGAGAAATTAATGGATTTTTGCAAACTGTGTTAGTATATATTGATATTTCAAGCAGCCATACAAAACCCCCTCTCAAACTATTTAGAGTCGTAAAAATCATAGCTTCAGAATCTCAGGATTGGTAGAGATCTCAGAATCTGCCTAATCTAGTCAATATCTGTTATGGAGTCTTTCCAACAGTAATTCTGATAAGTGGTCATCCAACCTCTCTTTAAATGTCTTAATTAAACCCCAGAGCCAGCCCAGCCCCTGTTTTAATTCTCTAAGTGTAAGGATTTTTTTTCTTGTATCAAGCATAAATTTGTTACATTAATTGTTCCTATTGCATTGTGGCTAGCAGGTGAAACAATTTTAATCCCTTTTTCATATAGTCCATATGTGTGTGTGTTTGTACACACACATACCAACACACATATATGCACATGCATACATATTTACATATATGTCCATATATATGTATGTGTGCATATGTTGATTTCAAAAGTTTGATGAAAATGACCATGTATCCTTTTATTTTCTCTTCTCCAGGTTAACTATCATGAATTACTTCTGCTCATCCTTACATGCCATAAACCCAAATTCTTCTCTATCCTGATTTCATTCCTCGATAAACTCTCTATATTGTCTGTGTGTTTCTCAAAATATGACATAACCTTCTTCCTATCCCCGAAGTGATCATTTCTGAGGCTTTGTTTTTCTTTAGTTGTTTCAATAGTATCTGACTCTATGACCCCATTTGAAGTTTTCTTGGCAAAAGATACCTAAACAGTTGGCCATTTTCTTCTTCAAGTCACTTCACAGATGAAAAAAGTGAAGCAAACAAGATTAAATGACTTGCCCAGGGACACACAACTAGGAAACATCTGAAGTCATATTTGAACTCAGTTCTTTCTGACTCCAGCCCCAGTGATCTATCTACTGCATCATATTTCTGCCCTTCATTTCTGAGTACAGACAATCTATTGTCTGAATCCACCATTTTGTACATGATTCTTCTCTTAACCCAGGCTGAGATGGCACTATCATTTTTTGGCTACCTTATCATGTTGTTTATTTAAATTGAATTTGCAATCTACTATAAGCTCCAGCTCTTTTTTCCCTCAAAAAAACTGCTTTTTACCCATGTCTTATCCATAGTATGCTTCATACACAGTTCGCAGGTATACATGTGTGACCCTATGTTATTTTTCATTTATCTCTATTAAATGTCAGTTTATTAGATTTAGCTCATCATTCCAGTCTGTCAAAATCTATTGTAGATCCCGATTTTGTCATCCAACATGCTAGCTAACCCTTCCAGCTTTTTGTCTTTGGCAAATTTTATAAGCAGGCCACCTATACCTTCATCCAAACCTTTAATAAAAATATTGAGCAGAATAGAGTCAATGAGAGAAAATGGAAAATTTCATATGACATAGCCTGACATATTTTTAAGCAAGATCTATATTCAAAGTTGCATAGTATCCAGGTTAACTCAACATATATACACATATAAAAATGTGTGCAGGCATATCTATCTATCTGTCTATCCATCTATATGCCTGTGTACATACATACGTACGCTCATATAAGTGTACATATGTATATTATATATATATGCATGAATATACTTTCACTTATTTCTTTTTTAAAATTTTATTCATTAGGATAGTAATTTGAAAGAACATAAAAAGAAATTTACATGAACATTATTTTAGCGTATGTCTATAGAGAGATATATATGTGAGTATGCATGTGTATGTATATGTGTGTATATCTATCTTTCTTTTCTTTCTTCCCTAGCTCATTCCTGTCATGCTATGGTTAAAAAATTACTAGGAATTGGAAGATAAATATAATCATATTGGGATATAATAATATATAGCCATATATCCCACAAATATGTACATATGTGCACGCGTGCACATAATTACATACACATACTTGATTTTATACACACATAGAGAGAGATGAGAGACATAAATATATAGATATGTACATAGATGCACACAAATATTACATGTATGCACACATATATACATAAATATATATATATATGTATATATATATATGTATCTATCTATTTATCTATCTATCTACTCAGGTACATGAGTCATCCTAATTCCACACCCAACACTCTATCTGTTATGCCATCTAGCTGCCTCAGGAGATAGTGATTTCCCCCAAACAAAATTATTCATAAAATATGTTGAATGACCACGTGTGTGGGTTTCAGAGGGAATTTTTATTCGGGTACAAATAGGACAAGATATTCCCTGAAGTCCTTTCTTACGTGGTTATTCTGTGATTAATAAACCCCAGAAGAACAGAAGTCATCAACTTGTCCAAATGTTGCATTTTATAGTGTTAAAATTACATCTTGCCCATATTACAACTAACTGTTTTAGTAGAAGACCTTGATTTCTAGATCTCCTACCTCTGATCTCAATGATCCTTCCAGTATTCTCCCACTTTCCATACAAATTACCATATTTTGGTAACATCTTCCATTTATTTATATTAAAATGAGAAAATAGAAGAATGAAATAATTTCCCCCCAAAATTCCAGGATTATCAATATGAAGAGGTACTGTCCCACTGGTTCCAGAACCAGATCCATCCAGTGAATACAAATTCTAAGAATGGATGTTTCATGTCACAGTGAAGAAAAAACTTGGAGCATGTGATACAGAGGTTCAGAACTGGACCTCCTGTCAGGAAAATCTGAGTTCAAATCCAGTTTCCCTTAGTTTTATTCTACTTCAGTTTTCACATCTTTAAAATATAGATAATAATAGTGTCAGGATTGTTGTGAGTATCAAATGAGAAAATAATTTTAAAGCACTTTTCAACTTTAAAGTGCTGTATTAATGCTGGCTGCTGCTCCTGCCACTTCTGCCATTATTACTATGGAGATAACTGCAATTACTATCATCCCTATGCAGGCTGATTGATGCCCCCATGCCTTGGGACTATTCCACATGAAGTGAGTTTTTGCTACGATCATCTCCTCACAATTTGGTTCTTTGCATGATGCCTATGCAGGTGTGAATATTTTTTTTTAACAAATACAAATAAATGAAAAACCTCAAAAAAGAGTTCTCCAGAGGTCAGAGACCAAGGTGCCAAGGGTCTCAAGATCATGACATACATAAATTCTGTTGAAGGAATATGATAGAGGAGTTCAAAAAGATTTAAAGCTTTGTTACCAGTATGAGTGATTCGCCTTTATCTATTGAGTACCTAACAGCAGAACTATGAGTGATGGATGTAAGTGAGAGAGGAAGATTTTGGCTTGAGACAAGAAGAAGGGAAAACAATATAAAACAATAGAAGCAGCAACAAATGACAACAAAATGAACACTTCCTAACAAATAGAGATGGCTAAAAGTGGAATGCATTTCTCCTGGAGTGGTGAACATCTCATATGAGTTCTTCAATACCAGACTGCTTTTGCCTCTTGTAGAGGAAATTTTTGCCTGAAAGGCTTTTTGGGGCTCTTCAACTTTGAGATGATCTCATTACCCTTGAATTCCCTGTCTCCAGAGAAGAAGGGCCATTTTTTGTATTGAATTCTGGGACAGGTATATTTGCTTATGACCTGGAAACTGAACATACAAATTATTGGGTGTCACAGCTTGTATAGATCATATGGAATTACTGTGCAGTAAGCAATGTCACAGGAAGAGACTTCTCAGAATTGAAAGTTGGAAATGCATTTCATCTCTTTGTTACTAGCTATTAGTCATAGGGCATTAGCTACAAATTGTTACCATATATAATTTTGTTGTTGTTGGAGTTAAATGAAGGAACCTGAGAGATCTTCTAGTCCAACCTCCTCAATTTGAATAATTGTATATCATTTATCAATATAAATAATGGGTTTGTTTTCTTCACACACCAGCAATTTAATAATAATAGCTGACATTGATAGAGCACTTTTGAGTTTAAAAAATCCTTTAAATATATCATCTCATTCAATTTTTGCAATACTGCTGCAACGTAAGTATGGCAGGTATTGTTGTCCTTATCTCAAATAAGGAAAAAAATGAAAGTCAGATAGTTTAAGTTACTGTCTATGGCTACATAATGAATAAGTGGAAGGGCTAGGATTGCAATTTAAAATCTCTTTCCAATACCACATGTTTAGCATCTGAAGTTGGGAAAGTCCTCAGTAGATCTTGAATACCACTGTTGTGTTTAAGTAAATGAAGTATAACTATTATTCCCCATTTTGGAGATAAGAAAATTTGCGCATCAAGGCATCAAGTGACATGAACAAGGTCAAATACCTGATTAAAGGCAGAGAGAAGTCCGCTTGAAAAAAAATAACTCCTTCAACAAACAAAGAAAACAATCAATGCAATGGTCTCAGGAGTCAGATCTATTCTTCCTAATTTTTTTTTCCAAATGTCCTGCTGTTGAAGTCTCCTTCAATCACATAAACTACCTCCAAATGTACCCCAACTTTAGTTTTAAGTAACCATTCAACCAAAATGGTTAAAAATGAGAGAGAGAGAGAGAGAGAGAGAGAGAGAGAGAGAGAGACAGACAGACAGACAGACAGAAAGGGAGGGGGAGGTGGAGATTCTTAACCAATGAGGAAAACCATGCCAAGCATCTGCTTGAGCCAATGAGTTTTCATTTTGTAAAACATTAAGTGGACATTGTGGCTAGATTTTAGCTTCACTAGAAGCTATGGTTTGGGTCTTTTTTCTTCCTCTTTTTAGTTTTTTAGTTTTAGTTTAGTGTATTTTACTAATCAAAAAAGCATAGATATTTTGCATTTTTTAGTGTTTTAGTTTTAATTTAGTTTATTTTACTAGCCATCAGAAACATAGATAATTTGCACTGGAAGTTTGTTCAGAAGACATCGGGCTGAAACTCAGGTCAATTTCAATTCTATAAGCACCCATTATACTTCTTCAATGCCAGACACTAGGGCTAGGGTTTATAAAAGCAAAATTCAAAGAATCTCTGTCTTCAAGGAGCTTATATTCAACTGGGGAAAACAGATATGTGTTCTCCTATGCTGCTGAATGTTTCATTCAATCTCTTATTGAAGACTTTCAGGGATAAGAAATCCATTACTTTCATAGGAAACACACTTCATTTCTGTCCAGCAACCACCAAATTTGATTGTAACCCAAGTTTTTTTCTATATAATCTGTGTTCCAAAAGCCAGAACAGCAGGATATGTACATCCCATGCAGCTTTGACAAGGCTGTACTTCACAGATGAAAATAGCATGAGGTTATGGTAAGTCCCTGCCTGATGGGACATCATATTAATTCATATCACAGAGATATTCCAGGAATGTAAATGTCTCTAAGACCTTCACAGATACAACTTTGGCAGAATTTTCACCTCAGCCACAATCTCTCATCTTGTAGAAGAGACCCATTTAAATTCAGTCTAGTAATACAAAAGTCCCCATCGGATGCTTTTCCTCATATGAGAGTAATAAGGCACATAGAACACAAATTTGGATCCCAGGAAAAAAGGAATCAGTCTCAAAAGAAAGAAACATCAATGTTGCATAGTGCCTGGTGGCCTATTCCTTGGACCATTAACAGAGTGATGGATCCCTTTTCTCTGCTTTGGTGAAACCCAGGGCCACAAAATCCTGGATAGGATTGCAATTGTAGTCTTCACCCCATATATTCCTCAAGATCAACCCAACTACCATTTCCATCGTGAAGTCTATCTTCATCCCTCCGTCAGAAATATCTACTCAAGTTTTAGAACTCTCATATCATACATAGTATTCTCTTTGACTTACTTCCTTCCTCTAGTCAGTTGCCTAATACTGTCAGTTCTATTCAATGGCATCTCTCCCATCTGCCTCCTCTGTCTACACCATGGTCTCCACTGTACTTTGAACTGCCATCATTTCTTATCTGATCTGTTGTGAGTGTCCTAAAAAGTATCTCTACCTCAAATATCTCCTGTCTCTAACCCATCCTTCATAAATCTACCAAAGTGATTTTCTAAAACCATTCCCTAGCTCAACAAATCCAAATATTTCCTTCCTAACTCTAGGATCAAATGCAAATTCCAACATTTGACATTTAGAATCTTCCTACACTGGTTGTAGTGTCTCTTTCCAGGCAGATTACATGTTACTCCCCTTTATGTAAACATTTTTAGACACATTGTTCTACTTGCTGCTCCTTACACATTACACCCTATCTCCCAATCTGCCCCATTGAAACAACTGTGCCCTTTGCCAGGGATGTACTGCCTTTTCAATTCTCTATATTAGAATCCTCATCTTTCACAAAAACTCAGCTCAGTCCTACATTACATCTTCCAAGTTTACAATGCTTCCCTTCTAAAATCTTGTATTTACTTTGTGTATATTTTTCATGCTTAATTACATGCATGCATATTGTTTTCTCCAACATAATAGAAATTCTTTCAAGTGAGGGACCAACACCTAGGATGGTGCTTGGCACATAGTAGACACTTAAATGCATATTGAGTAATTGTTTTATACCTGTCCTATGTCTTTCCTGTGTCCAATCACATGTTACATATATGGGTGACATTTGTCACCTATTAGATGATCCTCTACATTAAGGCAAGGACTGCCTTTGAACCACCTCTGTGTCAAACGCATTTTTTTTCTAACACATGTATTAGGATTGGAATAAGGACTAGATCTTTGGTTTCATTGACATAAAGTTCTTCCAGATAAGGAAACTACTAAAAACGGTGGTTAACCTTTCTCTGCAAGTTATATTCTTAAAAAAGTTGTCTAGAGCACGAAGAGTTTAAGTGACTTGCCCAGGACCAGAAAACCAAAATGTGTCAGAGGGGGGCAAGAACCCCCAAGTGTGCTTTTTTTTGGTTTCCTTTTTTTGTTTGTTTGTTTGTTTCAATGAAGTCTCTCTATTCATATGCCAAGTTGCATTCATTTCCATGATGGTCACAGACTCAACAGATTTACTCACCATCAAATGTGGTATATCAGTGGAAAACACTCAGACATATCTGTTTTGGGCAGCACTGGAACCTAGTAAATCCACCATCAATTTTTTGGTTTGTTTCACTTGAACAACATCAGCTTTGAGACTCTGAACTAGACTTCTCTGAGTTCTCCAGAGAGATTTAACTAGTTTATATACAACTTCTTACAGTCTGGGAGGTTCAGGGAGTTTCAAAACCTTGATTCATCTTGCTTCTCAGTCCTGCACATCTTTGTCAATCTTTGCCCTTCAGGAGCTCACCTACTCTGAACCTGTTTGCATTCAGCACTCTCCCTAGCTGCCACTTTCCTGACAATTCAACCATTATATGAATTCCATCCAGAAGAACCACAGCATTTTTCTATGATGTCTTTTCCTCCTAAAACCTCCAGTTTAATGTAGAAAATGTCAGCAAGAATATTAGTTGCACCGAAGGTGATGGACCTTAACACATTTCAGCAGCATTTCTGACAAGCTCAAAGTTTATTAAGGCAAGTTAGCGCATGACTCAAAAATAATTTCAGTCCTGCTCTGACTAATACCTCCCCCCCCCACAATGACTTGTTCTCAGATTTCCAGTATATGCCATCTTTCTCATATTGATGGGCTCTCACCAAACCTGTAAGCTGCAATCTGAGATTCATAGTGGAATGTCTGGCCTCAAAGTGGTGAAAAAGTTTAATCAGTGGGGGCTAATTAATAAGAAAGACAAAATAGTCTGACAGCCAAGAGACCTTACTATGTACCCAGGGCCTGTCATCATTCATCATTCACCTCTGTGACCTTGAATGATGAAGATGTAGAGGACAATTTTAATACCAAATATAGTGTACAAACCTGTACAAATATGATCTTCCTTTAGTAGAGATTATCATTATCACAGATCTAGTGCTGGAACAGATGTGAGAGGCCTTTTTATCCAGCCCCTTTATCTTATAGATGAGGAAACTGACAACCAGAGAAGTTAAATGACTTACCACATAGATACCAAAGATCAAAGATGGGATTTGAATTCAGGTCCTCTGAATTCAGAACTACTATTCTTTCCGTTGTGGTAATTCACCAAAGTCCTAGTGCCAAGAAAACATATTACTTGAGATAGTGGTCTGAATAGCATGCCTCTTGGTAGTTTGGGAATAGAGAAACTTTCTCATTAGGTAGAGGCCTTTGGTGTGGCAGAGATGAACCATGGTTGAAATGAACATTGAAGAGTGAAAAAAAGATGATGGATGCATAAACCACATCCTATTTGGCCAGTTCTGGTTAATAAATAAACTGTCTTGACTCAGATACTTAGCTGTGAGATCCTGGGCATGTGACTTAATTTCTGCCTGCCTTAGTTTTTACATCTGTAAAATGAGGCTAGTACTAACACCTAATTCACAGAACTGTTGTGAGACTAAAATTAGATGATATAGCTAAAGTGTTTTGCAAACATTAAAGCACCATCAGACTATTTGATGCTTTTCATTTTTACTCTGTTGTATCTGAGAGGCCGGGAACAGCTGGTGGAGCTTTCTTCCTTTACCATCAAAGTCAACTTAAGCAGAGCTCCATTAGCATCTGTCTTCAAATGACTGATCCAATACACCTTGATGTAGTTCAGGTTTGCTGAGAGTCTGGGTAGATCACATATCTCATGTGAAAGCCAACTTTTTATGTTAGGTCAAGAGTATACATCATGAAGCAACTATTTCCTGTTCCTGAGGAAGCAGTGTTTTCATTGGTGGTGTGCAAAATTATTTGCCAGTATTCACAGCTTTACTATATTGATCTATTGGCTAGAGTGAGACTGAAGGCTCAGGAATGCTTCTGTTTCTTGGCGGAGGGGCTGTGAAGAATGGGAGAGTGATAGGGATGGAGCAGGATTTGGAAGCAGATGAAGTGGTTTGCTAGGGGAGACAAGTGTTAAGAATGTGTCTTGCTGGTATATTTCTTTTATATCATCATGCTTGCTATTTTGATAGCCTCATGCTTCATTTTTTAAGTTTTAAAAAATACTGATCACAAGTCTAATTGATTTGTTTCTTTGGTTTAAATGCTACATCCAAAAAGAAGTGAGGAATTTCTAGTGGGGTAGTTATAAAAGTAGCCTTGGAATTGTTTCTTGTATCTTTTGAAATTTTTTATTTGTTTCTTTTAAGACTTAACTTTTGCAAAATATTTTGCTTCGGTCCATTCCCAGGCCCCTAATTGCTGGTTCACTCTTTGCCAAGGTGACTTTGCCCCCAATTCATGCCTTTTCTATATATCCATATATGTACATGTTATCTCTTCCATCGTAATGTAAGCGTCCTAAGAGCAAGGACAGTTTTGTTTTTATCTTTGTAACCATTGTGCCTAACACAGTGCCTAGTACAAAGTAGCTACTTAAAAATGCTTATTGATTGATGGGGCACAGAATAGGGTTCTTAGCACCAAGCAGGAGAGCAAAAAATGGAGTCTATGGCCAACAGAGTAATTCAGTAAGTCATATACCATTTACTAAACCCATCCACTTTATGCCAGGCACTGTGCCAAGGGCTAGAGACACAAAATAAATTCAAAAGAAAATCCTTTCTCACAAGGAGCTCAAAGTCAAGACAACATATAAACATCTTTATGCAAACTGTATATGTACAGGGAAGTTATCAAGAGGAAAGAGGGAGAGGAAGGGCTTCTTGGAAGTGGGCCTTTAGCTGAGACTAGAAAGAAGTCAGGGAATCTAGGAGGGAATGATAAAGAGTTAAAAGTTTTTGTGTCATTGGGGAAAGTCAGTGGCAACATTCAGAGTTGAGAGATGGAGTATTTGGTATAAGAAACAGTAGGGAAGCCAGTGTCATTGGAAAGAAGTTCATGGCATGAGGTGGGGACCATAAAGTGTAAAAAGACTGGAGCGATAGAAACAGGCTAGGTCAGGGGTGGGGAACCTGTGGCCTCTACATCCTCAAGTGTGGCCCTTTGCACCTCTGGGCTAGGTTATGGTAGCCTGTCTCATTCCTGTTAGCATAAAAGAAGTAAAGCTTTGAAAAGTTAACTAAGTGATAGAAACAAGAAGAAAATGTAGCTCTTCTGACTTCAAATCCATTTTTGGTCCTATTTTAGGCTGCCTTTCATGAGCACTAAAACCAAGTAATCTAGTGTAGTTTTATTTCGTTATCTATCATAGGAAGGTTTTGATTAGATGAGAAGCAGCATTGTAAAATGGTTAGAATCCTAGACTTGGGTTAGGATCCCACCTCTAATACATAATAGCTGTGTGACAGTTAGCTATTTCAACACTAGTTTCTCCATCTGCAAAATAGGTTTGTCACTACAGTGTCTGTCTCACTAATTTGTTACAAGGCTAAGATTAGTTAATGAATTAAACTTCAAAATACAATAAAATATCATATGTTTATGAGGAAAAGGATGATCTCCAGGTCCCTCTTCGACTGGAGTTTGAATCCAGTGTCAGATACTTTCTAGCTATATGACATTCACTTCTCTTCCTAGCCTCAATTTCATTGTAGAATAGACATCATAATGGCACCTGCCTCCCTAAGTCATGAGGATATAATGGGCTTATAAATATAATGTGTTTTGTAAACATGAAAGTGGGATATAAATGTTAGCTATTGTCATCATCAAGGAAATACACACTAAGAATTAGCTCACTGGATGGCTTGGCCAGAGAAGCCCTTCCTTGCTTCAGTGTTTCCTATCACATGTTTCCCAGCTGACAGTGAACTGGGAGGCTGCCAAGTTCCTGAGAACGGATCTGCAGAGTGGGAGCAAGGGGAGCCCTGCGTCACATGGAGCAGGAGACAGTGCATCTGTAGCTATATGGTAGAATTGTTTGAAACTGCCTCTCCAATTCGAGAATGGAAGGGAAATGCGATATGCTTCCCAAGAGTCATTATCACAGCTTGTGCAGATCAAAACTTTAACAAGCATCAGGGACTTAAGGAAAAGAACATGCTAAAAGACCTGATGAAGTTCTGAGCCTGGGAACTGTATTTGCTAAAATAATTATGTGATAGCCCCAAAGTGACTTTTCCACCCCTAATTATCTTCTTTCTTTCCCCAAAAAGATTAAATTAGATCAGAAATAAGTATCTTTCAATGTGACTATAACTTATAGCATTCCAGAGGATGGAGCACACAATGAAAAGAGAACTTTGTCACTGGGCACATGATCATGTTGTGGTAGTATCTGCTTGGGAGCCTTTTATTAATTGCTTTTTAAAGTGGAAAGGGAGAAAACACCCATTAATGGAGCACCAACTATATGCTAAGCACTATTAAGTGTGCTTTACAAATATCATCTCATTTGATTTTCATAGTAATCCTGTGAGGTTGGTGCCACTATTACCTGCACTTTATAGCTAAGGAAACAGAGACTGACAAAGTTTAAATGACTTGTCCAGGCTTCCATACCTAAGAAGTGACTGAATTCCAATTTAAACGCATGCACATCCATGTCTCTATCCATGTGCCACCTAGCTGTTGCTAGACACTTAAAAGGAGGGTCCCCCGAGAGAAAGCATTCATTAAGAATGATCTGTAAGCCAAACATATCTGCCTATGCAGAGTAAAGGAAGCAGATACACAAAATAAACACTATTCATTTGCAATAACAGCAAAAATGTAAGTGGAAAGAAAAAAGTGAATCAAAACAGGGCCAGCCTTTATCCAGGCAAGGGCAGGGAGGTCAGAGATGGAATGCCAAAGGCAATGACAAGCAATTTAGCCAGTTTGGTTGGAGCAAAGATGGCATAAAGGGGCGTGATACGACAACCTAAAAGGCAGATGTAAAGATGTTTTGTCTTATTTGTGACGGTATGATAACCAACCTGAACCTAACTTCAAGGAAAACAAAGAACTAGCTTGGAAGCCACACACATCCCCCTCCAAAGATGCAATATTCTCATTTTACAACTGAACACTATTGGAATAAGAACTCAGACAGTAGGTTTGTTCAGCTCATTATCTGATAAGATTGAAACTGTTCATTACTTTAAAAAGGTTTTACATGAATCCATGGATGGAGAAAGTTCTGCTCTGAGAATCAAAAGATCCAAAAAGCCTGGATTTGAGGCACAGCTCTACTACTACATGGCTGTGTGACCTTGGACATGTCATTTCACCCTCTGGGCTTTGGTTTCCTCATATTTAAAAAGACAGTTCATAGAATGATATAAACTCTTTTTCAATGGCTTGTCAAATCTCTAATTTTGCAAAATTCATAAAAAAATGAAAGAAAACTAGAAATAATAACAACAGTGACCCCAGAGGATCAAGTGAGATTATACACGCACATGTGTGTATACATATGCACACATATACATATATACACATATATATATATACATACATGTGTGTATATACCTACACACGCATATTAATGTATGTATATATACATATACCTATATGTATATATAGGACTTGTAATCATTGCTACACAAATGTTAGTTCTCTGTTATTATTACATAATGCTTTAAAATTTTCAAAGCAATTTATTTATGTTGAGCCTTTTAATATCCATCTGACATTGAAATCCTTATTATCTCTATTTAACAGATGAAGAAACTGAGACATAGAGATTTAAAATCCTGTTCATGGTCACGTATAAAATTGGTACATGCCAGATATTTTTATAACTTTATGGCTATCAGTCTGCCCGTTCTGTCATGTTGCCAAAATGAACATATTTACTGTAGATAGAAGTGATAGGAACTGAATATTTTGGGGAGGGGAGCACCCTTGACCTTATGTTCATTTCAAATGGAAGATCCATTCTAGAACAACAGACATAACAATAATAGTATAATATAATATCTAATAATATTTATATTTACATTATACTTTAAGGTTTGCTAAACACTTTAAAGGTGCTTTCTGATTTTATCCTCACAGAAACAGAGGTAGGTTCTATTATTATTCATATATTATAGATGAAGAAACTGAGGCAGACAGATTTTATATGATTTGTCCAAGGTCACAAAAATAGTGTCTAATGCCAGATTTTAACTCAGGTTTTTCTGACACCAGGTCCAGGACTCTATCTACCATTCCACCTAGCTCAGATTCACAATACTGAACAACACACACACACACACACACACACACACACACATGCACATATATCCTAATTCATATTCACACACACAGAGATCCATATGCTCATAAGGTTCATGGATCTATTATCTCAGAGGCCACAAACCACTACATACTCCCTGACTTAGATTTGTGGTAGCCAAAGGTAAGGCTAACACTGATAATTCACAGCCTAATGTGGGAGGTGAATAAAAATAAAACACACAAAAAATAACTCCTCAATATTTATTAGGCATTTAATAAAATCGCTTAAAGCTGCACAAATTTATTTTTTCTATGTTTTCTCTCCCCAATTAATTTCTATCAAATTCCTTTGTAGTTTTGATTCCTCCTAGGTTTTGAAACCTAAAACAGGGAGAGGAAAAAGGGAGAAAATTAAAGACCAATGTCCTTAATGATTATCAGTGAAAAAATTTATATATAAAATACTGGCAGGAAGATTACACCAATTTATCACAAAGCTCATAATGCATCATGACCAGTGAGATTTAAACCAGGAATGCAGAGTTTGTCCAATATTAGAAAAATTATCAGCACAACTGTCCATATCAATAAAAAATCATCACAGCAATAAATGCAGAAAAAGCCTTTGACAAAATAAAACACCCATTCATATTAAAAAACATTAGGATATAAATGGAGCATTTCCTGCAATGATAACAATATTAGCTTTCTAAAACCAAGAAAAAAACATTAACTGTTATGGGGATAAACTTGAAGTTTATCCAATAAGATCAGAGTTTAAGCAAGGATGTTCATTATTACCACTATTATTCAATATTATACTAGAAATGCTACATATAGCAGTGAGAAAAGAGAAAGAAATTGAAGGAATAAAAATAGCCAACAAGTAAACAAAATTATCATTCTTTGTTGAGAACCCTAGACAATCAACAAAAGCAAATAAAAACTAGTTGAAACAGTAAACAACTTTAGCAAACTTGCAGGATGTGAAATAAACCAACATAAATCATCAATATTTCTATACACTACCAACAAAACCAAGCAGGAGGAGATATAAAGAAAATTTCCATTTGAAATAACTATAGATAATATAAGATATTTTGGACTCTACCTGCCAAGACAAACCCAGGGATAATATGAACACAATTACAAAGCACTTTTCCCAAAAACATCTAAACTGGAAAATATTAATTGTAAAATAGATATTTTTACTTGAAATTAAAAGGCTTTACATAAAATAATTGCAGCCAAAATTAGAAGGAAGAGAGGAAATTGGGTGAAAATTTTGCAGCAAGTTTCTCTGAAAAAGGCCTCATCTCTCATATATTTAGGGAACTTGCCAAATTATTTTAAAATAATTAAGCTCCATTCTCCAGTTGATAAGTGCTCAAAGGATATGAACACATCATTTTCAGAAGAAGAAATCAAAGCTATCAATAGTCATGTGGAAAAAATACTCTAGTCCAAGTCATTACTAATTAGAGAAATGCCAATTAAAACCACTCTGAGGTACCACCTTAAACCTATCAGATTCAGTAACTTCACAGAAAAGAAAAATGGCAAATCCTGAAGGGAATGTGGAAAAACTAGGACACCAATGCACTCTTGGTGAGATTGTGAACTAATCTGAAGTAATCTATGTCCAAAGGGCTCTAAAATTGTGCATGCCCTTTGACCCAGCAACATCACTACTAGATCTGTATCACAAAGCAAGCAAATAAAATGGAAAAGGACCTATTTGTACAAAAATATTTATATATGTCAGCTCTTTTTGTAGTGGCAAAGAACTGGAAATCAACAAGACTCCCATAAATTGGGGAGTATTTGAAAAAATCGTTGTCTATGATTGTGATAGAATACTATTGTACTGTTAGAATTGATGGACAGAATGGTTTCAGAAAAAGTTGGGAAGATTCATGTAAACTCAAATAAATTGAAATAGGTAGAAACTTAGAGAACATTGTACACAGTAACAAAAACATTGTAAGGATGATCAGCTGTGACAGACTTATCTGCTCTGATGAAATCATTGATCCAAGACAATTCCAAAAGACAATGATAAAAAAGCTGTCCACCTATCTTGAGAGAACTGAAGAACTCTGTTTGTAGATTGATGCAAACTTTTTCTAAAGTTTATTTTTCTTTTTTTAATCCATGTTTTCTTTTGCAACATGACTAATGTGGAAATAAGTTTTCCATGACTGCACACACATAACCCATATCAAATTGCTTGTCTTTTCAATGAGTGGGGAGTGGTGAAAGGGAGGAAGATAATTTAGAACTAAAAACTTAAAAAATAATTTTACATTTATTTTTGCAGGGCATTTAGTTGATAAAATATATTTAAAATAAAAAGACAACTTTTTCCTCTTTTAATCTATATATTTTAATACTTTCTTTAGCTGGAAAATATCAAAGAAAGGGATAAACAAACTGGTTTGAATATAACACCTGAAGAAGCAGGAATCCCTTTCAGTAGGATCATTTCTGTTTATATGGTGGTTTAAGATTTCAAAAAGCACATTTTTCTCAACAAACTTATTTTAGTGAGTAAAGGTCACATTACCTCCCATTTTACAAAGGAAGAAATTGAGTGGGAGAAATTCAATTACCTATCTTATACTTAATAATTCCAATCCAAGATTTTAATTGAGCAGGAAAGTCCACTTGTTTCCCCAAGATTTCTACTTCACACACTGATTCAATAGACAATCTCTTGAAAGCAACAAGGAAGACTAACAAAAAGGGCTCCCCCCTTCTCTGGGATGTCTAAAATTGGGGGCTGCTACTGAGGCAGATGAGAAGGAACATTCCTTCACCATCTAAGCTTCTGGAACACACAGGGCTGCCTGCTTAGTTCTGTTTTTACCCACAACTCTCCGAAGGAGGCACACATTCTTAGATACGTAATTAGATTGTCTATCTTAGGAAGGATTTCTAAATGCAATGTCTCTTCTCAAGAGATCCCCATGACTCAATACCCAGAATGTCTTAGACAGAGCTCTATGGTTTAATATTTAGGAGTAGCGACCTTAAGAAATATATTCATGAAGTATGTTGCTGGGGCAGCTAGGTGACACGGCAGATGGAGTGCTGGGCTTGGAGTCAGGAATGCTCATTTTCCTGTTTTCAAATCTGGCCTCAGACACTTACTAGCCAGGTGGTCCTGAGGAAGTCATTGCCTCAGTTTCCCTATTTATAAAAGTTGGACAAGGAAACGACAAACCACTCCAGTATCTTTGTCAGGAGAACCCCAAACTAGCATCACAGAGAGTCAGATACAACTGAACAACATGTTAATGGAAAGACCCAAATAGGCCTGGAAATTTCCTAACTTTTTCTCCCCCTCTCTTTGGTTTATTTCAAACTCTAATGCTATTAAAATGTAGTTTTACCTTTAATTTAATTTAACATCTGATTAACACCCAGGCACTATATTCATACTTTATGATAGCAAATTAAATACTATGTTGCCTTTTACTTAGTAATTTAATGATTCATGAACTGAATGATTTATGACATATGAATCATAATGCTCGTAGATTTAGCTTCAGGGATGAAACTTGTCTCTTTTTCCCAAACCCTTCAAACAGGTAGCACAAAGTCAGTCACCAAGGATCTAAAAGTAAGAGATGGGTTCTCCAAACCAAAGGAAAAGTTGCAGTAAGTATCAGTCAACAGTCATTCCCTAACTATTTGTCCATATCTTATTCATCCTCAACTGTAAAGATACTTCCTCCAGGAAGTCTTCCCTCATCACTGTCATCTAGAAGAAATTTCTTCCTCATCATATATTGTAGCATCTGTGGTAATTTATTTAATTGGAATTTGTAGTATGTGCTTATAATCTGCTCATGCCTCATGTTTTTGCTATTTTATTGTAAATTCTTTGTGAGCAGAGGCTGTCAGTTTTGTTTTTTTGCTTGCTTATTTGTTTGTTTTACAAACAGATTTTGGAGACATGTCAGAGAACATTTAGACCAACCACCTCATGTTACTATTGAGATGAATGAAAACCCTAAAAGATAGAATTTCTAGGTAATTAATAATCAATTTATTACTTAGGCTAACCAGCAATCATCCCTATTGATGGACATTTGATGAGGAGACAGGCTCAAAGGCTTCAGCCCCTCCTGTGGAGAATGTGGCTTAATCATGTGACTCAGCAGCATCAAGTGATCTGGACTGGGCTTGGAAACGGCATTTTTTGGTTGTTGTTTTCCTTCACAAGCTTTTTTTACTTCCATCTAATGGAGGGAACCAAGGGCAGAGGTTCATTTCCCCAGAGTAAGGACTCACCCAAACTAGATTCTGTTTATATTCTGAACAGAAATTAGATCTCCTAGTTGGGTGAGGTACTGCTCCAAATCTACCAGCAATCTTATCAATCAGCTATGCCCTTCAGAGACTAACTTTAACAGCAATTGGGCCTTTACAGAAAATAGAAGGAAACAAAGGTGGATCACAATAATTAGTAATTAATAGAATAGCATTGAATTAATTTCTCTCTTAATACAGGAAACAGAAGGCCAGGAATTTTAAGTGATTTGTCCAAGGTCACACATTAATTAAAAAAAAATGGAAGTTCATTCCAGACCTTCTGATTCCAGATTCTCTTTCTCTATACCACTATTTATTTTATATTTCTTAGTCCCTCCATTCCTTGCATACATTAGATGGTTACTAAATACACATTGAATTAATTTAACAAACTTGTTTACTAAAGTAAAGATAAATATTTTCATTCCCTGAACTTCATAGAATCATAGGACCACTAAAATGGATGAATTAATTTTTTTAAGAAATCAACTGGGTGACCCCCCCAAAAAAAATCAAACACCAATTCAGGGAAATGGATTTTCAAAAGGACAATGACAAAAACTGCCACTATTTTCAGTTAAATCAATGCATATCCAACAATAACAGCAAAAAAGAAAAAAAAGAAAAGAAAAATGGTCTAGACAGTGTTGCTGCCAATGAACATTTTATCTATTTACATAGCAGTAAGATATAGTGATATGGTGTGAAAGGCATGAACCATTTAATATAAATAGTTTGTAAACAATTATGGAAAAGAATGGTGGAAGATTATGAATAGCTTTGCTTAATAAGATAAAGCATAAACAATGTTGGGGTAAACAAATTTATAGAAAAAAATACATTTTCAATGAAACCCAAAGAAGCTGAAAAATTCTGAGATCATTTAAGGTGAAAAATGAAAGCAAAATGCAGAAACAGATCAAAAATGGAAAAAGTCACATAATTTCTAAAAATTATTTTCTCTATCAGTGACTTGCAGAACCAACAAATTCTAACTCTACTATTGCGCTACATGAGCTAATATAAATAACATATATGTTAAGTGCTGAAATGTATCTGCAGGGCAATATCACTAAAAATTATAATAATGGGAAGATTCCCTTGACTAGATCGAGTATACACCCACCAAGACCATGTTGTAAGTGATGGCATTGAGGAATCAATTTTTTCAATATGAAAAAGGAGAAGATAACAAAGGATTGGTGTGGGGGGAAGGGAGGGAAATCTTATTACCTAAGAAGATGACTAAGAAATAAATAAAAATGAGAAGCAGACAATACACTATTGACCATTATGCCTGCTTTTTACTCCTACTAGTCATCTCCTCACCTACTCTTGACACCCCCAGCTCTGAGTTTTTGCCTTTATTTGTCTAGAACAGCTTCCACATCATTTCCTGAATATTTCCGTACTATGTCATTGTATGTGCCATTCCAGCCATCCTTATCTATCTAGCTTCCTTTCATATCATACCTTCTGCATTAAAATGCAAGATACGTAAAGGCAGGAGCTATCTTTCTTTTTTCTTCCTCCCTTCCTTCCTTCTTTCCTTCCTTCATTCCTCCCTTCCTTCCTTCTGCATTAAAATGCAAGATACGTAAAGGCAGGAGCTATCTTTCTTTTTTCTTCCTCCCTTCCTTCCTTCCTTCCTTCCTTCCTCCCTTCCTTCCTTCCTCCCTTCCTTCCTTCCTTCCTGCCTTTCTTTCTCTTGAAAATATATACTTAATAAGTGTTCTCTCTATCTCTTTTTCTATCTCTCTGTCTCTGTCTCTCTCCCTAACACACACAAAAATTAATATCAGAATAATCTATATATATATTTTGAGGGTATCTTTGGTAAAGTTATGAAAAAGGAACAAGCAAGATTTTACTAGCTATATTGTATGCCAGGGAAAAATCAGAAAATGAAAGGAAAGGTCTAGGGAACACCTGTTCTTTTTTTAGTTTTTTAAATTGATTTGATAGAGTAATATGTCATGTCACTAGCCCTTCTACCACAAGATGTTTCTCAGGAATATGTCAAAATCAATTCCTTGAAATATGTAACTACATGAGTAATTTTGCATAACAGTGCAGTGATTATTAATATATTGAATATCATAAAAAAGGAACTAAATTTTCACCAAAGGTTGTTTTGCACTGTCCTGTGAGATGCTCAGAAAAGGGCTCAGTAGATGACTTTATGGATGTGATGTCTTCCAGTTGGTTTTATCGCCAGGGACCTCAGGATTCTCATGAAACTAAAGGCTCAATTGATGAAAATGGACATTCTTCCTGGAAAGGAATGTTAAATAGCTGTGAATGATTGAATGATACAATCTCCAAAGAATTAAAGTTCTATACTACCCAGCAGGTACTGGATGAGTATATAATGTATGCGAAGAAGATGAACTACACTAGCAACAAAGAATAGGACAAAAGCAGTTTCATAAAATATTAGGAAAATGAAGGTACTCCAGCCAAGAAGACAAAGAATATGGGCTACGCTTAAAGTGAGAGACAGTGATAATGAAAGGGCAGTCTCTGTACTCCATTGGTGTCCTTGTGATACCAAGTGATCTAGATACATTGGGTAGACTTCCTATGAAAAATTTCCCTATAGGAAAGAAGATTGGAGAGAACTTTGGCAAATCTAATGGACTACATGAATGAAACAATGAGCATTTAGTTCTGCTCTTATATGCATGAGAAACTTGTTCTAGAAAACCTGGGTTCTCATTCTGGTCCTATAAATGAATGTCTTTGGGAAAATCATTTCCTACATCTGGCCCTCTCTTCCACTCCTACCCCCATTAGAATAAGGGATTCAGTCTAGGTGACCATTAGCATTTCTTCCAGTTCTAACTTTCTAAGACTGCATTAGGAATAAACAAAAAAATCCCCATAGTAGTATCAATTTCTCCAGTGTAGTATAAGGAATAGAAAATAAGATTCAGTCAAATCTTTGTTCTAAATCAAGTTTTCCAATCCTTCCTCTAAAACACATTGTCTATAAGAACATGTTAAATAATCCATGTCCTCCCAAGAAATGTTCTAAGACTATGAGTTGTAGGGTATTTATTGATTTAAATTGGTAGAAGGAATTTACTCATTCTGCATTCATGTCGAAGAAATCCAAAGTCTTTAGCAAAATGCAAAAGTAACAAAGAAACATAAGGCAATTGCACTGGTAACTAAGGGGGGACTTTCTTACTGCTTTAGAATGATAAATTAATTAAGTCTCTTTGATTGAGTCTTACTAGGTGCTAAATCCCAGGCCCACACCCTTTTACCACTAGGTACAAAGCCCCAGGCCCAAATCCCTAATTACTAGTTGCTAAGCCTATGTGGGTGTGAAGCCCTCAGGATCCTAAGAGGAGTTGCTAATACCAGAGCCAATAGTAGGCACCTAAGTTCTGGTGTCTCAGATAATATTTGATGACATCCAAAGACTGTATAAAAAGAGAGAACAGAGCTATTTGCTTGAGGCTCTCACTCCTGGAGTACTATTGGCATGGGACTCTGGGCAGCTGCTGTGAGAGCCTCCTGGCCCTCGTCAACCCAGATGTTGATGGTTTCTTGGTAACTATGAATTGTATTTGGTCTGTTTATAATGTATGTTTGTAATTTGTTTGTATTTGCTCTGAAGTTCAGGGTGCTGCCTTTTTCCCCTGAACTAAGTGGATGATATTTGTATGTTGGATTAAAGTAAGATTGTTAAACTGTTAACTTTGCTTTCCGTAGTAAAGCAGATCAAAAGAACCTGTGCTGGCAGCATCCTAGTTGTTGGGCTTGTGTTGGTCTTTCACCCCCACAGCAGCTGCTAGCCAAATTGTTGCAAGAGCAATGCAATTTACAGCAAACTATTAAATGGCTAGTACAGCATAGCAAGGTAGTAGGTGCTCAGCATAAATTCCTTGTCCGATTGATTGTTCTACTGCACCTCAACCTCAACTAGCTTTTCTCAAAGCATCCATTACATGAGGCTCCACATTTGTGGTGATGAAAACCAAAAAAGGGGAACTCAACTGAGATCAGGAAATGAGTGTTCTACTAATCCCAGTTCTGATATTAATTCACTATATGACTTCTGGTAAATCACTTTATTTCTCTAGACCTCAGTGTTATTGTCAACAAATTGAAGAGGATGAACTAGGTGAACTCTTAAATAAATGTCCATCTTTAAGATTCTGTCTTCTATATTCTAAAAAGCTCAGGTTGATGGAAGAGACTTGAGAACACAGAGCTAAGAGGAGCTTTAAAAGAATGTTCAATTTCTACAATTCTGTGTTCTGATGTCCCTTCAAACTTTCAACATTCTTAGTTCAAAGGTCCCTTCCAGCTCTAAAATGCCATGTTTTGTGTTCTAAGTCTCTTAGTTCTGACAGTCTTGCCCTCAAGCCCTTTTCAACTTTAATGTTTTGCCTTCTGATATTTGTGCAAATGCTTAGATCCCAAGATGCTCAGCTCTAACATTTGAACCAAACTTCTAAGGTCCCCTTCCCTTTCTACCACCCTGTGATTTTCACCCTCTAAGACTAGCAGATACAATTATATTGGTGTGGTCAGATATACACAATTACCTACAGAAACACTTTAATCCATTTGTAGATAAATGATTTGGGCTGACAGGGTAAGCTCTGTAGAAATAATCATTTAAATAAATCTGCATAATTATTTCCAGTAGCAAAAATATAGAGAAAAAATTAATCAGGTTGGATTCTGGGCTGTAATTCAGGGCTTGATTAGATTTTCCAAAGGCGCTACTAAATTTGCTGTGTCCTCAGGAACAAGGTGTGCATTTAGTTACAGCTGTTTTTCAGCATTCTAAATGAGCTGTCAATTATTTTGACAGATATGGAAACTCAATATGACAAGGAGGGGGACCCAAGTTAAAATTAGCTTCCTCTAGGCATCATGGAAAATGGACCTCCTTCCCATGGAACCTTTAATATATAAGCATTCCATGAGGATTCCATCTTTTATTTCTTTTATGTTTCATATTTAAACCTAACACCATTCCTCCCTCTCCAATGTTGGTAATATTCATCATGGTCTTATTTCAAAGCATGATAAATCAGTACCTTATACACATTATTGAACTTGGCAAGGTCTAGAGCAGTTTCAGGTGAAGGCATTCACTTTAAGTTATTGATTCTGTTGTTATGCCTAAGCCTCGATTAGTGCAAATAATGAATGGGAAGTGGTCACATTATTTAAATTCGTCCATCCATTGAGCTGGAACCAATTACCATATTTATATAATTATAACTGGATATGGCAAATAGGAATACCAGTGAACATTTCATGGGATTCATTATTCATACTAATGCGACCTAGCTCCATCCTTGCAATGGGGTAAGAGAATTGACTTTCTAAGGAGCATAAGAGCGAATACGTTCCTTTACACATGCTCAAAGAACAAATTGTTTTAGAAAGCTGTGCTTCATACAGATATGGGGCATTGTGGGTAGAAATCTCACTGGAAAGAGTTGAATTATTAGCTCTCTTAGTTGACAACTAATTGACATTGGGCACAATGATATTCCTGAACATCTGTTCTCTCATATACATGATCTTGGTTTGAATCAACTCTGCCTCGGAGACCTACTAGCTATTTCACTCTGAGCAAGTTGCTTAACTTCAAGAAAGCATCAATTTCTTGACTTATAAAAAGGGGATAATATTAGAAACTAATTTCATAAGTTTGTTGTGAGGATGGATCAAATCAGACAATTGGAAGCACTTTTTTGTTGTTGAGTCATTTTTCAGTTGTGTCCAACTCTTTTCGACCCCTTTTGGGGTTTTCTTGGCAAAGATACTGCAGTGATTTGCATTTCCTTCTATGGCTCATTTTACAGATGATGAACTGAGGAAAACACTGTTAAGTGACTCTCCGAGAATCACACAGCTAGTTAGTATCTGAGGCCATATTTGAACTCAGGAATATTTATCTTCCTGACTGGACCCAGCGCTCTATTCACTGCACCACCAAGCTTCCTCTTGGAGCATTTAGCAAAACTTGAATCACTATGGTAATATTAGCTATCTTTCTAATTGATATTTACCACACAAAGGCATTGTGAAATGCAAAGTAATTAATGTATAGGCAAGTATTTGAAAAACTTTATTCTCTATACACACTCACAAGTGCACACATTCCTTTTTTAAATTGAAATGAGCAGCAACACAGCCCAATTATGTCTAGTCAGAGGCTGTCTTCACTATCTTAAACTGGATGGGATGTTGAGAAGGACAATTCTTTTCAAAAGTAACTTACTGTAATTATTTATGGTTCACATTTCAAAATTAAAGAATATAACATTCTTAAATTGGAATAGATTTTAGAAATCATTTGGTCCAGTTCCCTCCTTTCAAACTGAAGTAAATTGCAGCCAAGGGAAGGGAAAAAAGTGCCTAATGTATCAGAGAAAGTTAAATAATAGACCTGACTTGAAACCAGGTGTCTTCACTCCCAAGTCTTATATCCCCTTTCCGCTAAATCAGACCAACAATATCACACAATGTGTGTATCCTCTTCATTGCTATATATCATAAACTATTTCTGCCTTGTTATATTTTCTAGTTATCAATTTTGTCATTCTAAGAAACTCACGGCATCTTCTTGCCCTGCTGCCCTAATCCATCCTTTGCCTGATAGCTTGTACCACAGCTTCTGCTCTGGGACCATAAACAACTGTTCGGTGACATTTCTCCACATCAAAGTGCCAACACAATGCATTTTGGGCATCTTGTGGCCATGCTTCTGGGCACATAGCAGCTGCCTCAACCCTTCTCACCGCTGGCATTCTTGCTCCTGAAGCAGCAATCAAATCAACAGGATCGTTTCTAGAAAGGGCACATCCATCAAATCCTATAACTCCAATCATCATCACTGACTTTCCAGACAAAAACACTCCTTCCCTGGACACCATATGTCTTCTCTTCCCCAATTATGTTATGACTATCTCCCAAGTACAGACTATCTTTCTGTTAGTAGTCTCATCTCTAGCCTTCAGGCCAGTGCCTAAAATATAGCAAGTATTTAATTCAAGTTTTAAAAAATATATATATGTATACAAATATGCGTTTGTACACACATGCACGTATATGTATATGTGTGTGCTTAAAGGTATGTGTTTCAATATACATAGGGTGTGTATGTATAAACACACATTGCATGTATATTGAAACATGTTTGTGTGTATATACATATATACACACACTTTATGTATATATAAATGTATATGTATATGAAACACATATAACATGGCATTTATATGAAATATGGGGCACACATATTTATGTATGTACACTCACATATACACATACATACACATATGTGTGTAGAAAAAGATAGATAATAGCATCTGGGTTGTCCATCCGCCACCTCTTTTTCCTCTTTAAATTTTGGGTCCACCTGTGTTACCAGTCAAGCAAATTCTTGATTATGTCTTTAACCCCATTTTTTACACAGATGTGATTATTGCTAATATGCCTGTTTACTCCCAACAGCAGCCTTTCAATTCTGTTTTTCATAAACTTCAC
The DNA here is from genome assembly GCF_011100635.1 of Trichosurus vulpecula. Taxonomy (NCBI): domain Eukaryota; kingdom Metazoa; phylum Chordata; class Mammalia; order Diprotodontia; family Phalangeridae; genus Trichosurus; species Trichosurus vulpecula. The sequence continues at coordinate 249,886,624 of NC_050578.1, forward strand.
CCTTCATACAATTCAGAGAGAGAGAGAGAGAGAGAGAGAGAGAGAGAAAGAGAGAGAGGAGAGAGAGAGAGAGAGAGAGGGAGGGAGAGAGAGAATGAGAATAATAATGCTACTAATAATCAAAGTAATTAATAGGAAAAATAATGATAAATGCCTATTAATTATATAAAAAAACTAATGAAGATTACTGTTGTTGTTGTTGAGTCGCTTCACTCATATCTGACTCTGTGACTTGACTCCATTTGGGGTTTTCTTAACAAAACTATTGGTGTGTTTTGCCATTTCTTTCTCCAAGTGATTTTACAGATGAAGAAACCAAGGCAAACTAGGATAAGTGACTTGCCCAGGGTCACACAGCTAGTAAGTGTCTTAAGCCAGATTGGAACTCAGGAAGATGAATCTTCCTGACTGGAGCCCATGTGATCTATCCACTGTGCCACCAAGCTGTCCTAATGAAGATTATGAACTGGTTTGAAATATTTCTGTTAGATCCTTGAAGTATTTATAACAACACTAGAAATACAAAGTTATTTTATTATGAATAAACATAAAGTATGAAAATATTATAAAATATATATTTAACCACTGATGCTCTCTCCCTAGATGGACTATAACACAGGGACAGAAGTTAAGTTTGCAAATCCTGCTCTGCCAAAAAATTACACCCCACACACAGAAATGTGTGTATGTGTGTGTGTGTGTGTGTGTGTGTGTATATATATATATGCATGCATGCATGTATATGTGTATAGAGATAGATATACACATGTACATATATACATATATCTGCATGCATATGTGTACATACACACCTGTGCATATATGTGCACATACATGTACAATATTTGCATAAATAAGAATGTTCTTGTTCTATGTCGGCATTAAAGAAATGTTATACTCTTTGGCATCTATTGTCCGACGGCTTAGCACAAATTGCATTGGATTTATAGAATCCTCTGGGGAAAAAATAATTTCAGAATGGTTAGTAAAACCAAGCAGAAGTTGTGCTCCAATAGGCCTCATCTTTACCAAACAGTATTGGTAACAATGTTTAACACAGACACAGAAACACACACTCACCCAGCCCAAGTAGAATGAGAAGAAAGCAAAACTACCTCAGGATAGAGATTAAAGATTCCTAGATCTAGAGAGAGATGGAAGGGACCTGAAGAGTTGTCTGCTTCCAAACCTTCATTTTATAGATGAAGAAACATGCACCTAAGAGCTTAGGTTACTTACCCAAGGTCACATGAAACAAGGTCACAGATCGGAACTCAAACCCTCTCACTCTACATTCACTGTTGACTACACTGCACCGTTTGATACTAGAGTTTCAGGGGTAGTTAAGCATTACTCAATTAAATCGTCACAATACTTAACCAAACTTACTTATTTAACCAAACCAAACCAACCAACTGTTCATGAACCCAGGGACCATACTATCCATGGGGTTTTCTTGGCAAAGATGCTGGAATGGTTTGCCATTTCTTTCTCCAGCAGGTTAAAGCAAACAAAGGTTTAGTGCCTTATCCAGGGCCACACAACTAATAAACAGCTGAGGCCAGATTACTTAGGTTTTCCTGACTCCAGGACCAGTGCTCTATCCACTATGCTTCCTAGCTGCTCTACTGAGCCATCTATCTAGTAGTGCTCTCTCTCTCTCTCTCTCTCTCTCTCTCTCTCTCTCTCTCTCTGTGTGTGTGTGTGTGTGTGTGTGTCTGTGTGTCTGTGTCTAGCTATTACTATCTGTCTTTTTTATTCATTTGAATTCAGAAAGATGGAGCTGATTTGATATGCTTCTCACAAAGGAAGAGATTTGTTTGGCATCGGCATTCCAGTGGATTTGAGTTACCTTCCATATTCTCATTCCACCAAGCAGGGTGGGTATCTTGTGAACCAGAATGCTGTCAATCAAACCTAGAGTAGTTAGAATTATCTTTCTCCCCAGGTGGATAAGTATGGAACTCAATGTGGGACTTTATGGCAACGATTATATAATGATCAGAAGTGGAGGAGGGGGTCTGATGCCCCATCGAATTTTCTTTCAAATGGCTTTCATCTCAGGGGTTGCTTTCAGTGCCATGTGTGTATATGTGTATATGTACATTCACATATACACACATGCACACATAAGACAATATACATTATACATGTATATATGTGTTTATACAGTACCCTTTACTCTCCAAGATGTGAAAAAATACTCTATTTTATGAATGGAATATCTTGCATTTGAAAAGATTATTTGTAAAATTATATATATATATATATATATATATACATATATATATATATATACATATATAATACTAAAATCATACACAATATATATATAATTATAAGAATACCAAATATTTTCAATCAAAAAAAGCTGTCTTCTCACTCTCTTATCCAACCCCATCTTGAGAACTAAAGATAAACTGTAGAGAGGAAATCTCTTTGATCTGTGATTTCTACCTGGCTATTCCTCCGTAGGCAGAGCTAGGAGCTGGAACTGAGATCCCTTTCCTCTCCTGGGGTCTGAGCCAAAACTGCTGCCTGCTTCTGAATTCCCTCCTTTCTCAGAATAGGTCATTTTTTCAGTCTTTCTTCTGCCCTGGGTCTGTGACCAAAAATGAGGTATTAGGTAACAAATGTGTCAATTCACACCTGTGTTGCCCTGACATAGAATGGGTTTGAAAGTGCTCCAATATGGGTCTGAAACCAACTCTTGCCTGGGTATACAGCTTGACTCTGGGTGATAGAATGCTCGCTCATGACATGTTCCCAGACCAACCTTGTTCTTAATGTCTGGAGTCCTTCCAATCTTTCTCCCTATGCCAATAAGAGTGGGACAAAGGTCTCACTGTGACTTTCTTTTCTGGATTTCCCTTTTAGAACTTGATCTGATAAATTTTCTACTTCTATCTGGGGGAGATTTTTGGGCATTGCTTCTTGATTTCTTTTTGCAATAAACTAAATGAAATTTTATTAGTAAATATCAAAACTTGTCCTGGATCATTCCATGTAAAACTAGACTCTTTTTTTTCCTAGATGAAATCGTGCTACTTTCTCAACAGTTTCAGAGCCAAGAGGACTTTGGGAACCAAGTAGTTCAATTTGTTCCCGAACAAGATTCCCATAATATATGATCATTTATTATTTCCCTGAAGACCTTTCTAGACTGTGAACTCACCACACGTCAAGGTAATCCATTCCATTTTTGATAGCACTTATTATTAGGGTGATTTTCTTTAGGCCAAGACTAAATTTGAATCATCTTAATAGTCTTAGCTCTCTCCTCTGGACCCTGATAATGGAGCAAAAAAAATCTAATCTCTCTCCCACATCATAGCTCTCTCCTAAATCTTCTACTCTCTGGGCTAAACATTTGTAGCTCTATCAACTAATCCTCAAATATCGTGAAGTCCATGCTCCTTATTATAGTAGTTGCCCTTTTCTGGATGCTCAACAGCTTATCAATGTCATTTTTGCAATTGTGCTCAGAACTGATCACAATATTACAGATAGTATCTGGTCAACTCAAAATACAATAGGAAATAATGTGCCCTTATTACTCATCGCTATCCCTCTGTTAATGCAGTCTAAAATTGGATTGGATTTCTTGCCTGCCAGATCACGCTTGAGTCACATGGAGCTTGAAGTCCATTAAATTGTCAACACAATACAAATAAATAGGAATGGGTAAGATTATAGGGACATAAAAAACATAACTTGTTAAAGGAAGGCTTTTTTAAAACCACTTTTGTCTTTGAATCCTAGCAGCTAGCAGAGTGCATTCATGAATTAATTAATTTGTTCTTGTTTAATTAATTGACTTTAAGGTGATGGTCATAGATTCCTTAGGGAAGGGGCCACCTTTTTTCATATGCTTTGAAATTCTCAGTGTCAAAATACCCAGGGCTATGCCTAAAATTAGTAGAAAATGACATGATATAACTCAATATGAAAAATATGTGATAAAAACTAAATTATATAACTTGTTTGCCTTTGCTTGAATGGCATGTTTTTGGTCATAGATGTAATATATATGATATCAAGTCCTTAAACAGGAGCAGAAAACTTCATTATAACATTCTTTGGAAACATTTCATTAACAAATTATGAACATAATGCTATAAGAAATGATGAAATTGATAGTTTCAATAAATACACGCTAAGCAACTACATTTCCACCACCACTGTGCTAATTTTGGGTCACCCAAAGACAAAAGGACAACGTATTCCTCAACCTGAAGGAACTAACATTCTGTTGAGGGGTGTGGCGTATAAACAAATTGCAAAGAGAAGATAATTTGTGGAGGGAGAGAACAGGTTTCATCATTAAAAAAGCCTCCTCTAATAGATAGCACTTGAAAAAAAAAGATAAATTTTCTAAGACATGGAGGTAAAAGAGAAATTTATTACAAGATTGGGAGCACTGTGTCCATAAGTCTAGAGGAGGGAGATGATATGATAATTTCATTTCTTTGGTTAGCTAGACTTGAACATTGAATAAGTGAAGGTGTATGACTAAGAAATCATTCTGGATAGATATCTTGGAGCTACACTGAGAAAATCTGATGAGTTTGTACAGTAACTTAGAGCATTTTCGTCTGAAGATTTGTGTGTAGGCGGGTGACATGAATTGAATCTCCCATTTGTAACATCATAGTAATAATCGTTTGTATTTACATAATACTTTTCATTTACAAAGGGCTATATATATTTATATATATGACATGCATGCATACATACACACATACATATATACATACATGCATAGACATATACATCCATACACACACACACACACACACACAAAGGGACTTGAATATGCATGTCTGTAATACAAAAATGAGAAAATATGCCTATTGCTTTTCACTCTCTCTTTTGGGATGAGGAGAAAAACAGTGGAAATAAGCACAGAATGTGGTAATGGTGGGGAAAGACTGCATTTACTATGATTTCCTTGATGGGAGAGTAGAGACTCATTTTTTAAGAATGCTATAATAGCCAAGAGACACATGGAAAGATGTCAAAAATAAGAAATGATCAGCATAGCACCCATGCAAAAGGGAACATTAACTGGAAGAATTTTGTTTGTAAGAACAGGCATTAAAGTGGGAAGAGCAGGGAGAGCAGACATTGATTTAGTAGGAGATTAATTGGTCATCTGGGAAGAGGTGCCAGCACTAAAGTTACTAAGGAGTTAAGTACTTATTTGGTTTTTGAGAGACTTATTTTAGAGTTCTTTGTTGAAATCATGAGTATTTTAAAATACACACTACTGTGGGTAGAAGAGAAATACCACTGCACTTTCTGAGAACTGACTGTGATTACTTTCTGTTAGTTTACTATCCATTTCTGTCTTGAAGAAATGCTCTGTATTCCTCAACTTGATAACATCTTTGATTTGCTAGCAAGCATGGGACTGAATTATTTAGAACCTCAGAAATTCCCTGGATGGTGTCAAAATAAGCCACTGTTGTGATTCATTAATAAGAAGCCTCAAAAATAAAAAAAAAAATTTAAAAAAAAAAACTGAGTCTGTGTGATCCCAGAGTTCCCTTGGGTCAAGGATTAAATATCTCTCATTAAAAATCTAAAACAACTCTATAAAGTGGTCAACCCACATAAACATCTTTCCTATTTTTATAGACAGAAAACAATCACACTTCAACAGGTTAGATGACTTCAGTAAAGAAACCTGGAATAAGAAGAGTTATAACAGCTTTTGCTAAGAATTCCTTTTTTTTTAATAAGTCAATCAAATAGACCAGATGATCTCTAAATCCCATAATTCTCTGATTCTATTTGTTAGGCATATATTATTCATGAAGTCCTATGTAAAATATTTTTGAGAATGAAAAAGGATCCTACTCTCCAAAAATTTACAATTTTATTCATCAGAGGAGACCTTATTAACCTTTTTTCACATGCCACATACCACTTTGGAAGTCTGATGAAGCCCTTGGACTCCTTAGAATGCTGTTTGTTTGTTTCTTTTTACTAATCAGAGGACATACTAAAATTTAATTTTAGAGGTTAGTCAAAATAAAAATATCATTTGTTTTCCCTTTCAAGTTCATGGACCCTCTGAAATCTATCCACAAGCCATGGAATCCAGGTTAAGAACCCTTAACCTAAGGATAGAACCACAGATTTTTAAAGGATATTTCTAAATACGTAAAAAGAGTAACCATACTTTTTTCCCTCCCCTAAGGAGATTGGAATTCAAAATGCCATAAAGGAGTTAAGCAGTTTATTATCTTTCCTTATCTTTGTGTTCAGATTCTCACTTTTTATTCCCTGCCTATAGTTGCCATGTTACAAATATGCAGCTGCTCACTCAAGGGAGGTAATGAATTCTGACACAGGTGTTCTTCATTGTATTGCATAATCGAAGTCCCTATTTTGAAACCTACTCTCTGTCTTTTATGGCACATTAAATCTACCATCCATTTGGAGAAAATAAGGGGTTTATTAGTGCTTCATGAGCTTGTGTGAGTGCAGCCAACTAGTAAAAAGAACTCTGTAAAAGAGGGGTTAATAAAAGAGATTAATCCTAGGAGGAAGAGCTGACTGGAAAAAGTAGGTAAAATTTAATCAAAGAAAACTTTGGCTTTGACAGACAATGAAATGTTTCCATCCAAACTTTCCCTTCTTCCTCTCCCCCCACCCCCACCTTAGATAACCATTAAATTCCCGGAGGGAGTTTTATATATGGTTACCTTCTTATTCACTTAATAGGTGCCAATCGATAAATCAATTACTGGGTAGAAAATTGTTAGTGAATGTGTAAAATGCACTTAAAATTATGTAGAAAAAGATGTGTTGTTAATGGATTGAGATTATACTTATGATTTAATTGACATGGAGAACACCTGGTGGGGAAACTCTTTCTACAAAGCAAGTTGGTACCTTCTCTGCAACTTACAGTCTTAGAGACTTGCCAAAGGCACTAAAAGGTTGTGACTTGGGCCAGAGTCACTTACATAGTATGTGTCTCCCTGACGTTGAGGTTGGTTCACTCTGCACTATCCCAACTGCTCTATGTTGGTAAATAGATTATAAAAAGCATAGAATTGTTTTGAAACTGCTTCCATTCTCACATTAAGTATCATATCTGCCATTAGAGAAAACTTCAAATTCAGTTCAACTTCACTAGTATTGTGTTCTTAATCTGTACCCAGCACCTTTCCAGGCAATACTTTAGAGTTAAAAATGCCTAAGTGTCACCACCATGACAAAGTGAACACATGTGAAGGAACTAATTGAAAACTTTACAATCAAATGTGAATATGAGTGAATGAAAAGAAGAGGATGTCTTTTTGCCTGGTGACCTCAGAGAAGGATTCACAATGTCTGGCATGTTGTAATTGCTTAATATATGCTTCCTGATTGATTTTTTCATCTAGAGCATGTACTTGAACTTTACCATGCAACTGGATTTGGTGGAGAATAATAGAGCAGATGATCTACGGAGAGGGAAGGCAGACATTGAAGCAAGAACAAGTAAGTTTGTTCAAGGGACAGTAAAGAGGAAAACAAAATCAATAAAACTACAAAGGTACTAATGATATTTCCATCTATTTGTAAAAAATAATAGTCTAAATGTATTGTATGTTTATGATTTTCCTTGAAGATTATCCGTAAAGGGAAGACCAAACTATATTTGATGGTGCTTCATGAGTATTTATTGTATGGAAGGATAGGTGAATTTCGTGTCTATTACTACATAAAATTAAATATAATGGACACAAGTGCCACGGATGTTTCAATACTCACTGCTTTTCATGTGCATGTTCATATAACACTCAAGATGACTACCTGTCACAACTAATTTTTCGCTACATAATTAGCCCACCTCCTTCTCTGGATATGTGAGGATTATTAAATAATGTCTAATGCAACTTTACACATAAGCTATTATTAGTAATTGACCGCATGTTATATTAGGAAGGCAGAATTTATGAATTCAAAGAGAATCTCATATGTGCCTAATCCGGAACCGCAGGATATAAGGAATTCTCTAGACAGAAGGCAGGAGAACTAAAGCATGTATTTACACTCCACAATAACAAGCCCACAAACCAGCGTCCCCATTTTGATATTTTCATCAAAAGCTTCCAGGCCCAATAAGTCCGCCTTACAAGGGTAAGCAGAAGGCCACAGAGAAGTGAGATGGTATAAGGCAAAATCGTATACATGCTTCCCCTCTACGGTAAGAAGATTACTCACTAGCCTCTAGTCAGCTCTGCTACCGGCAGCTCAGCTTCAGCTGTAGGTGTCTCTGGCTCCAACCGGAAAAGGAAAGGAGGATCTTCAAGCTGTCCTCTCCCCTCTTATAGAGTTTTTGACATCATCAAGCGCCGCCTGAACGACCAGGGCCGATTGGTTCTTGACTTGGCCCCTCCCCCAGCGTAGACCACGTTAACACACCTCCCCTCAGCCAGCGCCACGACTCATCACACAGGAAGCTCTGGTCCTGCCCCGGAAGAGCAAGCCCCAGCGTCCAGGGAAGCTCAACGAGGCGAGCTGAGTCATTCAAAGAAAACAAAGTCCATTCTGGCTACACATGTGTTTATCACGAGTTTTCCCATTACCAAGGAATTACTCTTCAGTTTTGAAACTTCTGAGGTTGGAGTATTTACATTTATTCTCACTGAGAGAATATTATGCTATATATTTATCCATCTGTTCATGCTTTATGCTTCATAAGGATTTTGACTATTTGTTGTTGTTGCCATTCAATCATTCTTCAGTCATGTCTGACTTTTCGTGAACCTATTTGGGGCTTTCTTGGCAAAGATATTAAAGTGGTTTACCATTTTCTTATCCACCTGATTTTACAGATAGGGAACTGAGGCAAATGGGGTTAAGTGAATTGCCCAGAATCAGACTCTTGTCAATGACTGAGGCGAGATTTGAAATCATGAATATGAGTCTTCCTGACTTTAGGTCTGGAATTCTATTCACTCTGCCACCTACCTACCTGTTTTGATGGTGCAATTTCCAAAATCCTTTCCAACTATTAGTTTCTATGAATGGAGTGGGAGAGAGGGAGAGTGACCACGGGAGCAGAGATATCTAAAGGAGTTAATCTTTAGGACATGGAAAATTTAAGAAAAAGAAAATGTTTCTGTGACATAAAAAGCTTTTATGGTCACATTCATATTTTATTATAATTGATATAGTCTGGCAATAAAATTATAACTTGGAAGCAATAATGTGAATTCATAGAGCCATCAAATATCCATCTTCATGGTTTCTGGTATGCAATGGAAAGCAGATGTCCTCCAAACTAGGAATTCAAACAATGAACCAAAATTCACACTATCAGTAAAAAAGCCATAAATACACATTTTCTGATGCTGTTTAACTTAGAGTTAGTGTGCTAAATTAACAAGGGATTAAAGCAACACTTTTAAAACCTTACCATGTGTCTTAAAACTGAGCCATGTTAAAAGAAATTTCTGATTTCAGGGAGTGTAAAGAAAATTGCTACTTGTACATTGCCTGGTTGTCTGGCAGCTTATCGTGGAGGAGATAAACAAGGCTTTGGGAGAATAATGATTTACAATTATGTGACATTTATTTAGAGATTTCAAAATCCAGCTCAAAAAAGAATGGAGAGGGTGCACAATTGTCCTTATTTTGTAGAGGGGAGCAATGAAGATGGAAAGCTAAATGCCCCAACCCAAGGTCAGCAACTAATGAGTAAAATGAATGGAAAGTCAAGATGTCCCCACCGCAGGAGCAGATCAGCAAGGGAGAACAACTGGGTAGTGGAGACTGGCTATATTGATTCAGAAAGCTCACGAAGTCAAGTACAGAAACCCCCAACAATTAGGATTGGAAGACTGAATGAGGCACTCCAAATTTTGTACAGATAATATCAGCAACAACAAGAAAGAAATAATAGGTATGGGCGAGTAATAAGAAAAAACAAATATGTCATATTAGCAAATACACATTATAAGAGGTACATTAGATAGCATTCAGAGATAATTGGCCAGTGGTGCAAAGGGCCTAGCATTCATGCTAAATGAAGACCAACTAAAGATTTAACTAGGAAGAGAGATTAGACATGATGAGGAATCATTGAGTCTTGGTTGGAAGGATTATCAGAAGTAATTTAGTTGATGCTACTTTAAAATTTTGCACATACACACATATCCTTAAATACAGATGAACACACGTGTAACCTAATCATAAATGTTCATTTTAGTACTGTCTACTTGATTTACTTCTAGTTGGAAAGTATAGGGAGTTTGCAGAGTGAAAACAATAATTATTCTACTATATGACTTGGACTGTATAGTTTTATAAATTGGCTGATGTGGCTGAGCCATTGGATGGCAGCAGGATCCTCTTGCAATTGCAAAAGCATTAGAATCAGCCAGGTCAGCATTCACCTCTCTCTGGTCTACAATAAAAACAATTAGAGCTGTTTCAGTGAATATATATTTTTAATGACAAAATGGTAAATCTCTCTCTCTCCCTCTCCTTCTCCCTCTCCCTAAACTTTGTCAACAATATAGTAATCACTCAAATTCAGATAGGAAGGAAGATCAGAGACTATGTAGTTGAACTTAGAACTGAATAAGTATCTCCTCTATCACAAACCAATAGGTGATCATCCAGGCTAGACTGGAAGGTCTGCACTGAGGAGGAATTCACTATCATCCAAGACAGCTCATTCATTTTGGATAGCTCGGATTGTTAGAAAGTGTTTTTTCCGTTACATTAAACATAAATTTATTTGCCTCTTTTTAACTTCATCCATTGTCTCTAGTTCTGGCCACTGTGTCCGTAAGAACAAGACTAATCCTTTTACTCAAGGGCTGAGTCTTAAAGGTTTTGAAGGCAACTTATGTCTTCTCTTATTCAGTCTATACAATATGACTTCCTTCAAATTATCCTCCTATCACATGAATCCAGGCCCTTCACCAGCTTTATCATCATCTTCTGATTGCTTCATTCCAAGTAGTATCACAGTAGAATACAGTACTCCAAATGAGGGCTTGCCAAAGTAGAGGAGGGTAGTGTTATCTTCACTTTATTCCTTTATTCTCTGATAAAAACTTGATTTCACACTAGCTACTCTTGGTTGTCACAGCTAAGTAAACTAAAACTCTCAGATCTTTTGCTGCACAGAATGCTGGATAGTCATGCAATTCCCGTATCGTATTTTCAGAGTTGATTTTTTTAATCTAAATGTAATATTTTGTGTTTATTAAATTTGATTCTAATTGATCTGTGTCGGTACTCTAGTCTGTCAAGATCTTCTTTGAATCCTGACTCTGTCAGGTAGTATGTTTAGTGTCACACAGATTTGAATCTTCTAGAAATTTGGGTAACATTTTGTACGTGCCTTTAGAAAAGTCATTGGTATGATTGTTCAATAACATTTAGTAAAAATACCAGTCCTTTAGAGATAACCTTCTAGGTAAACATTGAGTCATCAGTGACAGTGCATTTGATCTAACCATTCAACTTGTTCTAAATCCACCAATTTTTAAGCTATCATTAAGTCACCATATTCTATTTTTTGTAAATAACAAAATTTCTGACAAGCTAAAAAATCAAATTACCTAATCACCTTTTCCATTTGAATATCAGTGTCCCACAATATTGAGGAAATCTGAAATTAATCTGACCTTGACGTTGCTTTCTTCTCCTTCTGTTGCAAGGCTGAACTTCTGTATCCTGGGTGAGCACTAATAGCCCTTGCTCTATCTACATTCATGGGGATTTCTAATGTTACAAAGCTCTGTCTTAGCTTATTTATTGCATGATAACAACCACCCTAATTATATAGCGTTTCGAGTCCCATACAAACCATTACTAGTCATTCAATTAGCATTTCTTGAACATAAGATAATAGAATCAGAGCTGGAAACAACCTTGAAACTATCTAGTCTAACCTCCTCATTCCCCAAATGAAGAAACTGATGCCCAGAGGTTTTAAGTGACTTTCGTAAATCACACACAGATTAAGTTAAGATAAAGGATTTGAATTCATTTTTGCCCACTTTATCATGCTTCCTGCTATAGAAATTGACAAGAATGGAGAGGTATATAAGATTTTTTATTTGCAAATTTAATAATACTGTTATTAATTATAATGATGATGCCTGTCTACATTTACATCATGTTTAAAGTTTGCCTATCATTTTTGCATATATTATCCTATTTGATGTAATTGGCTTTCACCCTACTTGGTCACTCTTCACCACTTAATATTATGATAATTTTCTCCTCCTAAATTGTCTCTCTGTGCGACGGCTCTCTCTTGGTTCTACTTTTGCCCTTTCTACTGTCTTTGCATGACTTTGCTGGATCTCAATATATGACATACCCATTAACTATGAGTTTACCTCAAGGCTGTATCCTGAGCCTTATTCTCTTTTCTCTTTGAAGTCTCTCATTTTGTGATCTCATTAGGTCCCATGAATCCAATTACCATCACTCTGCTATAAAGTCAGCACTAGTTTCTCTTCCAAGCCCTAGTCCTTCAGAACCCATTGGCTCTTGGACACTTCAAACTCTGGGTATTATAGCTGTTTCAAGCTCAACAGGCCTAAAACATTAGCAGTTGTATTTCACTGAACTTTCCTATCACATTCAAGAGAACAATTATTCTCCTTGTCAACACTGGTGTTATTCTTGACTTACATGCACACTGCCCCCTTATATCAGGTCAGGGACCAAATATGATTTCTATCTCCACGACATCTCTCATATATGTCGGCTTCTGTCCATTCAGACTGCCACCACCCCAGATCAGGCTCTTATCACTTCCCATCGGGACTGTGGCAATATTCTCCTAACTGGTCTCTTTGTTTCAAATCTCTCTTTATTCTGATGATGATGCTGATGAGCTGATGATGACAGCTAACATTTATATAGTGATTACTGTGCACCAGGCAATGTGCTAATCAGTTTACAAATCTTTCAATTGATCATCGAAACAACTCTGGGAATTAGTTTCTCTTATTATCCCTATTTTGCAGAGGAGGAAACTCAGGCAGACGGAGGTTAAGTGACTTGCTCAAAGTTACATGCCTAGCAAATGAGGCTGGATTTGAACTCAGGTCTCCTTGATTCCAGGCTTAGTGTTCTCTCACCTGTACCACCTAGCTACCTCTGATCCATTTTCCATTCAACTGCCAAAGTAATGAGAGTAACGCTGACTATTTTACTCTCCCCAACACCAACTCAATAAACCCTGTAAATGTCAGATTTTTTTGATGGGTCTTGAAATATCCTGTTTCAAAAAAACAGGAAAATTATATTACACATACATATTAATATATTTATAAATGTATATATATATGTATGTGGATTTATAAATATGTAATATTTGTAAATATGTATGTGTGTGTATATTTCTGTAAATGTTAATGTCAGTCTCAATTTCCTTTTCCTTTTTTTTGGCAGATGCAGTTGTTTTTTTCTTTTTTCTTCTTTCTTTTCTATGATCTTATTTGCTATTACTCTGAGATATAATAAATCACTTAATCTTTATTTTTTTCTCCCTCTTGAATTTCTCCACTTTTTGAACAAGCTGTGGACTATAAAAATGTGAAATTGATAAAGGTGAAGACACTATTGACTCTAACACTATTTCTTAGAGAAGTTTAACAGGTAAAACACTCACCATATCAAGTGGCTAAAAGAGTCTAGAAATTCTTGCTGCAGCAAACACTTCATATTCTGCTGTGCGTTGAGATGTGACATACAAGCTCAAAATAAAAATCCATTTACATACCATTCCAACATCAGGTAATGGAGTGCTCTGTTCAACGTCACTTTCAAAACAGGGGAAGAAAGTTTGAATGAAGAAAATCAGTCTAAAAGAGAGATTTATGTGAGATATCCACCTAAATAATATAGAAGCTAAGCAGAATATAAATTCCAATAGAATGTAAGCTTCTTGAAGGCAGGGATTACTATATTTTTATGTGTTTTCTCAACACCTAGCAAAGTATATATTACCTAGTAGATCCTAAATAAGTGATTGCTTAATTGAATTGATTTGATTTCTCCTTTTTAGTCTTCCCTTGAATTCATTGTTCTTTTGATCAGAAGATAGGACATTCCTTCAGCGTATGCTTCATTTTGTTACATTAATCCAGATAATAAGCAGAAGTACAATTGACAAGCAATAAGGAGCCATCGGTCATACCACAACTGTCTTTATTTTATTGGTTCTAGTTGTACCAATACACTTTCCCCTCAATCACAATAAGTAGTCTATGAAATGAAAAACTAGTCCCTATGCAAAGCCCTCTTTTTCCCACACCTTCAAGGTGATGGTTATAGAAAAAGGCCATGGATTCAATCTTCTGAATTCAGAATTGGAGTAGTTTCCCAGTTTTTAACTGTGTCATAGTTGAAAAGGAGACCTCTTTTAAAAATGTAATGCTTTCTTTTAATCACTGGGCTACTCCCATGAGAAAAATGTTCAATTAAGATATCTGAAAACATCTATAAAATTAATTTATTAGAAATATTTTTATAACTATTAGATTTTCCCCAGCAAAATTACTGTTATGGTTATTGAACAGCTGTCCCAAGTAGACAATTTTATTAATGATGATAGGGTATTACACACTTTAATATTGTCCTCTTCATGTCATAAATAATCAGGAAGCATGAGATGCTTATGAGGAAATGGGTGTTTTGGGAAAGTTAAAAAAATGGCTGCTTCAGTGACCTCGTTTTCTTGCTGGCAGGGAAATAAGTTGTTTTATATCTGCTACTATTACTTTTTGCGTGATACCCAACTCTTTATTTTCCAGTTGCCATCTTGGTTGAAATTAGTGAGTTTGGCTAGACTATTGTATATAAATGTAGATAAGGGCATATGCATATGCACATATGTATATACATATTTATATTCATACACTCATACATATACATTATGTGTATGAGTATGTCTATGTGTTCCTGAATTCTCCTATGAAATGAAATAACCCATTCTGTAAACCATGTCTGTTTGGAAATTCTGCTAAAATGCACAAGGGTGCAGGTTTAGAGACCATGTCTATAGGAAGTCTAAATATCCGGATGAAAAACAAAGATGTATCATTCTTCTAGAAAATTTTTTGCCCATGTCATCAAAACAAATCCATAGTGTTTTCAGTCCATGCCCTTTATATCAATAACTGCTAAAAGATCAAGTAATTCGAAATATCAAGAAATCTAGTAGCAAATGGAGAGTTATGTGAGATAAAGGACTGCCCTTATTTTCAGGAAGAGCTAAATTCAGGTCTTAGTTTCTTGAAACATTGCTGTTGTTGTTCAGTCAATTCAGTCATGTCCATCTCTTTGTGACCCATTTGGGGTTTTCTTGGCAAAGATACTGTAGTGGTTTGCATTTCCTTCTCCAACACATTTTATAGATAAGGAAAATGAGGCAAATAGGTTGAGTGACTTGCCTAGGGTCTCGGAGCTAGTAAAGTATCTGTGACCCGATTTGAAATCATAAAGGTGAGTCTTCCTAATTCCAGGCCTGGCATTCTAGTCACTGTGCCACCTAGCTTCCTATTAATATGCCTGAAACAAATTCACTGTGTAAATAACCATGGATAATCTCTCAGGTATTTCTTGAAGACCATAAAGTTACCCATTAGTTCCACCAGAGGTCCACTATTCCTATGTAATCGCAAGACCAGACCAAAAAACTAAACTAAAATTTAAAAAAAACTGTATATTTTGTATACTAAAATGTGTTTTGCTATTTCAATTCCCTGTAATTTTCTTCTATCACAGAGCATCTTAACCTGTTTTTCCACTCATGACCCCTTTTTGCCTGAGGAATTTTTAGGCAACCCTTGGTATATAGGCATATAAAATAGGTATAGAAATAAATGTTTCCTGATAATGAGAATAAAGAAATTTATTTTAAAACAATTCTTCAATATACATATAATTTTACCATTTATTAAAGATAAAAGCAAATTTGCATACTAGGCAGATGGATGTGCTTGTTTATTTTTACATAAAGAATTAAATCTTCACAGAATATTTGGTACTGCAGGATGTAGAGCATCTTCAGTGTTTTTCAGAGTTTATCAGCATTTTGATGTTATAATCGTCAATGCTGAGAACACTACTTTGTATAAGTACGTGGTACACAATGGCAGAATATGTTCAGGGCCATTTCAGAAATTGTTGGAAATTCTGTCCTAATCCCAAGCCAAAATTCATTTAACAATTTTTAGGAAACTCAAGTTTTAAACCTGTGTCACTTGATAAATTGGCAAATTTTTGAACTTTTAATGGCAGATGATTGAAGTTTTTTTTTTTAATTCAATTGAGTATGGTTTATGAACCCAACTTAGTTTTTTAGAATCAAAATTTGAAGGGAAGCAGTTCTAAAAGGGTGTCTCCAGGCACTTCAGATGATCAATTATAACTCTTACAATTAAATCTTTGGGAAGGTTATTTTCAATTATATAATCATCTGTAGCTATAAACATATCTAAAGAACCATTTCCCACCCTATTCTTCCATATGTTAACTTTTTAAGTAAAACTTTCAATTTTATCTTTTAATGTCAATATGTTACAATTTTTTTTTACTTGAAGCAACATATTTAAATTGAGTTTTTCAAAAGTATCCAACAAATAACAAAAAATTGGATTTCTCCTTGATCTTTCAATTTCTATAATCTCTTTAATCTTTGCCCTCTTGAGAGCCACTGTACCTTTGCATGTAGTAATAAGTTTTTGTAATCAGAGTCTGTGTTTTTCCAAAGGTTTGAAAAGAACTGGCTATTAAAGGCAGGACTTTTAATGAGATTAATGATTGTGATAGTATTGTGAAGCACCGCATTTAATGCTGGTAATTTTTTTTTCTTGGCTACAAATGCCTCCCAATGGATCATGCAATGAGTAAAAGTGATATATTCATTGCCAACAGCTTTAACTTTTGGTCCAAATTCAACATTCTTGCTCATCATTGCTCTAGTACCATCTGTACAGATTCAACATAATTTTTTCCACTGTGAACTTTCATTTGTGAATAATTCATCAGCTTTAAGATATATCTCTCCCCCTCTTGTGTGCCCTTCCAAAGGGCAACAAAACAATTCCTCATGTATGCTTCTTTCATAAACATATCTTACATTAAAAAAGTGTACCACATTAGAAATATCATTTGTTTAACCTAACTGAATTAAAAACTTTGGGCTGCACTTAAGCCTGCCAATAAACTGCTAGAATTTGTCATTACTAATTTCAGAAATTCTTTTGGAAACAGTATCATTTAATTAAGGAATTGTATGAATTTTATGCCCATACTTTTTCCCATGTGATATTTCTGATATTTTAATAGCAGCAGGTAGCATGAGATCTTTTATTATGTAGAGATTTTTAGTTTTTGCAATCAAATAAGAAGTTCCATGAGATGCAAGTAAAAAACTTTCTGTTGACAGAAACAAATTTCTCAAAACATTGTTTCTTCTCTGAAGATTTTAAAAGTCATTCAAGATATTTCTTTAGTTTATTGCAATATGCTGCATGTTTGGTATTAAGATGTCATTTTAGTTTAGCTGGCATTACAAATTAAGCAAAGAGAGTTTTCTATACCATTACCAATATTAGAAGTAAATTAATTTTGCAAAAAATGATAAGACATATTTTATTTTTCTTATCAATTTTGAGTGTAGCTGGTAGTGAAGACCTGGTAACATTGTCAATGATATTTTTACCTCTTTTGTCTAAATTTAGCTACTTATCCATAACTGAACAGATTTTTGTCCTAAAATACAAATATTGCCAACAATTTCTCAAATAAATACTAGCTTAAATGTATGAAATTACATTTATTTGTGCTTAATTAAAAAAAATGATGCCCGTACTTCCAGACACATATAGCAGTAATGATGCAGAAATATTATTAAAGGACTTTTGTATTTACTAGCTAAAATTAAACATTTATGTTTCTTTAAATGAAGGAGACAACAGCAATTTTAAAAACCAAACATTGCAACACAATATGATCCAAAGATATATTAATATGATATTTACATGTTGAGGAATGATGATAGGGTAATATTAAAGATCTTTTTTTGTAATTAAATTATTGTGTTTCCATAAGAGCATAAAACTTTGCATATACAGTAAAAAATACTTCAATTCATAACATACAATAGTCTTGAATCTGAACCAAGGTGTTTCTGGCAGCATTTGTTGGTGTTGCATGGTGTGATGGCATGCACAGTGCAAAGTGAGCATGTTGTGGGTTCAGAACCAAGGCTGCAGTGAAGTTGTACAATGCAACATGGGCAGGCTCTGCCAGAAACAGTTCAGATCCATTATGTATTTGATTTTGAATTAATTTTTGGTTGCTGTGGATTCAGAAGCCTTTTACTGTTGCCAAATTTTTCACAACTCCCACATTTAGCTATGTGACCCTCATATGGGCTCATGCACATAGTTTAAGAAGCCACAGTTTAAGAAGCACTTTTCTCTCACTCAGTATATGTGGCAAATTGGGCCATCTTTAGTCTCATTTCTTAATTAGTGCTTAATCATTGGATGGGTGTGGCCTCAGACAAACTGAGACCTGGTAAAGACCTTAATTTGGAAAATCCAAAGTCCCCCATTGCATCCTGGGCCACTGCTAGTCCTCTTGATCTTCGTCTTGCCACTGGGTAAGACATTGAAGGAGACAGTGAGGCTGAAGATTTTGGGCACCTCTTCCTCACTCAAAACCAATTCATGCATGATCAAGACATCATGTTTGTGATATTATTGGTCCTCTTCAAGAATGAACAACAACATGTATATTAATATAATTAAGGAATCAAAATGGTAAGGGAACTGAAAAACCACTTATTTGAAGACCATAACCTATCCTAACACAAATCTCCTCTATCATACAAACAACAAACTTACAAGTCTATATTTAGTCACATACAATGGACGAATAATCTATTTTCCTAGACCATTAGTTTAGATGTTATTCATTCCTGTACTAATAATAGCCCCATTCATGCTCATAATTATATTGAAATAATGAGAGAAACACACTCATCAATGAAACTAGGTTGATTATTTACAATGTGTCTTCCCTACTCTGCCTTCCTCAATTTGAGTATTTCTCAGAGTTTGCTGTACAGAAATCCAAATAACCTGATGCTGTCCTGAAAGCCGTCACTAGTTGTGATGATTATGGAAGTAGCGCAAGAAGTTGAAATGGAAACCATAATCTAGGAACCTGAATTTGACTCTGCTGATCAATAACTCTACCACCTTAGGCAACTCAGTTCACCAGAGTTACACCCAACACTTTTGGGACCTGAATCACTTCACTCGACAGTTGTGGGGGGAGGATACTGAGATACCACCCCATAAATGTGCTGGCTGAAACTGTGAATAGAGATATGTAGGATACCATAAGACTATTAGTAAGGAATTCCCTACCAAAAGAGGGAAGTCACAGAGTCTAACTTCAATGGGGAGCAAGTATAATATATGGGAGCTTACTGTCTTAACTAATCACACTTGCTCAGCATGTGTTTTCCTTAATTGTTTCAGATTGCAGAAGTGCATGTGATGTTAATATCTTTAAAATTTCAGTGATCTGGGGTAGAATATATATTGACCTCTCCAAGGTGTAGCTTGTATTTCACTATTGTAACCTTCATTTTATGTACTTTTGAAATTAGTGAGTTAGACTAGATGACTTTGAATTTTTCTTCTAGTTTTCTACTTGTGGTATTATGATTCATATAAAGGAAAAGGATTAAATCAAATTTCATGTGAATTTGATGGTTTCCATTAAACAGATGCCATTGCATTCTTCAAACAAATAATTGACATATGGTAAAAAATGACATGCATAGAAGTGTTAGGTACAATAGGTATAAACTGAATATTTATACTTATATTTTTCACTGTCACTTCAAATCCAACTTGTCTAAAATCCAACTTGTCCTATTTACTCTGAACTCTGTACTGACTCCTCTGTCTGTCAGTGATATTCCATTTCTCCTAGTCATCCAAGATTTAAAAAAAAAAAGAATGGAACTATCTTTGTCTACTTCTCCTTACTTGAATGTAACCTATTAAAGTATCCTAATAAGTCTTCCTTCAAAATGTATCCTATAAGATCACCTTCAATCAGTCATTTATGCCATAAATCACCTAACAAATATTGTTGTACTGACTGCTTAGTAGGATATTCCATTTACTGCCAGAGTACTATAAAGGCCAACTTGGCTCTTGCCCTTGACAAACTTATAATTTAAGTGGAAGTATAATAAAAAATACATCCAAAATGTAAATAAGCAGGATATTATAATGGGAACAGCATTAGAGTTGAAGCTACAGATACAGAGTCAACATCACAGAATTCTGATTGGATTTGTAGTCAGGATACAGCCTGAAGATCTGATCCTAATAATCAATGAACAAATTTTTATTAAGAACTCATTACAAGCCCTGCTTTGTGCTACCATCTGGGGCTATAGCTACACAGAATAAAATAACCCCTACTTGCAAAGAATTTTTATTCTAATAGGAGAGATAGTAGATAGCAACTACATATATATTCCACAAATATAAAATGAGTGAATTTGTATGTATATATATGTACAAATGTCTCTATATATTTGTGTGTGTTTACATGCACACAATAATTTAGGAATGAGGGCACTAACAGTTGGAGGTGAAAATCACTATAGGTGTTTGATATTTGATAGATCACTTAATCTAAAGCCCATTTTATTGAATTTATTGTAGTAGAGATTTGCCTGGGGTAATGAATGGTATAATGATTCATCCAAGGTCAAACTCAGTGTCACATCTCCCTGATTCCAAAACTAGCATTCTATCCATTGTGTGACATTGTGTCTCTATTATTATTATTGTTGTTGTTGTAATATATGATGCTCTTCATATTTCAACCCCTGAAGAGCTTATTACATCCTTTACCTCATTTGACCCTCATCAGGATCTTAGAAGAGAAGGCAGTTGATTAGTCGCACTAATTGCAAGAAAATTGAGGATCACAGAGAGGTCCCACCACAAGCCTTGGCCAGAGGCAGGGCAGGAAAACACATCCTTTGATTCCAACTCCTATACTCTCTACATTGTACTATACTGCCACTAGTCAATTAGTACACATGTTGAAACAAATGATTGTAAATTATTTTTCGAATGGACAAAATTGTATTCTCTCTTTCTTCCATTGCTAATCCTGACACTACGTACGAGACATCGTGAAATGGAGAATGTGAAATGGGAGCAGGTGATCTCATTCCTTTATTTTACAGACAGAGAAAACTAAGTCCAGAGAAGTCAAAGGAATCACTCAACATAGCACAGGTAAGCAGTAGCAGATCTGGAATCCAAACAGGATCACTTGATTCCAAACCTATTGCCCTTCTACCAAGCCTCAGTGTTAGAGGTCCTAGACCTGGTTCTTATGTGAAACTTCTCTGGGCTTCAAGTTCCTAAAAGAGAATCCAAAGAAGGACCAGTTTTAACTTTGTAATACTCTGCCCATAACAACAACCAACCCAGCAAGAAATTAATTAAACAAAAAAGTCTCTTCTATCAAATTGAATGTTTCACCATCCCCTTACCATGAGTAGGGGAATCAAATCTATCTTTTGACAAAACATGAAATAAGAAACTATGGAAATATAAAAATTTAAATACCTACTACCATCATCCTCTATTTATTTTACCTTTGGCTTTATAGATCCTTTTGCTTTAAAATGAGGGTCTTCATCTAAGGAGTCCCTAAGGTCTATTCCGATTGTAAATTCAATTTCATTTTGTCAACACTTAACAGTGGCTCTTAATGGACACTTGATAATACATATCGAATGGAAGAATGACTTTTCCTCGTTTAGCACATATATGTAAATATAGCACTGTCAGTGAGAGAAAAATCATGTGGGGAAAATAGGGTCATATATTCAACATTATTTTGCTTCCTGCTCATCTGTGTCATCACATTATTATCTGCATTTATATTTACTACACTGAAAAAAATAAAAAGTACTTTCTGTAATCTACTGAAAAATTGTAAAGGGAGAAGAAAATATGCTATAAATGATGAGAGGAAATAAGAAATGAATGTTGGAAGGAAAGAACAAAGACATGAGTTGGAATAAAAGCCAACAATTTTGAAATAGATAAAAAGAAACCATTCTTCGAGGCACTGCATGGTTGGGATGGGAGGGTATAGTTTGTCAAATTTAAAATCCACTTTAGTTTTATGGTTGGTGAATTTCTAACTGAATTTGTATCTTTCAAAGTTTGAGTCCCCTGTACTCTTGGTAAAATGTATCTTACCATTTGAAAGAATAACATTTTAAAAGGTTCATAAAGGAAAATCAGAATGCTTCTGGACAGCTAGTACTCTCCCTCTCTCCCTCTCCCTCTCTCTCTCCCTCTCCCTCTCCCTCTCGCTCTCCCTCTCCCTCTCCCTCTCCCTCTCCCTCTCCCTCTCCCTCTCCTTCTCCTTCTCCTTCTCCCTCTCCTTCTCCCTCTCTCTCTCTCTCTCTCTCTCTCTCTCTCTCTCTCTCTCTCTCTCTCTCTCTCTCTCTCCCTCTCCCTCTCCCTCTCCCTCTCTCTCCCCCCCCCACCCTCCCTCTCCCTCTCTCTCTCTCTCTCTCTCTCTCTCTCTCTCTCTCTCTCTCTCTCCCCACCCTCATCCCTTCAAAATGTTTCTGTGAGTAAAGTAATGAGACACTCAGAGGTTCAAGAGGTTGGAAAGAACTGAGTGTAGGTTTCGTTTATGGTTGTCCATTGTTTTATTAATTGTTGCTTTTTGAAACCATGACCCTATTCTTAAAAAAAAAATAAAACATCCGTTTTATGCCAGAAGGGACTATCTATTGATTAAAAAAAGGAAGTGTCATTGAGGGCCAAGGAGGTGAAATGACTCTCCTAACCATGCAAGTATTAAGTGGGAGAGGTAGAATTTAAACTTTGTACCTCTGACTCTAGTATACAGGATTGCTCCATTTTACTTTGAAGTTTCAGAATATTAAGACCAGGTCACATGTACATGGGTATATGGATAGATAGACAGATACATTAGATGAACAGATGAGATGGATGAATGAATTAGATAGATATGTGCTATTCATGCATACCTATGAATATGTGTATTTACATGTGAAAAATGCACATGAACAAGTGAATATAACCAGATAGGGAGCTAAATATCTATCTACATACATATATAATATACATATATGTATGCATATGTGTGTATGTATGTATCCACATGCATATACATAGTTAGGTAGATAGATTAGACATCAATATGTCTTCCATAGGGAAGTCTTAGTTGATTTAGAACATGAAAGAACTTCAGGAAACACACACACACACACACACACACATATGTACATATTTATATGTATTTATTTACCCCATATCACACCACTATGGGAGCACTGAAAAGCTGAAGACCACCACAAAGCTGAGAAAGCAGCAAAGATCCATGAAATAAAGGAGTTCGGTCTCTAGACTTAGTTCAAGGAAACTTCATTTTACTAAAAAGGTATCATTGAAAATGAATTAATATTAATATTGAAAATACATACACCAAAGGGTATCAAACCAAAGTCTTGGGGGAAAATGTTTAATGAATCACAAAAGGAATTAGAAAGTAAAATTATACTATTGAGCTACTTAAATTACTCCCTCTCAGGCCTAGATAAATGTAATCATAAAATAAAAAGAAGTTAAGGAGATAAACAGAATTTTAGAAAAGTTAGATTAGGTAGATGACTGGGAGGATATTGAATGGGAGTAGAAAGGAGCACAGCTATTTCTCATGGTATCTTCACGCACACAAAAGACTGTGAATTAGGGCATAAAACCTGATAAGCTATGTCGAAGAAGCAGAAATATTAAATTCAGCTTAAAACCAAAATGGAATAAAAAATGCATCAAAAAGAGGGCCTTTGAATCATAGTTTAAAAAAACAACTAATGTGAAAGCAATCTAACTGTAAGATCTAGTGGAAATGATGAGATTCGAGCTGATGTGTTTAAAATTCTGAAAGATGACACTTTTAAATTGCTGCACTCAGTATGCTGGCAAATTTGTAAAACTCAAAAGTGGCCACTGGATTGGAAAAGGTCAGTTTACATCCCAGTTCTAAAAAAAGGAAAAGCCAAAATGTGTTTAAACCATTGATCAGTTATGTTTAAGATTCTGCAAGCTAGGATTTAGAACTATTTGAACACAAAATACCGGAAGTACAGGCTGGGTTCTGAAGAGGCAAAGAAACTAGAGATCAGATTGCCAACATTCTCTGGATTATGGAGAAAGCAAGGGAGTTCCAGAAAAAAAAAAATACTGTCTTATTGTCTACAATAAAACCTTTGACTGCATGGATTGCAGTAAATTGTGGTATATCCTCAAAAATATGGTTTTATTTTCTTCAGTATTTTTTGGGGTCTCCTTTAGCAAGTGGTTGACTTGTTTTTCAGGATTTTCTTTCATCACTCCCTTTCTCTTCCCAATTATTCCTCTTCTTCTCTTACTTCCTTTTCCAAATCATTTTTGAGCTCTTCCATGGCCTGAGACCAATTCATATTTTTCTTGGAGGCTTTTGATGTAGGCTCTTTGGCTTTGTTGACTTCTTCTGGCTGTATATTTTGATCTTCTTTGTCACCAAAAAAGATTCTAAAGTCTGATTCTGAGACTGAGTCCATTTTTGCTGCCTGTTCATGTTCCTAGCCAACTACTTGATCCTTGAGCTTTTTGTCAGGGTATGACTGCTTGTAGGGTAAAGAGTACTTTGTCCCAAGCTTTAGGGGCTGTGCTGATGTTTCTAGAGCTACTTCTACACAGGGAGCTCCGCCACACCAGCGCTTCTCCTCTCCCAAGAACCGCCAACCAGGATTGTGACCTAGATCCAATCAGGGCAAAGCAGGCTCTGCATGCCCACTCTGATCTGCCACTTAATGCCTCCCACCGGGTAGGCCTGGGATCAGAACGAACTGCAGCTGGACCTCTTGTAGCACTGCAGGGCTGCACCACCTCTGTCACCCCCAGGGCTGGGGCCAACCATGCTCTCCTCTCACTCCTATCCAGCAATTTTTCCACTAACCTGCCCTGTTGTCTTTGGCATTTGTGGGTTGAGAAATCTGGTAACTGCCACAGCTCAATGATTCAAGGCCCTACAGCCTGTTCTGCCTGGCTCCTGGTCTGGTGGTCCTGGCGCAGCCCATGCTGGGCTGCACTCTGCTCCACTCCCAGCTCCGTGCGATAGACCCTTTCCACCAACCATTCAGGTTGGTCCTGGGCTGGAACCCTGCTTCCCTCTGCTATGTCTTGGGTTCTGCAGCTCTAGAATTTTTCAGAGCCATTTTTACAGGTGTTTGGAGGGACCTGAGGGAGAGCTTAAGCGAGTCCCTGCTTTCCAGCTGCCATCTTGGCTCCACCCCCCGCCCCAAATACAGTTTTATCAGATCATCTTATTAATCTTCTGAAGAATTTGTGTTGGTCAAGAAGCAACAATTACAATCAAGCATGGAACAACTAATTGGTTTAAGATTGGGAAAGGAATATGGCTAAGCTGTGTATTGTCACCTTATTAATTATTTAACTAATATGCAGAGTACATGATAGGAAATGCAAGGGTGAATGAATCAAAAGCAAGAACTAAGATTGTGAGAAGAAATATCAACAATCTAAAATATTCAGGTGATACCACTTTGGTGGCAAAATGTGAAAATTAAGAAGTCTCCTGCTGAGAGTGAAAGAAGGGAGCATAAAAGTTGGCCTGAAGCTCAACATAAAAACAAAAACAAACAACAAAAAACCCTAATATCATGGCAGCTGGTCCCATCCCTTCCTGGCAGTTAGAGGAAGAAGAATTGGAAGGAGCATCTGATTTTATATTCTTGGTCTCAGAGATCACTGCAGATGGTGAGTGCAGCCATGAAATTAAAAGTTGCTTACTTTTTGGAAGGAAAGCTATGTAAAATCTGCACAGCATACTAGAAAGATGAGACATTAACTTCCAACAAAGAGCTATAGTAAAAATTGTGTGTGTGTGTGTATGTATGCATGTGTGTGTGTGTGTGTGTGTGTGTGTGTGTGTATTTCTAGCAGCAATGCATGACTGTGAGAGTTGGACCATAAAGAAAGTTGAGCCCAATGGAATTGATACTTTTGAATTGTGGTGCTAGAGATGACTTTTGAGAGTTCCTTGGACAGCAAGGAGATTGAATCACTCAATACTTAAAGAGAGGACTCATTGGAAAAGACTCATACTGTGGGAAAGATTGAAGCTAAAAGGAGAAGGGGACAGAAGAGCATGAGATGCACACATAGTGTATTGGAAGCAAGGAACATGAGCTGGACAGAATTTGGGAGACAGTGTAGCACAGAAAGACCTGATGTGCTACTGGTCACAAAGAATTGGACATGACTGAACAACTAAACAACAATCTTATCCAAAAGAATGATTGAGTCAAAAGACAAATCATAGAAGCAGTGAAGAATTTCAATAAGGAGGATAATAACAATGAGATAGCATACTAAAGTATGTAGCCAAAGTAGTATATAGGGGAAAATTTATATCTCTAAATACCTACATCAAAAAGAGTTTAATACCAGATCAACAGGCAACTAAAACAAAACAGAAAACTAAAAAAAAAAATTACATTTTAAAATTCTCAGTTAAATACCAAAATAGACATACAATAAATCAAAGAATAGATTATTAACATTGAAAGTAAAAAGGAAATATTAAAGTAACAAAGACTGGCAACTTTTTAATATATCAAATAAAATACATAGGACATTGGCTAATTTGATGTAAAAAGAAAGAAGAACTTTAAATTATTAAAACCAAATTATTAGTGTCAAAAATGAAGAGTGAAATAACCAATGATAAGGAACTGTTTTTCCCAAGAATATGCCTTCTAAAGATGAACTATCTAAATGAAATGGTCGAATATTTGCTAAAATTACTTAGATTGACAGAAAAAGAAATAGAATGCTTTAAAAAATTCATCTTAGAAAAATAAATTTTACAAGCCCTTGGTGAGCTCTTTAAGGGAAAACAATAACAACAGAAACAAAACCTAAACCGATAATAATAATAATAATAATAAAAAACCCAGGACCAAACAATTTAGAGGCAAATTCTACCAAGCTCTTCAAGAATAATTAATTCCATTACTATATAAACTGTTTAAAAAAATAAATAAGGAATCCTACCAAATTCATTTAATGATAAGAATATGCTTTTGATACCTAAGGCAGGGAAAGCAAAACCAGAATCTCCCTAATGACCATCAACGTAAAAATTTTAAATAAAATACTAGCAAGAAGATTACAGCATCATAATGATCATGTGTAATGTCTTAATTTTTATGCCCCAGGTCAGAGGGGAGTTGAATTTTATAATCATTTTCATTCAGTAGACATGGATTTCTGCTTCAGAAAATTCTCAAATGTTTTAACATTTATCTGCTTTCATTTTACAAACTATGTATAAAGGCCTTCTGTGCTACCATCTGAGATGGGTCTCTTGGTATTATTAATTATTATTATTTCATATTCAACATGTGATGGATAATAGAGTTATTGGTCCTGCATGAAATAGAAGGAGGCTTGGCCCCCACTAGACCACAGTGATATTACCAAATTCCTCATATTCAAATGCTTGCTGCTCACTTGACAATTTGTAGTAGATATTTCCCTGTTGGATTCTGCTAACACCTACCATTTCATATGGGATACACAACACTATTTTTTTTCTGCCTCAATATATGATTTCCTCCAATATTAGGGTGCGAAATTGAGTTTTCCTCTTGAGTACTTATTAATCTTCTTGATTTTTAAGCATTATAATTAAGAGGCAAACATATAAACTTTGTAAAAAGGGGGATGTCTATGAAAGTGGCAAATCATCTAGTGTTTGTATCTGTATCCCTAGCATTTGGCACAGTGGCTAAAGCATAGTAAGTGCTTAATAAATGTTATTTTTTTGGGGCTCTTTCTTCTTTGCACTGGCTGCTTGCCTACCTTCATAGACGCCCATTACCCAGCCTCAACCATGCATTAAAAAAAGAACCTGATCTGTCAATATTCCCACTAACTATCATCCTCTATCTCTTCCCTTTTGTGACTCAACTCTGTAAGATGAAAGTCTTCAATCAGTGCCTCCATTTCTTTTCCTCTGACTCTTGTCTTAACTTTCTAGTCAGACTCCACCATCCAACTAAAATAGCTTTCTCCAAAATTGTCAATAATCTCTTAGTTATCAAATTGAATGGCTGTCTCACAATCCTCCTTTTTATTAGTCTTTCTGCAGGCTTTGAATGCTGCTGATAACTGTTCTACCCTTAATCCTCTCTACTCTCCAGGTTTTAATGAAACTAATCTCTCGTAGTTTTCTTGCTATTTGACCGATTACTTCTCATTCTCCTTTGCTGGCTTTCTTACCCAGGAAATATTCGTTAACAATGTGAGTCCTCCAAGGCTCTATCCTGGGTCTTCTCCCTCTATGCTATTCTGCTTAGTTATCTCATCAGCTCACATGATTTCAACTATCGTCTCTATGCAAATTCTTTCCTGATCTATTTAATCTTCTCACCTCATATTTTCAAGTGCCTATTGGACATCTTGAAATGATTGTCTTAAACTAAACATTTCTAAAATTGAACTCATTGTCATTCTTTCAAAACCCTACCCTTTTCCATATACTAACTCACACTCATGCCCTCTGTCTCTATACCACTTTGAACTGCCTTAATAATGATAAAATTCTTAGGAATACAGTTTTTCGTTATTGAATCCGTTATTGTTTCTCTTACCAGTTTACCTTTTTAATGTTTCTCTTGACCCCTGTATTTCAATGTCAAATTTTCTATTCAGCTCTGGTCTTTTCATCAGGAATGCTTGAAAGTCCTCTAATTCACTGAATATACATTTCCCCCCTGAAAGATAATACTCAGTTTTTCTGGATAAATCATTCTTTTTTTCCATATTTTTATTATTTATTCAGTATTTTTAGTTTTCAACATTGATTTCCACAAGATTTTGAGTTACAAATGTTCTCCCCTTTTCTACCCTCCCCCCCACTCCAAGATGGCATATATTCTTATTGCTCCTTTCCCCAGTCTGCCCTCCCTTCTGTCACCCCCCTCCCAGCCCCTTCCCCCTCTTCCCTTTCAATAGAATAGCTTTTCCTTGCCACTTTTATATGAGAAAATTTACCCTATTCCATCTCTTCCTTTCTCCTCCAAATATATTGTTCTCTCACCCCTTAATTTTATTTTTTAAGATATCATCCCTTCATATTCAACTCACCCTGTGCCCTCTGTCTATATATATGTATATTCAACCACCCTAATACTGAGAAAGGTCTCACGAGTTACAAATATCATCTTTCCATGTAGGAATGTAAACAAAACAGTTCAACTTCAGTAAGTCCCTTATGATTTCTCTCTCCTGTTTAACTTTTCATGCTTCTCTTGATTCTTGTATTTGAAAGTAAAATTTTCTATTCAGCTCTGCTCTTTTCATCACAAAAGCTTGAAAGCCCTCTATTTTATTGAAAATCCATATTTTGCCTTGGAGTATTATACTCAGTTTTGTTGGGTAGTTGATTCTTTGTCTTAACCCCACATTCTTTGACCTCCAGAATATCATATTCTGAATATCATATCATATCCCAAGCCCTTTGATCCCTAATGTAGATGCTGCTAGATCTTGTATTATCCTGATTGTATCTCCACAATACTCAAGTTGTTTCTTCCTGGCTGCTTGCAATATTTTCTCCTTGAGCTGGGAACTCTGGAATTTGGCTACAGTATTCCTAGGATTTTTCTTTTGGGGATCTTTTTGAAGAGGTGATTGGTTGATTCTTTCCATTTCTATTTTACCCTCGAGGCAGTTTTCCTTGATAATTTCTTGAAAGATGATGTCTAGGCTCTTTTTTTATCATGGCTTTCAGGTAGTCTAATATTTTTAAAATTATCTCTCCTGGATCTATTCTCCAGGTCAGAGATTTTTCCAATGAGATATTTCACATTGTCTTCCATTTTGTCATTCTTTGGTTCTATTTTATAATTTCTTGCTTTTTCAGAAAGCCATTAGCCTCCACTTGCTCCAATCTAATTTCAAGGTAGTATTTCCTTCAGTGGTCTTTTGGACCTCCTTTTCCATTTGGCTAATTCTGCCTTTTAAGCCATTCTTCTCCTCCTTGGCTTTTTGGAGCTCTTTTGCCATTTGAGTTAGTTCATTTTAAGGTGTTATTTTCTTCAATATTTTTTGGGTCTCCTTTAGCAAGTCATTTATTTGTTTTTCATAATTTTCTTGCATCATTCTCATTTCTCTTCCCAATTTTTCCTCTATTTCTCTTCCTTGCTTTTCCAAATCCTCTTCCATGGCGTGAGACCAATTCATATTTTTCTTGGAGGCTTTTGATGTATCCTCTTTGACTTTGTTAACTTCTTCTGACTGTATGATCTTCTTTGTCACCAAAAATGATTCTGTAGTCTGAGTTTGAGTCTGAGTTCTTTTTTGCTGCCTGCTAATGTTCCCAGCCCACTACTTGACCCTTCAACTTTTTGTCAGGGTATGAGTGCCTGCAGAGTAGACAGTACTTTGTCCGAAACTTTAGGGTCCATGTGCTGCTGTTTTCAGAGCTACTTCTACTCCAGTCACCACAGTCTCTGCCACGCCAGTGCTCCTCCTCCCCCAAGAACTGCCAACCAGGACTGCAACACAGATCCAAGCAGGGCAAAGCAAGAGAACCCTGCCTCTGCGCCAGCAGTGCAATCCCTCCACTCCTGCTGTAATCTGTCACTTGATTCTTCCCACCATGTGGGCCTGGGGCAAGAAGTAGCCTCCACTGGAGTTCTCAAAACAGCCACAGGAGCTTCTTTCTGCTGCTGCCACTACTGCACCACCTCTACCATCCCTGGGCCTGGAGACAGATAGCACACTGCTTTCACCCAGATCCAACAGTTTTCTCACTAACCTGCTGTGTTGCCTTTGGTGTTTGTGGGTTGAGAAGGCTGGTAACTGCCACAGCTCAGTGATTCAGGGCCCTAAGCCCTGCTCCATCTGAATTCCAGTCTGGTTGGTCTGATTTTCCCTGGCACTGCCCACACTGGCATGATGTGATAGAACCTTCTTACAGACCATCCAGGCCAGCTTGGGCTGGAGACTTGTTTCCATCTGTTATTTTATGGGTTCTATAGCTCTAGAATTTTGTCAGGGTCATTTTTTACAGTTATTTGGAGGGATGTGGCAGAGAGCTTAAGGGAGTCCCTGTTTTCCATCTGCCATCTTGGTTCCCCCCCAGGTAAATGATTCTTGATTGTAATCTTAGCACCTTTGCCCTCTGGAATATCGTATCATATTCCAAGACTTCTTTTCTCTTAATATTAAAGCTGCTAAATCTTCTGTTATCTTGATGATGGCTCCAGAATATTTGAATTGTTTCTTTATTGCTACTTGTGATATTTTCTCTTTTACTTGGGAACTAAGGAATTTGGCTATAATATTCCAGGGAGTTTTCATTATATAATATTTTTCAGGAAATGATTCATGGATTCTTTCAATTTCTATTTTCCCCTCTGGATCTAGGATTTCAGGGATATTTTGCTTGATAATTTCTTGGCAGACGATGTCTAGGCTCTTTTTTGTGACCATCAAAGTCAGTTGGCTTATCCAATGAGATGTGTCACATTTTCTTTTGGTGTTTTATCCCCATTCTTTTATTTATTTTTTTATTATTTCTTGATGTTTCATGGAGTCATTAGCTTATCCAGCTCTAAATTTTAAGGAATCTATATGTTTTTGTGAGATTTTGTAACTTCTTTTCTATTTGGAAAAATTCTATTTTTAAGGAGTTCTTTTCTTCAGTGAATTTTTCCAAGTGGCCAATTCTGTTTTCTATAGAGTTCTTCTCTTTTGTGGATTTTTGTGCCTCTTTTACCATTTGGCCTGTTCTGTTTTTATTTTTCCTTAAAGTGTTCTTTTCTTGATTGTGTGTTTATGCTTCCTTTACCAAGTTTTGGCTGCTTTTTTTCAAGATTTTCTTTCATTGCCCATATTCCCCTGTTTTTTTCTTCTATCTCTCTTATTCAAATTTTGAAATCCCTTTTGAGGTCTTCCAGAAATTTATTTTGGTCCTGAGACCAAGTCACCTTTTCTTTTTAACTTTAAAACTTTGGATATAATTGTTTTGCCTTTGTTGTCTCCTTCTGATTTTGTGTTTTGATATTCTCCATCACCATTGAAATTTTCTATGGTTAAGTTACTTTTGTTGTTGTTGCTGCTTACTCAATTATCTAGCATATTTTTTATCTTTTAACTTTATGTTTAAGTTGCTCTCTGCTTCCAAGGTAGAGGGGACACTTTCCCAAGCTTCAGTTTGTTTTTTTTTGTTTGTTTTTTTTTTTTTGCAGCTCCTTTCAAAGCTAGTGCTGGTGGTCTGTAAATTTTTAGTTTCTCCAAGGTGGTATGAGCTAGGGAGAAACGTGATCCCTGCTGTCCTCACTTGTGTTCTGATCTTTGAGTGATGATAATGAGGAAAATTAATTTTAATTTTATACTATTTGATCCTTAATATTAGTTAATAACATTCTCTTCTCTGATTAAAATCCCCATTTTGTAGTTTTACTTCACATAGAAAATATTTATTTCCAGAAATTTGCTGAGGAATATGTTTACATACCATACCTTCTCAGAGTTGGTCTGGGATTCTTTGTTTATCCCATGAACAAAAATTAAACTGAGCTATTCTCACTACATAGAGTGACCAAGAAAGAACCGTTTATGTGACCTTTCTTCCTTAATTAGATTTCAGGGTGGCTGGGCTCCTGAAGAAGAAATAAAAGCAGAGAGAACCTACAGAGATTGCTAGAGGGCACCCAAAACTCATGACTCAGCCTCATTTTTCAGTGGCTACCTTAGCTTACCCCCACCATGATCAGTCATGAAGAGGGGCTGAGAGCTCTTAGCTAACCTTCTCATTTAATATCTGCCAATTAGGGAGTTGCTATTCTCTTGTTGGGGGAGTTTCCAGTAATTTTCTATCAGGAAGACAGACTTGTATTTGTGCTTGTTTCAGACTCTCCCTTAGTGTCTTCGGTTTCTGAAAGAAACCACTAGCCATTGATTTATTAATTATTGACAGTCTAATGAATAAATTCATTTTTAGTACCCAGAAACATTGTCTCTTGGCATTTTATTTGTGAGAAGAACACTTTTCCACCCTGGAACTGTGACCAGGGTCCCTGCTGCCCTGTGGTCACATTCTCTAGTCGGTTAGCTCTCCTTGCCCTAGAACTGTCACTGGAAACCTTGTATGGACAGTGCCTTCAAAGGGTCCCCTGTAATTGCCTTCTGACCAGTTGTATGACCTCCTTATAGTTTGTGGGCTAAGAGCACTGGGAGCCTGCACTGCCAGTTCAGTCATCCCCAAGGCCTGCTGATAACTTTCCAGGTACAAACTGAGATGGACTATACTCCACTCTCACTGCAGTGAAACAGAGCTTTCCTGCCAACCTTCTAAGTTCTTTTGGCCTGGAAATGCCTTTTACCCCAGTCTTTTGTTAGTTCTGCAACTTGAGAATCTGTATTGAGGCACCATTTTAATGTTGTTTGGAGGAGGATTTAGGCGAGAACAGTCTAATCACTGCCTTTACTCCACCATCTTCACAAATATGCCCCACCCCTCTTTTTTTGCAGAGGTGGAAGGTTATATCTTTAGAACCATGCATAAAATGTCAGACATACACACATATGCATGCATGGATGTACATATATATGTGTGTATCTATACACACATATGTATGTATATGTATATACATATGTGTATATATGTGTATTTTTATATGTATATTTATAAGAGACTGCTGTTTAGAGACAGAAGAAGGAAGATATATTAAGAAATATAGTGATGGTGAAACATATCAAAAAAAATAGCAAAAAACAAAGAGAATGTGCCTTTGAAATTATGAGGGAGATCATCTTTACTTCAATTTAAGATATATTTGTAACAATTAGAGCTCTTCAGCAATCAAATGGCAAAACAATAAGTTCTTACATGGTTGGGAGAGATGGCTAAACTCTTGCCTTTGTATAGTAAGTTCATGCATCATGCAGGGCATTAGGTAAGTTCTTATAACCATGCAACTCATTTTCTGAGGTATCTAGAATTAATGTGCAATTTTTTTCTCTAGGATTCAAGGAAATTATCTTTAAAGGGTTCCTGGGAACCATCAATTTCTACAACAAAGGGATTCAACTCAAAATGTGGAATTCTAGGTGCTTTATTATTTGTCAGATGAGGTATTGTGGGAATAAGACATTCCTCATGTCCATACACGAAATAAATAGATTATTCCATTAATGGGAGAGAATCATCATTTAGCAAAACACCTGTTGTTTATTTTTGCCTGGATCATATCTGTAGGTAAGTGGCCATTTTTAATTGTCTCTAACCAATTAATGAAATTTATTCCCAAGGAAATTCACATACTTTCATGTTTGTGCTTTCATAGGATCTCTTTACTTCTGACTAGACTAGACATTAACTTAACGTTGCTTGTGGGGTTTTTCTTTCTTTCCTGGGAATCAAATAAATTCAAGATACAAGACAACACAGTGCAATATCCCCTTTCCAACAATGTTGCCAAGGTTTAAATATTCACCTAAATCTATTTGAAAAGTTATATTTACAATGGGAGAGTAATGTTTGTTCAATAATTCTGCAAGGCAGAGTCTCCCTCTCTTGCCCTGGCAAAAAGACCAGTCTATATCTATGGGCCTAACCCCAATACTGACAGGTAGGGGAACTTTAATGTTCTACCTTTCTGACCTGAGACTGTTCATTGCTCTTCATATAATGTCATAGCCCCTTGCCTTCTGAAGCTCACAATGTCAATGCAGATGTAGTTTGGACATCAAACTGGCTTTAACTCAGCTACAACTCAGAATTCCTGAGCTCAGATAATTTACTGCCCTCAGCTTCCACATGAGCAAGTGGCATTTGCCACCCATCCCTGATATGTTTAACACTTTTTTTTTCATTTTTGCAATGTTTTTATCTTTTTAATTAATTTATTTGTTTTTAGTTTTCAACATTTATTTCCACAGTATTTTGAGTTGCAAATTTTCTCCCCATCTCTCCTCTGCCCCCCATCCCAAGATGGAATGCATTGTGATTACCCCTTCCCCCAGTCTACCCTCCCTTATATCACCCACTCACTCCCTCTTATCCCCTTTCCCCTTACTTTAAGAGATTTTTCCAAAGAGATATTTCACCTTGTCTTCCATTTTGTCATTCTTTGGTTCTGTTTTATAATTTCTTGCTTTTTCATAAAGTCATTAGCTTCCACTTGCTCCAATCTAATTTTAAGGTGATATTTTCTTCGTGGTCTTTTGAACCTTCTTTTCCATTTGGCCAATTCTGCTTTTTAAGGCATTCTTCTCATTGGATTTTTGGACCTCTTTTGCCATTTGGGTTAGTGTATTTTTAAGGTGTTATTTTCTTCAGTATTTTGGGGGGTCTCCTTTAGCAAGCTGTTGACTCATTTTTCATGATTTTCTTGCATCACTCTCATTTCTCTTCCCAATTTCTCTTCAACTTCTCTTACTTGATTTTCAAACTCCTTTTTGAGCTCTTCCATTGCCTGCAACCAGTTCATATTTTTCTTGAAGACTTTGAATGTAAGACCTTTGACTTTGTTGTCTTCTTTTGGTTATATGTTTTGATCTTCTTTGTCACTGAAGTAAGATTCTATAGTCTGAAATTTTAGTGCTGTTTGCTCATTTTCCCATCCCGTTACCTGACTTTTGAATTCTTTGTCAAGGTAGGACTCTCCTCCCAGAGTGGAGAGTGCTCTGTCCCAAGTTTCAAGGGTTTTATGCAGCTGTTGTCAGAAATACTTTTAGGCACCTGTAAATTTTCAGTTCTTCTAAAGTGGTATGATCAAAAGAGAGGTGTTTACTCCTCTCCTGGTTTGTGCTCTGGTTTGCAAGTGACCACAAACACTCCTTTCTGTGTTGGAACTGTGAGGAGGATTCCCTCTGCACAACCGCCATAAGTTCTACCATGTGAGTGCTCCTCCTCACCCCAGGACTGCCATCTAGGACTGTGACCCAGATCCAAGCAGGGCAAAGCAAGAGAATCCTGCCTCAGTACCAGCAAAGAGATCCTTGAAATTCCCCTCTGATCAGCCACTTGATCTCCCTACCACCATCTGCGGCCCTGGAGCTCCAGAAGCATATGCCACTGCTGTTGCTATGGCTGCCACCTCTGCCACCCCTGGGCTGGGGATGGACTGTGCTCTTCTCTCATCCAGGTTCAACAGAGTTTCCTCACTGACTTTCTACTTTCTCTTTGGTGTTTGTGGTTTGAGAAGTCTGAAAACTATCACAGCTGAGTCCTGCTTTAGCCTTATCCATGCAGGTGTGGCCCAGGCTGGACTGTGCTTCACTACCAGCCAGGTGTGATAGACCCTTCTGGTTGGCTTTCCAGGTTGTCTTGGGTTGGAGATTTATTTCGTTCTTTCATTTTGTGGGTTCTATAGTTCTAGGACTTGTTTAGAATAACTTTTTATAGGTATTTGGGGGAGGGGTTTGGGGGAGAGCTCAATCAAGTCCCTGCTTTTACTCTGCCATCTTCCACTTTTAATAACTATTAAGTGTTTGTGAGTTTATACTCATTTCATTTTTTGAAGATCTAGTATCCTGTGCTAAAAAAAGTGATTATCCTGTCACACAAATAAAGAGAAAAGCACTTCTCTAAGAGAAAAACAAAAACAAACAAAACATAACAAAAAAATAAGACTTTTCAAATACCTATACTATTGTTTTAGAAGATAACAGACCAAATGCTTTTCTCTTTACAGGAATCTTGCTCAGCCAGAAAATAAATTTGAAAGAGATAACATGAGACATCTTAGCAAAGCAGATAATTAGCTAAAGTGTTACACCTAAACGACTGCTGTTTTCTAATAAGTTTTTAGATTGTATTGAAGTCATAGTGTACAAAATTGGAAAAGTAATCCTTCCAAAGTTCTCTGTACTGATTGGATGGGCAAGAAACACTCAGTAAAACTTGTATTACAGGATCACATAATTTAAAGATGGAAGCAGTATCATAATTTATCCAGCACATACTGTCGCATGATTGTTAAATTTATAGTGTGGATATTTGTACTTAAGAACTCAGCAAATCTTTGTTGATTTTGTTGATTATCTAGACTTAAGAAAGAGATAAAGAAAGTATAAATAATTCAGATTAAGCTTAAATGTTCTGCCTGCATTTTTTTAATTCCTGGGAACCAGTTGTTGTAGATTTACCAGTAGACCCCTGGTTAGATGCCACCATATAGATCATTTAGTTCAACCCAGAAAATAAAGGGTGTCCTGCCTTCCTTCAAATCTTTGCTTCTCCAAATTATATATTCCTAGGCCCTTTAACGAAGATTCTCATATGGCATGAACTAGAGGTCCTTCACATTCAGTTTTTCCATCTCTTAGATTGTCTTTCCAGGGAGATGACATTCACATCTGAACACAATAGCCTAGATTTGTTCTGAACACTGAAGAATACAGAGAGATTTTTTTATCCTTATGCCTTGAACCTATGCTTTTCTTATCATAACTTTGTATTTTTGACTGCAGTATCTTGCTACTTGCTGACATTGAAATTGGAACCCATTAAATCTGCCAGTTTTTTTTTTTCCCAGTAAAGTGTCTGCCCAACTATGCACAATACCTCAAACCTATCCTGTACTGGCAAAGTGGATTATTTTGAATGCAAATATAAGAGTTTTCATTTATGGTTATTGAATGTCCTTTTATTAAATTCAGCCCAATATTGTTGCCTATCAAGATTTTTTTTTATCTTGACTATTACCCATATTTTATTTATCCCATATCATTTTGATCTTGTACACATATAAGCATACCTTCTATAGCCTTTCCAAATATTTGACAAAACCATTTTAAATATCATAGAATCAAATAGAGATTTCATGGGCATTTCACCAATGATTTGCCAAGCTATATTTTACCATTGTTAATGAATCTGAATCTATGGAGTAAAGTAGTTTGGAGTCCATTTATTTTATTGGATTGTCATCTAATACATATCATTCCATCTCTTGCACAAGAATTGCGTAAGGTATTTTATCCAGTGTTTTGTTGCCATTCCTGCTGTTTTTATTGTTGTTGTTGAGTCACTTCAGTCATGGCTGACTCTGTGATCCCATGATCCCATTTTGGGGTTTTCTTGGCAAAGACACTGCAGTGATTTTCCATTTCCTTCTCCACCTTATTTTATGGATGAGGAAAC
Organism: Trichosurus vulpecula; assembly: GCF_011100635.1. NCBI lineage: Eukaryota > Metazoa > Chordata > Mammalia > Diprotodontia > Phalangeridae > Trichosurus > Trichosurus vulpecula. Next base: position 249,924,940 of record NC_050578.1, read on the forward strand.
TGAGGCAAGCAAAATGAAGTGACTTTCTCAGGATCACATAGCTAACAAATGTCTGAGGCTGGATTTGAATTTATGAAGTTTAAGTCTTTCTGATTCCAAACCCAGTGCTGTATCCATTGTGTCACCTAGCAGACCATGCTTTGCTAGAATATAGCAGAATCTCCCAGCTTTCAGTCTCTCCTCATTCTAATCCATCCTCCATTCATCTGGCAAACTGATTTCCTCAAGTGCAGGTCTAAAAAATAAATCACTCCTTTCCCCCAAGTAATAAATGCAGTCACTTCCAGGATCAAATATGACATCCTCAGCCCTTCATCACCTGGCCCCTTTCAACATTTTTAGTCATATTACCCCTTACTCCCTTCTAGGTACTCTGTGATGCAATGATGCTAGTCTCTTTGCTGTTCCTTGCACACAATACACCATCTCCTGACTTCAAGTATGTTAACTGGTTATTCCAAATATCTGAAACACTCTCTGTCACCATCCCTGTTTCAAAGCTTCCCTGGATTTCTTCAAGTCTTAAGACCTATCTTCTTATAAGCATTAATTTCCCAAACCTCCCTAATCTTAAAGTGTTTCCCCTATGAATACTTCTAATACGTAAGTGAAGAGGTTTGGGGTTGAGGGGTGCTCGACACCCCAAAGTAATAACAGGCTGGGTCCTGCCAAAAGAATTAAAAAAGAATTGGCCTTCTCAGACAAGGGAAAAGACAAAGTTTATTAAGGGTTTGTCATAACGTGTTGTCTTAAGAAATCCCACCCTTTGTGACCCCTGTTTTCACAAGTGAGCCAGATTGAACCTACTGAACTAGATTGAATCTGAGCACCTTCTTGGAGGCAAGATGGAGATTATATACACAAAGATTGTGGGAAGGATTGAGGGGTGATCTGGGGTGACTAGGGGAGGGGTTTTGGGAGGGACTTGAGGAGGAGTCTAAGAAGGAGCTTGATGGGACTGAGATGAGGTCAGACTCCAGGGTGGGAAATAGCTGAAGGCAACATGGAGATGACAGACAATAGAGGGCTAGGGTAACAGAGCTAGGGTATAGATATTTTAATCAGGATTAAGGTTGGGAAACAGCTGGACAATAGAGGGCTAGGCTAGGCAGAAACTTGGGCCCAATGATAATGCAAGGCCCATGGCCTTAGGGGAAGGCCAGATCCAGTTGGAAGACTCAAGGAGAGTTCAAGGGGGCTCCCAGAGACTGTACTCCAGGTTCAAGGGGGTTCCCAGAGACTGTGCCCTCATCATAAGGAGGCTTATCTGGGTTTGCTCTGATCACCTACTATGAAGACACTTTGCAATCATCTACCATAGGTGATATAGGTAAGGGTATAGGTAAGGGTAGTCTCTTTTGATTGGTTGTGCAGCCAGAAAGTTTGCACCTTTACAATTGGTCAGACTGAGATGTTTCTCTCTTCCTCTGCTCTCACCAACTCCACTCCACCTCTCACACATATGTGGGGGCATTCATCTGCATGAACAAGTAAAGAATCCCCTTGAGTCTTATGTTACATTACTTTGTGTTTTGTAAATACTTTTGTTTCATATCTATTTGTTTTGTTTTTGCATTTTATCTGTTCCATTGGAATATGGACTCACCAAGGACAAAGGTTGTGCTTTCTTTTTTTTTTTTGTTTGTTTGTTTTTTTTCATTTATTCTTTTCTCTTATGTCCAGCTTTTAACAGAGTGCCTGGCACATTGTAGGTGTTTTTTTTTTAAATAATTGCTAGTTGAACTAAAAAACTAAGCAAATGCATAAATTTAATAAATGTTTATCAAGTGCCTACTATGTGCTAAGCACTATTCTAAGCTCTGGGGATGTAATTAATAGAAAAAAAAGACAGTCCTTGTCCTCAAATAGCTTATAATCTAAAGCATGAGACAACACACAAAATAAGTATGTGTGTGCGTTGGGGGGGGGGGGGGAATGAGACACCAATGTGTATTTGGCACAAGGGCATTTTGTTCTGTGGAATTGCAATCAGGAATGGCAACAGATGCAAAGTGGAGAGAGATAAGCACAGTTTCTGCCCTCTGAAAAGGAAGGTATTGGAAGGAGCTTGGTATTCTTTCTTCTAGCCCTCTTTTCATGGGACAGATCAAATTGTAGGAGGTAGTGTCAATCAAGGCATGAGTTAGCAGCATAGTGGTGAGTATAGAAGAGATAAATTTAGAAAAGATGATCCTGGAAGAGACATCTCATTCCATGGAGTTGAAACCAATCAGAACTTTTGTTTAGCATTCCTGTCCAAAAAAAAGAAATCAAGTCCATCCAAGATATCCGTTTTTTAACTAGTTCATGCTGTTTCTTTGTAATCTGTTTGTTCTTCTCACAGACTAATCATTAAATCTTTAACCATCCATTCTTGATTATTCTTTTCAATATCCATAAACTCTGTCCTTGACTCTGTGCTGTGAAGTCTTTCTAGGAAGTCAAAATCATTGGCCTGAATTCTGTCCCTTTACCTTTTAAGTGGGACATTTGCTTGTCTTTAGTTCCATGTTATCTTCCTGTTATTCATAATCATTAAATTGTCAATGACAATTGCTCAGCTGTTACATCATCAGTTTCTATTCATACTTGAGGATACAGTTCATTTTGTCCAGTTGACTTGAATTGTAAAAAGTGAGGGTGAATAGGTGACCCTATAGTACTTCCTTGCTTATTTTGAATATCAGCATCTAAGTAGCCACTTTTGTTGTCTAATTGACAATGTGAAAGTATCTCTTTAACAGAGAATAAAGGGAAAGTGTGAATAGAACTGCTTTACCTTCAGATCTCTACCAATCCCAATACCTTTGATTCTCTTTTTTATTCCATTATGATTAAAAAACAAACAAAAAAAACCACCCTTCTTGTGGCTCTTAGATTTCTTTTCTTAGCAGGCTTATCACAATTTACCCAGTCTAGCCCAGGCTCCTCTGTTATCTGCCATCCTTTTAATGGGACCTATGAAATACTGATTAGTCTTAAGTAGAAGTTGATTGGTCAATTGTCTACATATCTTCATCAGTTTGTAAATGAAATGTTCAATTTTCTTTCTCTTTAGGATTGTTTCCTTTTTTATCTTCAAAATTTCCTTTACGAAACTTGTCCATTTTTCCAGGGCTAATGTCTCCTGCCTATTATTTTCCCTGAACCCTTTGAAATTCCCCATTTCTCCTCAAATCTTGAATGGAAGTATGGCCAATTTTGTTCATCTTTTCTATCATATACTAGAAGGATGTCATCATTTATTCTCAAGTTTCTTATCATTCCCAACAAGAGATGATAGATTCAACCTAGCTAAAAGTCTTCAACTAAAGATTAGTTGATAATTTATGGGGCAAATGTGGTGTAGTAGTTTGGAGTCCGCACTCTCACTGCTGAGGCCTGGGTTTGATTCCCAGTCAGGAAACCATATGTTGAGGTTTAGGGGTCTCTAGAACCACAGAATGCAAGGGTAAAGGGCATAGGTCAGCCTCAAAAGAATTTGACCACTCAAACCTTCTTTCAGTCGAAGTACTGAGTTTATTAAAACACCAGTTGGTGCTGGTGAGATTCCTAGTGAGTCTGCATATTTGATGGGGACAAGACAGATTTTTTTTTAGGGAAAAAAGATTGTGGGAAGATTAGAATGGAATTAAGGAGTGGTGAATAGCCTGAGGTGGTCCAGTGGAAACCAAGAAATGGGGTCTGGATGGGATTAAGGAGTGTCAAGGAAGCTAATTAGGTAATTAAGGTAGGTTTGGATGAACCAGATGCCTTGGGCTTGGGTGGAGGCATAGGTGATTGAAATGTATGAGAAAATTCAGGGCCTGGGTCAGAGGTAATGAAGGGTTAGAGTGGGTAGAGGGCCTCAAAGAAAGTATAGTTTAAAGGATTATGCTGGGATGAACCAGATGCCTCTGGTTAACACCAGGGTTCTGAATTCAGAGGCTGGGTCCCTGAAATTGCTGGGAAAGCAGCATCCAGACCCCATACCCCATTAGGGTTACTTAACCAAATATGAATTGGACCAGATGTCTCCTCAGATTTTTTTCCAACTTTGTGATTCTGTGGAGGAGTACTTTAGTTGTAGATATATGAACCATCTTTTCAATTTGAGAATTTTGGATTGGGGTGGGGGATTATTTAACAGGCATTCTCTGGTTTTTTAACTTTATTAAATATTTTAATTTTTGCATTCATCCAAATGACAGAGTTCCTTCTTTTTCTCAACTGCACAGCCCTCAAACTCTCCAGATAATATATGTTATTCCCTATGCAGAAAATCTCACAAAATAAATTTATATGAAAAAATAATTACGTCAAACAAAAATTCACTTGCAATCAGCTAAGAGTCCCCGCCCCCTTTGGGTGTCTGTGTGTGTGTGTGTGTGTGTGTGTGTGTGTGTGAGACAGAGAGAGAGAGACAGACAGACAGACAGACAGACGGAGACAGAGACAGAGAGAGACAGAGACAGGGAGACAGAGACAGAGAAACATTGGGTACATGGCAATATTGGATTTGTGGATATTGTGTGGCAGAAAAGACATTACATTTGAAGTCAGAAGCCCTAGGATCAAATCCCAGCTCTATCAATTAGTATTTGTGATGGGGTACAGGCTCTGGAAGTCCCCTTGAACTCTCCTTGAATCTTTCCTCTTGATCTGGTCTTCACCAGAGGCTATAATCCCCTCTACTATCCTTACATTATAGCTACACCAAATTTTGTTATGCTTAACTTAGTCCAGGTTTTCATTGTGTGTTACCTCCTCATTGCCTCCAGCTACTCCCCACCCTTGATCTATCTAGACCCCATTTTCATCAAGATGCCCCCTAGACCCTTCCTCCAGTCACCCCAGACTATTTGACCAAATTTAGATCCCTCCTACAGTTTTTTCTGTATATAAAATCCATCTCAGCCTCCATTAAGGGGCTCAGATACAATTTGGCCCCCTTATATTAGTGATAGAGATGTTCAGATTCCTTAAGAATCTGGCCAATATGGTGGATCTTTAATAAACCTTGTTTTTCTTTGGCTGAAAGTAGGCTTGGGTTGAATTCATTGGGGCAGAACCTATATGTAGCTATTTCAGGATCCCAGCACCCCTAAAACTCAACATTTGTATGACCTTTATTGTCACTTTATAATTCTGTGCCTCTTGTTGGATTATTATAAAGTGATCCGTTCCAAATATATACAGAGTGGTTAAATCCAAGGTAGCAGGGGAGTAGGCCATGAGCAGTATAAGGAAGACTTCATACAGAAGATAGCAGCCAAATTGTATCTTAAAGGAAAAGAGGGCCACTGTTAAATGAAGGTAAGGAGAGAGTACATTCCAGCAATTTGGGATGGACAGTAAAAATATTCAGAGACAAAAGGTGGAATATGGTGTGAGGTACAAAGAGAAAGTTGGCGTTGCTATATCCAAAGTGCATGACGAAGAGTAACATTCAGAGTTCTAGAAATGTATGTTAGAACTAGGTTGTATGATATTTTAAAAGCTGAACAGAAAACATTATAATTTATCCTTGAGAAAGCAGGAAACAACTTCATTAGGTTAAACAGGAATGAAGCCTGGTCAGATCTGTGCTTAATGAAAATTACTTTGGCAAAAGAATGTAGACTGGAGTAGAATGGGTCTGAAGAATGGAGAACAATCAGGAGGCTGTTACAATGTTCTCAGCCAGAGGTGATAAGGGCCTCCAGTGCTCTCTGTGAGTGAAGAAAGTGGATCTTTAGGGGCTACCTTTGATCACTTCCAGATCTAAATTTATGTGAAAGATTTCAACATTTTGAGATATGGAAAAGATGCATTCTAGTCATTAGGAACACCTTATACAGAAAAATAGAGGTAAGTGAGGGTAGAGGGAGATAAGAGAGCATGGATTTATCCAGTTTAATGGTTATGTGAAGGTGACTGTTGGGGTATAAGATTGAAAAAGAAACAGGTTGGAGCTTGAATGTATAGAATCTTCAATGTCATGTTTATAGTGTGTAGATAATAGCCTGTAAGTATCTTATATTTAAGAGACAAATAGGTGAAGCAGAAGTCTTCTTCATCTTAAATTCATCTCACCATTCTCTACCCATACAACTTTCTCCTAAGGAAAGTGGAAATATCATTAAGCCAGGGTAGTAAATGACTTCAGATACAAGCCATATGAGAAGCAGTAATGATTTGTTGTGCCTCATAGTATGTGTCTATTAAATTCTTTAAATAATGTAATCTAAACAGTTGAAGGCAAAGGAAATTTTGGTCTGGAGATAAAAAGCCTTAGGCCTAGAGAAGGATGTGATAATTATTTGTTGAAATGCTCTTTGGCCAGAAGTGATATTAAGCTTATTCTGTTTAGTTTCAGAGAAACGAAGTGGGCATATTATTAAAAGTTTCAAAATAAACAATTTTAAGCTTGAGTTGAGGGGAGGGAATCACTAAAACTAAGAGCTGCCTGAAGGTAGGATGGGCTACATTGGCAGGAGAAAGTCCCTCCTTATTAGAGATCTCAAGGAGTTGTTAAATATCGAATTATCATGCATGTTGAAGACAGCATACTTCATCAGATACAGGCTGTGTAGATGGTCACTGATGTCTCTATCAAATCTGAAATTCTGTGATTCTTAGAGGTTTTTGAATTTTGGAGGGAAAAAGGAGTCAGTTCATATATAAGCTGAGGGAAAGGAAAAAAAAATTGTATTGAAAAATTCAGTCAGTATTTTACATGAAACCACTTTTCAATATGTGGTTTTGTTGTAATCCATGATACTGAGAAGTGGATGAGGCAAGGTGAGGCTGATTGGTCAGAAGAAGGGTAAAAATGTATGTATTTTCATTTCAAGAATCTAGCACAACATCTTGGAAAGCAACATTTATTTTCTTGAAAAGATGCCTTACATCAGTGCAAGGATTTGTTGTTTTGGTTAGTTTGGAAATATTTTGTAATTATTTTTTTAATCCCATATGCTTTTTGTGTCATGTGCATAGCCAACATCAATTTTAAAAAAAGTTCAGCATGTGGACCCACATTCCATTTGGCAGGATGCCAATATTTACATAGTATAATAAATGGCTTTGCAGGCTGATAACAAAGATGGCAGAGAGTATTTTTAGATCTCTTACCCAGAGAGATTTTTAAACAAACAGCTTCCATGAACATTAATCAGTGGCTTTTGAACAAACCACACAGAGCACAGGGCATAATGGGAGATGGTCTTTATTTTTGGGGTGCCATCTCAACAGCAGGAGTTGGCAGTCTAACTTTAGTTCTCAGGTGTGCCCAGTGGTCTCCTGCAGATTATCACTGTCTCTGTGGTGGCTGTCATAAAGCAATTGAGAGCTCAAAGATCTAGTGTAAAAATTCCAACCTGGGATAATGGAGAAAAACATATTGTCCTCTGGATGTTTGTTAATTGGGCATGACAATCATTCCCAAACTGCCTGGAAGGCATTTTGTGTTGCTGCTGGAACTTTGGGCATCTGTTAAACAAAGTACACTGTTACTTAGCAAATACAAGTTGGATATTTCCCCCTACCTTGGCATGAAAAATATAATGAGGATTTACTAGATTTTGAAAGCCATTCAGATGTTTTAAGTAAGGAGATTAGAATGACTTTGAATGAAGTAGAGAATCTCAAAACTAGAAGGGATCTCAAAGTGCCTGATGAATAAAACATTTTTCAATAATAATAATAGCTAACATTTATATAGTGCTTACTACATATCAGTCACTGTGCTAGACACTTTACGAATACTATCTCATTTTATTCTCACAGCAACCCTGAGAGGTAGGTGCTATTATTATCAACATTTTACAGATGATAAAACTGAGGTAGGCAGAGATGAAGTGACTTGTGCAGGGTCATACAGAGAGTAAGTGTCTAAAGCTTTATTTGAACTCAGTTCTTCCTGATTCTGGTCCTGGTCTTATATCCATTGTGCTTTTTCAGCCAGGATTGTGATTTTTCTTGAAATTCTCATCTATTTCATCTAAAATATCCTTCAGCTTTCAATATCAAGCATTTGCTTGGAGACCTTGGGCAATGGGTGGGGGAGCATTAGAATGAGCAATTACTTACCGGGGTAATCCATTCCAATGTAGATACCTCTAATTTCTAGGAATTATTTCCTTATGTATAAGCGTGATAATCAATGAAGCTCCACCATTACCCTCCCCCTTCTCATTTTAACATTTGCTACTCTCAGCAAATCTAGTGGGGCCTCAGTTAGTCAGCGAGCACTTCTTTTGCTCTATTTGTCAAGGATTGTGTCAGTCAATGTGGGTATAAAGAAAAAAAACAACAAAAGAAACCATGAGGTCTTCCCTCTAGGAGCTCACATTCTAAGTCAGGAGATATATTCATAAACATACATACATGTGTGTGTGCATGTGTGTGAATGTGTATTTGTACACACATATATATATGCTAAACAAGACACATGCACATATACATGTGTGTCTGTGTGTGCGTATATGTGTGTATAAATATATGTATGTTTGTATGTATTTATGTACATATATGTGTATATACACACATGTATTCATCTTATTCACAAACATAGGCATGAAAGTCTTTATCAAATGTGCTGTACAAATTTGGCTAAAAATTGTATCCATCAGTCCGTGGAACTTTGAGACTATTAATCGATCAGAAAAGAAATTAAGATTGTCTAATATGACCTGTCCTTGGCAGCAGCCTATCCCACTGAATCATCATTTCCATTTCTCTATACCCATTCAATATCCTCATTAGGTCTTACAATTATATTACAAGTAGAAGTGACAACAAACGTCTGAAAGAGGCCAGAACATTCCCACTAGTGTAATAAGAGTTCTGGAGACCACAATATAACTGTCTGAAGGACCTGAAGTTATTTGGTTTGAAAACAAAAGACTTGGAATGGGGGGTGGGTGGAGATAGAGTAACAACAATGTTACTAGCAGCTACTGGGGAAGTGTAAGACCAGCAACACTAGCACACAGGAGGGCTGCTAGCACAGGTTCTTTGATTGGCTTTTCTAAGGAAAGCAACTTTAAGGGGTTTACAATCTCACTTTAATTAAAGATACGTATATCATTCACTTAGTTCAGGGGAAAAAGTCAACATCTTGAACTTTAGAGAAAACACAAACAGAAATTACAAGCAGGAATTATATAAAAAGAACAAAATGACACAAATCAACAGACAGGCTTCTAGCTATCTGACCAAGATATTGTATACATAGTTTCCAGAGAGAGAAGCATGAACATCTGGGTTTTTCAAAGCTAGGGGACTGCTTGATGGCTACTCAGAATCTCCACACCAACATTCTTCCAATGAGTGAACCCGAAGCAAAATGCTAACCTCAGAGTATATATATGCTTCTTCAGGGTCAGAGGGCATCACAGCCATTTGACTCAAACCCATGTGACCTCAGCCATCCCATGACTTAAGCAGGTCTTCAAAGACTCTGATTCAATCAAAGATTCTTGATTGAAACAAAGGCAAGATTCAAAGGCCCTTGATTGCTTTAGTGCTGAGAAGCACTCCAAAACAAAAAGAAAACAGGAAAAAGTCCCACCCTGCTTGCCATTACAGATAGATATATTCATATATTTTAAGATAAATGTTTAGCAGAGGGTTTAGCCACATTCTGTTGGAATCCAGAAGGCAGAACTAGGAGTTATATATGTATGGTACTTATAAATTAGAAATGTTAGGCTTAACATGAGGAAAATATTCTTAACAGAACTTTTGTTGTGTTTGTCCTTCATTCTTGAAGAGGACCATGACATCAGGGAGATAATGACATGACTTGCAATTGATTTTGATTTGAGTGAGGGAAGGCTGTGTTAGGCCACCAGCCTCACTTCCTGTTTCAGAGCCATCTAGGTCCAGTGGTCAGATATTCATCAGAATGACTGGAGATGGCCCAGGGTTCAATGAGAGACCTGGCCTTTTAGGCTAAGGTGTTTTCAGGTCTATCTATCAACTGTCTGTCTGTCTATCTATCTATCTATCTATCTATCTATCTGTCTGTCTGTCTGTCTGTCTGTCTATCTATCTGTCTGTCTTCTGTCTGTCTATCTATCTATCTGTCTGTCTGTTTAAATCTATATAATCTATTATGTCTACCACTATCTAGTAGAAAAGGATAAATAAGGCATAGGAATAAATAAGTAAAAATAAGTTGACAAACAAATTAATGAATAGATGAATGAATAAGTGGATGAATAAATAAGTGAGTAGATAGATACACAGATACATAGGCAGATAAAGTATAACTACAGCCTCTTTCTTGGAAGATGAAAGAAAGCTTCACAGAGGAAGAAGCAGGGACCTCAGATCTATATATGTATTTAATGCCATACCCTTTCTAACATATTAAACACACAGTCTTCTAGCCTTTGAAGCCCTTAGCAAGAGGGCACACACTACCTTCTAAGTCATGCCATTCAACTTTTAGATGGCTCAAATAATAATTAGGAAGATTCTGTATATCAAATACATAATTGCTTTATTTTTTTTTTCTGGGGATACGGCTCAGTGGTACTGTGGCTACTTTGTTGCTAGCTATCCTGTACATTCATTCGCTGCTCTCCACGTACCCCTACCTACAGCTGCTTGTCCTGAGCCCTCTCCATGGCCACCAGACCTCCAGAAGCCTCAGAGAGAGAGAGAGAGAGAGCAGAGAAGTTAGCCTGAGGTATCAGAGTAGTCTCAGAAGTCATCAAAATGGAATCATCATTGATGAGAGGCAATATATTTTACCTAGTGAAGGTATGGAAGGTTCCCCTGTTGCACAGACAATGTAATGACTTCTACCACTTCATATTGGTGAACAGAACAAATAAATTTTGTCTTGGCACTGCCAAGGCAATTTGAGTCTTCATCACCATCATTACCTCACTGTTTCCTTCAATCTTTCCTTTCCATTCATAGATAGATGTAATTTGGGGTACAAGATTGACACAGAGGCCCGTCACTTCTCCACCACAGCCCTGGCAATATTCTTGGTGACCTTGTCATTGGGGCAGGTTACAAAGATGACTGAGACAGAGCCAGCAATGTAGTCCAAGCCCGTGGGGATGGGGCTGAGGCTTCTGGAGGTCTGTTGGCCATGGAGAGGGCTCAGGACGAGCAGCTGTAGGTAGGGGTACATGGAGAGCAGCGAATGAATGTACAGGATAGCTAGCAACAAAGTAGCCACAGTACCACTGAGTCAGACCTAGGGGCCCTGCCACACCAACACGCACCCTAAGAGGGCAAAGGTAGGGGGTCAGGGTCCGTTTCAAACTAATTTTTACTGTGATTATGTCTTGGCCCAAAGGACAATAAGCCTAATCACTCTCTCAGATGATCATCCTTCAAATATTCTAGGATATATCATACTTTCCTCCTCCAGTCTTTGCTAAAAACAAAAAGACAACAATCAGTCCTTTAGCTAATTCTTGTAAGACTGGATTAATTATCTGCATCTCCATCCTTCAAATAGTCAATAGTATCTCAACACCTTTCCCAAAATATAGCACCCTTTTTAAATTGTCATTAGTATACTCACCTTCCTTGAATAAAAGGATTAGAGAAGGAGGGAGAGGCTGGAAACAATTGCAGCAGAGAAGGGAATCCAGCACAGTTATTTCAAAGAGAAGATGCCCGTTCCAATCAGAATTCTTCAACAGTGAACAAAACAATTAGCTATGTCAGGACAAACCATCCTGGTGAACAATAAATGTTCTGTGTGTCATCAGTGATTAGAATTAGAGTAGCTTTACCTCTCAACTCATTCTAGGAATATTAATTGGTGCTTTTGCTTAGCTCTGATTGTTAAAACAACAATAATCTATCAGTTTTGAGAATTCATTGACAAATTAGCTTTGACAAAATATCCTAGCCTGGAACCATGCTGGGTGGTATTGTGAGGTATGTTAGGCAATATTTCATTAATGCCCACAAAATAACTTTGCATTATGTATGCTGACCTTTGCAGAGTAATTTTGCTCTCTTTACATATTAACTTTGGATAAATGTGATTTAATTTCCTGGAAATCATACTCAACTCAGCTATTTAAAATGTTACAGAATATAGTCTTACAATAGCCTGTTAGGAGGACCAGACCACGCATACTGCTCAGCATATAAAATAAAATAAAGCATGTTTGAAGATAAGATAAATGTAAATTAATTTAAAGATGAACTAATAAATAGGGGAATTCATAAAATTAATCATATATCATGTACCATTTTTACTATTGTTCAGTCATTTTCCAGGCATGTCCAATCTTTGAGAATCCATTTGGAATTATCTTGACAAAGATACTATAGTGGTTTGCCATTTCCTTCTCCAATTCATTTTACAGGTGAGGAAACTGAGACAAACAAGGTTAAGTGACTTGTCCAGGGTCACACAACTAGTAGGTGTATGAGGCCAGATTTGAACTGTGGTCTTCCTAACTCTAGGTCCAGCACTCTATACACTGTGCCACCTAGCTGCCCCATTTATGTCATTTCCAGGGTTTTTTAAAGTAAAAATGAAGATGATAGTATTTACATAGGGATAGACCTTTGGTTTAATTTGTGGAAAGAGCTGCCAGGTGAGGAAACTCACACTACCAGTGCAGGTTGGCACCTTTTCTGCAACTTCCATTCTTAGAGAGTTGTCTGGAGAACTAAAAGGTTAATTGACTTGCCATAGTCAAATGGCCAGTGTGTATCATGGCTTCAAGATTTGAACACAGACCTTACTGACTTTTAAGTCGACTCTTTATACACAACTATACCACAGCACAGCTAGATGTTTACATAGCTTGATAAAATTTTCAAGGGTCTTTATGAAATGATCTCATTCAAAATTTAGAAAAGGAGATTGTTCAAAAAGACAGCAAAACTGACAGAAATTTTGGGATTGTTTCAAAGCAAATCTGGCATTAGGATAGTGATTTTATAGCTATCACCATCAAATACCCTTTATAAAATCATAGAAGTTTTGCTGTTTTTATTAGTAGAGGAAATATCAGTGTTATAGTGTGGGAATTGAATTTGAGTTTTGTCTCTGGTACTGTCTTCAACTCATTTACTTTGCAACCTTGGACAAATCACCTCATCATTCATGGTTTCCTATCTAAATGAGTGAATCAACCCTAGGTGAAATCTAAAGCCTCTTTCACCTCTGAATCCTGTGGTCCTGAAAAGTTTTGAAATGTAAGAAACAAGCATAATAAACTTTACTATTCTTAAACACTTCCCAAAAATTTCACTTCAATCTAATTCAATTGGATTGCCCTATCCTTGGAAAAATCAGTGAGTCAGTAAGCAATTATTAAGTACTTATTATGTGCAAGGCATTGTGCCAAGTGAGGATAGTGCAACAGGCAGTTCCTGCCCTCAAGGAGCTTACTATCTAATGGAATAAGAGGATGTATGTTAAATATGTATATAGAGTGGGCAATGCTAAAAAAAAGGCTAAGTAAACTAAGACTAAAATAGAATAGGTACAATGGATTGCTAAAGGTTGCACAAGTAATTTGGGCTGAGCCAGGATGCCAAACAGGTACTTTTTTTGAGATTTTTTATTTTTAGTTTACAACACTCAGTTCCACATAATTTTGAGTTCCAGATTTTCTTCCCCCCCTCCCTTCCCCCTGCAAGATGGCATGGAATCTGATATATCTTCTACATATAACTTCGCATTGAACTTATTTACCCAATAGTCAAGTTGTAAAGAAGACTTATGATCAATGGAATGAATCATGAGAAAGAAGAAACAAAACAAAAAAAAAACAAAAACAAAAACAAAAGAGAAAAAAAAACAAAGGAAAAAAAAGGCAAGCATAAAGTGTGCCTCAATCTGCATTCAGAATACATAGTTCTTTCTCTGGAGTTGTCTTTGCACTTTGTATTGCTGAGAAGAGCGAAGTCTATCAGGGTTAGTCCTCACAGAATCCATATATCTGTGGTTGTGTATGTTTTCCTGGTTCTGCTCCACTTGCTCAGCATTATATTGGGTAGGTTTTACCAGGTTGTTATGAAATCCGTATCATCCACATTTCTTATAGCACAATAGTATTCCATTACCTTCATATACCACAACTTGTTGAGCCATTCCCCAATTGATGGGCATCCCCTTGATTTCCAATTCTTTGCTACTACAAAAAGAGCTGCTATAAATATTTTTGTACATATGGGTCCTTTTCCCACTTGTGTGATCTTTTTGGGACACAACCACAGAAGTGGTATTGCTGGACCAAAGGGCATGAACATTTCCATAGCCATTTGGAAATAGGTCCAAACTGCTCTCCAGAATGGCTGGACCAGTTTGCAACTCCACCAGCAGTATAACAATGTTCCAATTTTCCCACATCCTTTCCAGCATTTATAATTTTCCTGTTTTGTCATTTTAGCCAATCTGACAGGAGAGATGTGGTTCCTAAGAGTTGTTTTGATTTGCATTTATCTAATCAGTAGTGATTTCGAGTATTTTTTCATATGCCTATAGATATCTTTAATTTCTTCCTCTGAAAACTGTCTGTTCATATCCTTTCACCATTTTGCAATTGGGGAATGACTTGTATTCCTATAAATTTGGCTCAGTTCTTTGTATATTCTAGAGATGAGGCCTTTATCAGAGACACTAGTTGTAAAGATTTTCTTCCAATTTTCTGCTTCCCTCCTAATCTTTGTTCCATTGGCTTTTTTAATACAAAAATGTTTCAATTTAACATAATCAAAATTACCCATTTTGCATTTTTTAATGCTCTGTATCTCTTGTTGTGTCATGAATTCTTAGCTTTTCCATATATTTGATAGGTAAACTATTCCTTGCTCTCCCAAATGGCTTGTACTATCAGCCTTTATTCCTAAATCATGAATCCATTTGAACTTTATTTTGGTATATGGTGTAAGATATTGGTTTATGCCCAGTTTCTGCCCTACCATTTTCCAATTTTCCCAGCAGTTTTTGTGAAATAGTGAATTCTTAGAAGTGGATTCTTTGGGTTTGTCAAAGAGTAGATTGTTATAGTCTTTGACTACTGCGTCTTGTCTACCTACCCGATTCCACTGATCCACAACTCTGTTTCTTAGCCAGTACCAGGTAGTTTTGAGGACTGCTGCTTTATAGTACAGTTTGATATCTGGAATGGCTAGGCCATCTTCCCTAGCATTCCTTTTCATTAATTTCCTAGATATTCTAGACTTCTTGTTCTTCCAGATGAGTTTTGTTATTATTTTATCCAGTTCCGTGAAATAATTTTTTGGTAGTTCAATTGGTATGTCACTGAATAGATAAATTAATTTAGGTAAGATTGTCATTTTTATTATATTAGCTCAGCCTAACCATGAGCAACTGATATTTTTCCATTTATTTAGATCTGACTTTATTTGCATGAAAAGTGTTTCATAATTATGTTCATATAGACCCTGGGTTTGTCTTGGCAGATAGACTCCCAAATATTTTATAGTGTCTACAGTAACTTTAAACAGAATTTCTCTTTCTATCTCTTGCTGTTGGGCTTTGTTAGTACTGTATAAGAATGCCAAGGATTTATGTGGGTTTATTTTATATCCTGCAACTTTGCTAAGGTTGTTTATCATTTCAAGTAGTTTTTACTTGATTCTCTATGATTCTCTAAGTAAATCATCATATCATCTGCAAAAAGTGATAATTTAGTTTCCTCTTGCCTATTCTAATTCCTTCAATTTCTTTTTCTTCTCTTATTGCTATAGCTAACATTTCTAGTACCAAATTGAATAGGACTGCCTCATTTCACCACTGATCTTATTAGAAATGCATCTAGCTTATCCTCATTACATATAATGCTTGCTGATGGTTTTAGGTAGATGCTATTTATAATTTTAAGGAAGGTTCCATTTATTCCTATGCTTTCTAGCGTTTTTAATAGGAATGTGTGTTGTATTTTGTCAAAGGCTTTTTCTGCATCTATTGAAATGAGCATATGGTTTCTGCTAGTTTTGTTGTTGATAGGATCAATTATGCTGATAGTTTTCCTAATATTGAACCAGCCTTGCATTCTTGGAATAAATCCTACCTGGTTGTAGTGTATTATTCTAGGGATAAGTTGCTGCCATCGTTTTGCTAATGTTTTATTTACAATTTTTGCATCAATATTCTTTAAGGAAATTGGTCTATAATTTTCTTTCTGTTTTGACTCTTCCTGGCTTGGGTGTTAGTACTATATTTGTGTCAGAAAATAAGTTTGGTAGGACTCCTTCTTCACCTATTTTCCCAAATAGTCTATAAAGGACAGGAATTAATTGTTCTTTAAATGTTTGATAAAATTCACATGTAAAACCATCTGCCCCTGGAGATTTTTTCCGAGGGAACTCATTGATGGTTTGCTCAATTTCTTTTTCTGAGATGGGGTTATTTAGGAATTTTACTTCCTCTTCTGTTAACCTGGGCAATTTATATTTTTGTAGATATTCATCCATATCCCTAAGTTTACCAAATTTATGGGCAAAATAATTCCTAATTATTGTTTTGATTTCCTCTTATTTCGAGGTGAATTCACCCTTTTCATTTTTGACACTGGTAATTTGATTCTTTCATTCTTTTTTTAAATCAAATTGACCAAAGGTTTATCAATTTTATTGTTATTTTTTTCAGAAAAGTAGTTGTTTGTTTTGTTTATTAATTCACTAGTTTTCTTGATTTCAATTTTATTAATCTTTCCTTTGATTTTCAGTATTTCTAATTTGGTATTTAATTCAGGATTTTCAATTTGTTCTT
This sequence comes from Trichosurus vulpecula, assembly GCF_011100635.1. Classification (NCBI taxonomy): domain Eukaryota; kingdom Metazoa; phylum Chordata; class Mammalia; order Diprotodontia; family Phalangeridae; genus Trichosurus; species Trichosurus vulpecula. Next base: position 249,941,642 of record NC_050578.1, read on the forward strand.
TTTCTAGCTTTTTCAGTTGTGTGCCCAATTCATTGATCTCCCTTTTCTCTATTTTATTCACGTAAGCATTTAGAGATATAAAACTTACCCTAAGAACTGCTTTTGCAGCATCCCATAAGTTTTGGTATGTTGTCTCACTATTGTCATTCTCTTGAATGAAGTTATTAATTGTTTCTATGATTTGTTCTTTGGCCCACTCATTCTTTAGAATTAGATTATTTAGTTTCCAATTAATTTTAGTTTATTTCCAATGGTTCTGTTATAACGAATAATTTTTATTTCATCGTGATATGAAAAGTATGATTTCACTCCTTCTGCCTTTCTACACTGGATTGTGAGGTTTTCATGCCCTAGTAAATGGTCAGTTTTTGAGTATGTGCCATGTACTGCTGAGAAGAAAGTATATTCCTTTTTATCCCCATTCAGTTTTTTCCAGAGGTCTATCATATCTGCCTTGTCTAAAATTCTGTTCACCTCCTTAACCTCTTTCTTCTTTATTTTTGAGGTTAGATTTATCGAGTTCAGACAGGGAGAGGTTGAGGTCTCCCATTATAGTTTTGCTCTCTATTTCTTCCTGTGACTCCCTTAACCTCTTCTTGAAGGATTTGCATGCTATACCACTTGGTGCATATATGTTAAACAATGATATTGCTTCATTGTTTATGGTGCCTTGTAGCAGGATATAGTGTCCTTCCTTATCTCTTTTAATTAGATCTATCTTGACTTTTGCTTTGTCTGAGATTAGGATTGCTACCCCTGCATTTTTTCCTTTAGCTGAAGTGCAATATATTTTGCTCTAGCATTTTATCTTTACCCTGTGTGTATCCCTCTGTTTCAAATGTGTTTCTTGTAAACAGCATATTGTAGGATTATGCTTTTTAATCCATTTTGCTATCTGCTTCCATTTTGTGGGAGAGTTCATCCCATTCACATTCACAGTTATGGTTACTATCTGTGTCTATTTTCCATCGTATTCCCCCCTGTTTATTCTTATATTTATCCCTTTCCCCTTCTACTCCTCAACAAAGTTTTGCTTTTGACTGCTGCCTTCCTCAGTTTACCCTCCCTCTTGATTCCCCTCCCTTATCTTACCATTTTCCAGTTGCTACTTCTTCCCTCCCTTCTGACCACCCCCCTCCCTTTTTTCCCCTTTCCCCTCCTACTGCCTATAGATTTCTATACTTACCAGGGTATGTTATTCCCTTCTTGAACCGAATCTGATGAGAGTAAATGTCAAATACTGCTCTTCTTCCTCCCTTCTTTCCCTCCAGTATAATGTGTTTTTGTGCCTCTTCATGTGATCTAATTTACCCTTTTCTACTACCTCCTTAACTCTTGTCCCAGAACCCTCTATTTACATCTCTTATTTATGTTTTTTTTAATGCTTATATCAGTTATTTTATACAGACATCTACCGTCTACGTGTATCCCTTTCAATTGTCATAATAACTATTCTATTCTCAAGCTTGTGAGATATATATATATATATATATATATATATATATATATATACACACACACACATACATACATATATATATATACATATAATATACATAAAATGATATAATCCCATATAAAGATATAAGTAATTTGTCCTTATTGATTAATAAGGCTTGTGGGGGGGGGGTTTCCCCCTGTTTACCCTTTTATGTCACTCTTGAGTTTTGTATTTGAAGAACTGATTTTCTATTGAGTACTGGCCTTTACATCAGGAAGGTATGGAATTGCTTTATTTTGTGGAATATCCATCTCCTTTCCTGAAAAATTATGCTCAATTTTGCTGGGTAGTTGATCCTTGGTTGTAGTCCCAGGTCCTTTGCCCTTCAGAATATCATATTCCAATTTCTCCTGTCATTTAATGTTGTTTGACCACAGTTCCACGATATTTGAATTGTTTCTTTTTGACTGCTTGCAGTATTTTCTCCTTGACTTTGTAATTCTGAAATTTGGCTATAATATTTCAATTTGGGATCTCTTTCAGGGGGTGATCAGTGGATTCTTTCAATGACTATTTTACCCTCTGATTCAAGGACCTCTTGGAAGTTATCCTTGATAATTTCTTCAATATACTGTCAAGGCTCTTTTTTTCATCATGGATTTCCAGTAGGCCAATAATTCTTAAATTATCTCTCCTGGATCTATTTTCAAGGTCAGTTTTTTTTTTTCCAATCAGATATTTCACATTTTCTTCTATTTTTTTCATTCATTACATTTTGTTTTACTACTTCTTGATGCCTCATAGAGTCATTAGCTTCTATTTGCTCAGCTCTAATTTTTAATGAGTTAGTGTTTTCATTTTGCTTTTGAGTCTCCTTTTCTAATTGGTTTATTTTACCTTTCAGGGTGTCATTTTCTCTGTTTAGATTCTGAATCTCCATAGCCATTTCACCGATCTTATTTTTTAAAGACCTGATTTTGTCAGTGATTATTTTTTCCATTTTTTTTTCCATTTTTTCCTTTACCTCCCTGATTTGTTTTTTAAAATCCTCCTTTAGTTCTTCCAGTAATGCTTTTTGGGCTTGAGAGCAGTTCACGTTCCCTTTTGAGGTATCAGATATGGGTATAGTGTCAATGCTATCCTCTTCTGAATTAGTATTTTGATCATCCCTGTCTCCATAAAAAGAATCCATGGTCCTCATTTTTTTCGTGTTCTTTTTCGTGTTGGTTAGATTTTTCCTGGCTTTACAGCTTTTCAGCTTTTGGGGCTCAGGGCTCTCTGTCCCAGGTTTCTTGTTCTGGGGATTGTGAGTCTAGTTACTGGCTTTGCGTATTATAGCTTTCAGTTTCCTGAGATGTGGGGGAGGGGTCTGGCTGCCTGAAGTCTACTTTTCCCCTGGGGCTGCTCTCCAGCACTGTTGCTCTTCAGCAATGGTCTCAGCTGTTTGTTGTCTGTGCTGGTGTCTTCCTCTTCTGCTGGCTGTGCAAAGGTATGTCTGGGCTCCTGGTGTTGACCCCTGCTGGCTCTGCCCCTCTGGGACTCAGGAACTTCCACTGCTTGGCCACTGAAGCCCCACTTCTGTCTCCAGACAGCATTCCTGAGGAATTCTCTGGGTCAGGGAGGGAGGGATTAGAGCTCTTTACCTGGCCATTATGTCTCCCAGAAGTTCAAGAAGAGGCATTTCCATCCTTTGGACTGCAAGCCTCAGGAGTAGATGTCTCATGGCTGGAGGTGTTGTGCTGCTGCCTCTTGTCACTTCAACAGAGTCCCGAGGCCTGGGGATCTCTGCCAGCTTTGGGCTCCCAGCTTTCTCCCAGACTGGATTGCTGGCTGGTTTCCACAGCTGCTTCCGCTTTGGTGCTGTCTGGTGCATCTCTGCATGCTGAGCACTCTCCCAGCCTACAGATCCGTACTGTCGACCTTTTGGACTCTCCTGGCTTGGAAATTTGCCCCACTCAGACTGTTAGCAGCTTCTAACTCTCTCAAACCTGCTCAGATTCACTTTTTTTTAGAGGTATCTGACAAAACTTGTGAGAGAGCTCCAGTAACATTCTGCTTTAATGTGGCCATATTGGCTCCCCTCCCATGCCCAAACAGGTACTTTGACACTAAAACTAGAACTCTCTCCACTCTGCATCAGTGGTACTCTCTCCACTAACAGAGATTGAAACTTCTCTCTTATTTGGTAAAGTATTTGTTTATTGCTTTGTTTTGATTTTATTGTTTTATTTGTGGTTGAAAAAAGATTATATTAGCTGTGTAAAATTGATTGAATCTGTTTAATTTTTAAGTAGGCCTAAATGTGCCTCTATTTTTTCATTTCCTTCTAGTTTGAGAAAATTCTCAAGAAATTTTCAAAAAAGAAAAGATATGCCCAGAACTATGATTTTTATCTATGTAGATAGCTCCCAGGTGTGTAAATTCTTTGGCAAAAAATGATCAATGCATTTTTAGGGAGTTGCATAGGAGCACTGCAGGATTAAGTGACTTCTTGATCACTTAGATAGAGGCAAGACTTAAGCCCAGATTTTAACCCAAGGTTTGAACTTTACTCCTTACTCCTCACTGCATTATCTGACTATATTTTTGCTTATCTACCTGTCTATCTATTTGTCTTCTCTCTATCCATTCATCCATTACTCCTTTAGAATCTTATTTGGTCATTTCATTGATCAGAGTTCTTTAGTATTTGAAATTGTCTATCTCTACAATTATGATCTTTTAAAACAATTATTATTGTATAGAACATTCTCCTGGTTCTGTTTATTTTCTTCTCTACCAGTCCACACAGCTGTTTCCAGGCTTCTCTAAAATTGTCACTTTTGTCATTTTTTTCTTATTTCTGTATTTAATATTATTTTAGTTTTCAACATTGATTTCCACAAGATTTTGAGTTACAGATTTTCTCCCCATTTCTACCCTCCCCCCCACTCCAAGATTGCATATATATTCTGATTGCCCCTTTTCCCCAGTCTGCCCTCCCTTCTGTCACCCTACTCTCCCCCCATCCCCTTTCCCCTTACTTTCTTGTAGGGAAAGATAGATTTCTATAAACCATTGCTTGTATATCTTATTTCCCAGTTTCATGTAAAAAACAATTTTTTGAGCATTTCTTTTTAGAACTTTCATTTCCAAATTATCTCCCTTTTTCCCTTCCCTCCAACCCTCCTTGAGAAGGCAAGCAATCCAACATAGGCCACAGATGTAACATTATACAAAACACTTCCAAAACAGTCATGTTGTGAAAGACTAACTATATTTCCTTCCATCTTATCCTGTCCACCTTTATTCAATTTTTTCCCTTGACCCTGTCCCTTTTCAAAAGTGTTTGATTTTGATTACCTCTTCCCCTGTCTGCCCTCCCTTCTATCATCTTCCCCTCTTATCGCCTTCCCCACTACTTTCCTGTAGGGTAAGGTACCCAACTGAGTGTGTATGTTATTCCCTCCTTAAGTCAAATCTGATGAGAGCAAGATTCACTCATTCGCTTTTGCCTGCCCCCTATTCCCTTCTGGTAGACCTGCTTTTTCTTGCCTCTTTTTGTGATGTAATTTATGCCATTCCATCTCTCACTTTCTCCTTCTCCAAACATATTTCTCTGTCACCCCTTAATTGTATTTATTTATTTTTTGATATCATCCCTTCATATTAAACTCGCCCTGTGCCCTTTGTCTATATATACATATATATTTGTGTATATATATATATATATATATATATATATATATGTATGTATGTATGTATGTATACACACACACAGATACACACACACATATATATATACATATATAAATATATGTATACACACACACACATATGTATGTTCCCTTCATCTACCCTAATACTTAGAAAGGTTTCATGAGTTGCAAATATCATATTTCCATATAGGAATGTAAACAAAACAGTTCAACTTTAGTAAGTCCCTTATGATTTCTCTTTCTTGTTTACCTTTTCATGATTTTTCTTGATTCTTGTATTTGAAAGTCAAATTTTCTATTCAGCTCTGGTCTTTTCGTTGAGTATGCTTGAAAGTCCTCTATTTTATTGAAACTCTATATTTTGTCCTGGAGTATTACATTCAGTTTTGCTGGGTAGGTGATTCTTGGTTTTAATCCTATCTCCTTTGACCTCTGGAACATCATATTCCAAGCCCTTCTTTCCCTTGATGTAGAAGCTGCCAATCCTTGTGTTATCCTGATTTTGTTTCTACAATACTCGAATACTGCTTGCAGTATTTTCTCCTTGACCCAGGAACTCTGGAATTTGGCTACAATAGTCCTAGGAGTTTTCTTTTTGGGATCTTTTTCAAGAGGCAATAGGTGGATCCTTGCAATTTCTATTTTACCCTCTGGTTCTAGAATATCAGGGCAGTTTTCCCTGATAATTTTTTTGAAAGATGATGTCTAGGCTCTTTTTTTTTGATCATGGCTTTCAGGTAGTTCAATAATTCTTAAGTTATCTCTCCTGGATCTTTTCTCCAGGTCAGTGTTTTTTCCAATGAGATATTTCACATGGTCTTTTATTTTTTCATTCTTTTGGTTCTGTTTTGTAATTTCTTGATTTCTCATAAAGTCACTAACTTCCACTTGCTCCATTCTAATTTTTAAGGTAGTATTTTCTTTAGTGGTCATTTGGACCTCCATTCCCACATTGCTAATTGTGCCTTTTAAGGCATTCTTCTCCTCCTTGGCTTTTTGGAGCTCTTTTCCATTAGTTTTAGTCTATTTTTTAATGTGTTATTTTCTTCAGTATTTTTTTAGGTCTCCTTTAGCAAGTCATTGACTTGTTTTTCATGATTTTCTTGCATTACTCTCATTTCTCTTCCCAATTTTCCTTTACTTCTCTTACTTGCCTTCTGAATCCTTTTTGAACTCTTCCTTGGCCTGAGACCAATTCATATTTTTGTTGGAGGCTTTTGAAGTGAGCCTTTTGACTTTGTTGACTTCTTGTGCCTGCATGTTTTGATCTTCTTTGACACCAAAAAAGGTTCAATAGTCTTAGTCTTGCACTGCTTCCTCATCTTCATAGCCAACTGCTTGACCCTTGAGGTTTTTGTCAGGGTATGACTACCTTCAGAAAGAATGGTGCTTTGTCCCAAGCTTCAGGGGCATTGAGCTGCTATTTTCAGAGCTACTCCCACTCCAGTCACTACAAGGTCTGACACACCACTGCTCCTCCTTCCCCAGGAACTGCTAACCAGGATCACAACCCAGATGCAAGCAGGACAAAGCAAGAGAACCTTGCCTCTTTGCCAGCAAAGTGCTCCCTGAAATTCTGATCCGATCTGCCACTTGATTCCCCCTACTGGGTGGGCCTGGGGCTAGAAGCAACCACAGCTGGAGCTCTGGAAGCAGCCGCAGGAGCTTCCTTTTGCTGTTGCCGCAGTGCAGCATCACCTCTGTCACCCCCGGGGCTGGGGCTGACTGTGCATCTTTCTCACCCTGATGCAGCAGCTTTCCCACTGACTTGCTAAGTTGTCTTTGGTGTTTATGGGTTGAGACATCTGGTAATCACCACAGCTCAGTGATTCAGGGTCCTACGGCTTGCTCAACCTGATCTCCTCAGCACCCGGTCTGTCCTGGTACGGCCCACCCCGGACTGTGCTGTGCTCCCAGAATGGTGCAATAAACCCTTTCCAGCAACCATCCAGGCCATCTTGGGCTGGAGACCTCTGTTATTTTGTGGGATCTGTAGCTCTAGAATTTGTTCAGAGCCATTTTCACAGGTGTTTGGAGGGCTTTGTGGGACAGCCGCCGTCGTGGCGCTACCCCCCATTTTTGCCATTTCTTAAGGCAAAATTTCTATTACATTGAATCCCTAAATGATAGCTATTTTTATTTCAGCTACCCCCAATGGATCATCATTATCTCAATTTCTAAAGTCCATCAAAAAAAAGAGCTGCCAAAAATGGTTCTGTACATACGAGCAATCGCCTGCTTTCTTTGATTTCTTGGTGGGTATTGGCCTAGTAGTCATCATTATGTCTTAGGTTTATGAGAAAAGCAAGGATTTTTTTGGATGGAGTGTTTAATTAACAAAATTCTTTCTAGAATGCACATACAATTCACAACTCCACTGATAGTGCGTTAGTGTGCATGTTTTACCAAAGCTTCTTCAATAATCTTTATATATATATATATATATATATATATATATATATATATATATATATATATATATGTATATTTGGCTATTTTTGCTTTTTATTTTGGTTTGAGGCATAACCTCAGAGCTGCTTTAATTTGCATTTTTTCTTATTATTGGTGATTTGGAAACTTTTAATATTTTTGTCGCTATCAATATTTACAATTTGTGAAATGATTTCTTTATATTTCATGTGACATTTGAAAATAAAATATTCCTGTGAGGAAGGAGCTTGGATGTAATTTTTCTTTGCTATATGTGTTTTCTGTTCCTACATGGCTGCTTCCTACTTTATATTTCATACAACATAATTTTTACTCCAGCAATCCTCTGTAACTCATTTCTCTTGAATAAAATATATGATTCAGGGCTGCAGAGATTCTTCCTTCCTTCCTTCCTCCCTCCCTTCCTTCCTTCCTTCCTTCCTTCCTTCCTTCCTTCCTTCCTTCCTTCCTTCCTTCCTTCCTTCCTTCTGTCCTTCCGTCCTTCCATCCTTCCTTCCTGCCTTCCTTCCTTCCTTTCTTCTCTTCCTTCCTTCCTTACTCACTTTTCTTCCTTTCCCTTCCTCCCCGCTTCTCAATTTTTAGCACTTTCTAAACATCATTCAAAGTGTATCCTTGCTGAAATTTCTCCATCTTTGTACAATATTCCCTGAGGCCTAGCACTCGGCTTCCATTATTTATCATCACCCCAGGGTTAATCACCAAAACCATGTTTAATTCACACTGTGATTAATAACCAACTGTACATCCTCATCGACAGAACTCCTGGATGCTCACTACTTAGTGCTGTGACAAAGACAAGAAGTTTCTAAATCAAGATCATGAGGTCTGGTTTTGTGTCAGAAACTAAGCTGTGAGGAATGTACCCTGTGTAAGGATGGGGTTAGAGAATCTATTTAAAAGTATATTTATCACAAGGAGAAGGGTGAGGGGGTGGGGAAGTGAGAGAGACAGAAAGACAGAGACAGAAAGAAAGAGAGATGTTTTAAAGCAAGTAGTACATGTAAATCTGCTGATCTACATTAAACCAAGCTTTGCAATGAATCAAGAGTACAGCACATTTCAGGCTGAGTTTCTTCACAGGTCCACCTGCCAGTAAGGTGGGCTTTTATGTGCTCAGCCTCCCTCTGGCTGTCACTGTCCAACAGCTATATACACAAACAGAATATTCCTTTGCTGTTCTCCCTTTGATGACTAAGTGGCAGATGCTTCCACTAATATTAATAAATGAGAGTACTCTCCCTGGCATTCAAACACCTGCCATCATTACCAGTGCTACCCCACGTCCTCTATTTAACCTCTAACCTGACACATTAATTTTTCGAGCTATATTGATATTGAATATGTAGGTACAGATACCATTTCCCTATTTGGGCCTGCAGGGGATGTGCACAGAATTAATTTATGATTTGATTTAAGAAAGATAGAATATTTACAAAAGCAAGTGGAAATAAAGGTCTCATTTATAATGGAATCATTTCTACAAGGAGATTTCCTGAAATTTCAATAAGTAGCTATATAATTTGATGAATTATATTCCTTTCTCCCGAGTAGTCTTTCCAAAGGCTTTCCCCATTTTTTCTTCATCTAGAGTGCTATGGTCTTCTGTAACAACAATATATTCGGTGTCTCTTCCTGGCTTCATAATTCCTCTTAGTCAGGGACAGTCAGCACTTTTTTAAATCACCTAAAAGTGACCCCATTTTTCATTCTAAAAATGACCTTTAAATTTCCAAGGTTATTTTCTTCTGAGTCAAAAAGGGGAAGAATCTTAATGTGTCCCTATTTTGTCCACACACATTCTATCATGGTGTGAACAAAGTCTGAAATAACTTTCAAGTTTAGTCAATCTCAGAGTGACCAAATCATCATATAATTATTTGGGTTGATTATTAATATATGATCAGTGCCTCCTCTTTATGGTAGTATACGTAGAATGAGAGGTGACTGTTGCAATATATAGAGGTCTGAAATTATAGTTAGGAAGACTTGGATTCATCGACATAATTAAATATCCAATGTGTGACTTGGTCCCAATTTATATCAATAATATAAAGATCTTTTTAAATAATGATTTTAGCATTTAGTATCTCAATTATCATCCATGAATTTGATGAGAACACCAATATGCTTTTATACAACCCATTTATTTAGAATATAAATATATATGTATATACACATATATGTGTGGTGTATGTGTGTGTATATTGTATGTATATATGTGTATAGTATATGTGTATATTTGTGTGTATGTATGTATCACAAAAATTCTTGGAAATGTTTGTTAAAATTTAACAGGAAATCAAGAACTTTATCCTCAAGTGAATCCTCATTAGAACACTGCTTTAGAATCATGGTAAAATTATAGGATTTTTTTCCTAATAAGAACTGGTTAAATAATCAAGTTTGAATCCCTTATCATTCCTTGAATTTCTCTCCATCCTTTGAATGTAAAGGTTCAAACCTGATTTATGGCTTTTACCCTAACCCTAAGTAGGGTGATTGAAAAGATCACTGGTACTCTATTGATTAAATCACAAGTAATTAATAACCTTTTGCTGCTTTGGAATATTAAAAATGAAAACACTTCATAAAAACTATAATTTGCAAACAATAGTGGCTCATATTTTAAGGACACCCTGACACTGACCTGTTTTATGATCTCAATCATCTTCCCTGCATTCCTATAAGCCAATAAATAGCTTGTATTTTATGGCTTTAAAATAATAGGTAAAACTGCCAAGAAATTGTTAATTTTTCAAATAAGTACCATATTTTATAAACTTTCTTAGCTGAAGCCTGACTGCATTCGTGAGTGATGGACAGTAATTAAACTGGATGCCAGACTACCATAAATCAAGCCATCAAACAAAGCTTACCATAATCATCTTGTTGAAATGACCCTATCTTCTCTCCACCCTACCCCCATCAGCTTCTGAATTTTATGTTCAATGCTGATAACAAAATGGTCTTGGGCTGATTAGTCATTTGTGAAGGGTTATTGCCTGGAAAAGGTTCCTAGTGCTTCAAATTTACAGTAAGTTGACTTCAGTGTTCCTTCCAAATGAATCCCAATAAATCTCAGTGAACAGCCTTTTGCCATAGTCTCGGTGCCAGTTCATTGTACCAAAGTGCTTCAAGATATTCCCAAAGTAGCTTTTGTAAGGATTACTAATTGTGGAACTTTTTTGTGACCCAATGGGAAAACATGTTGTTTACTAATTGATAAAATGAAGAAAAAAATACTGGTTCCTTAAAAAACAAAATTAGAAGAATCAGCAATCTTACTTTCAAGTCTCCAACTTAATATGAACTTAATAGTTCATTGATTATATTATTATATTATTGGATATAAAGTCGTATGTGTATGTATGTATATGTATATATAGGCATATATATGTATGTATATATGTGTATACATACATACATATACACATACATCTTTGTGTGTGTGTTTACACAGAGAATAAGAGAAAGAAGAGACCTCAGGTGGTATCAAGTCCAATCTCCTCATTTCACAGATGTAACACAAGAAGTTTAAAGAACACAAGATGTAACAGATGTAACACAAGAAGGTTAAAAGACTTGAACTTATTAATGAATAAATTACTCTGTTATTAAGTGGTTACTATGTGCAAAGAGCTGTGCTTAAGCACTGCGGGTACACATTTTTAAAAAGGAACAGTTTGTTTAAGGCCATCCCTAGGGCAGAATCAGGACTTCCTACAGTTAAATCCAAGGATCTCACTTCTACCTCACCTACAATCTTCATTCTATGAAGATAGCACCAGAAACTGCCATGATAAGTGGAAGCTTTATGGAAGATGTAAATTCTTCTGTGCCTGATTTTTCTTAGTTAAAAATGAGAGAATTGGACTCATTGTAAACTAAGATCCCTTCAAAGTTTCATAGACTAGGATTCAGTCAGTCTATAAAATAACAATTAAGAATTAACTCCTACCCTGCTCCCCCTCAAAAAAATCCAGAGTCAAACCTGAACAGTTATTAGGAGCAGATATATTGTGTACGATCTCATATAAAATGCTAGTTGAGTCTGTTACACCCATGTACTCCCTACAGTTCTTTCAGGCAGTCATTCTTAAATGTAATTTTTGAAAAGAGACATCTTATGTCACTCTTGTAGTACTTATTGGAAGGCACCTCCCTTCTGTGAGCACAGTGGGTCCCTCTATCAGCTGGTGATCAAAAATTCTTTTAGGAGAATGTACATGTAATAAAGTCATAATTCTCCATATTCATTACTTAGAAATCACCAAGAATAGATAAAGAAAAGTCTTTCTCCTCTTTTACCAAACACACACACACACACACACACACACACACAAACTCCTTAGTTCTCCTCTTGCAATTACTTATTTTTCTCCATTAAACCCTTCCCGTGATGTTAACCTTTAACCTAGTTTTGCTTGTATACAAATATCTTCAAGAATAAGGGAACATGGGGAATGCAGGAATACATATACTGATATAACTCAGTTTAAGGTTGCCTCTTGATCCCACCCCACACCTCTAAATAAGCCAGTTCATCAAATTATTCCAAAAATATTAAAAAGAAAATGCAGGTAGAGACAATTAGAGTGAATGATGAATATCCATAAATGTAACTCTGAAATACAAAGGAATTCTACCAGTCACTGTGTGTATATAGCCATGTCAGATATACTCATAATTCATATATTCAAATGTGGTTCTATGTTAAAATATCTAATCCATTTTTAAACTCAGCATAAAAATAGAAGAAGGAAAAGAAGATGATGATGAAACTGGAAAAGTAGGATATATATTTCTGGAAAGGAAGACAAAACATGTATTCTTTTCTTCATTTGCATTCAGCTCTGGTTGATCTTGAGAGGAAAATTGGCCTCCCAGCATTTGTTTGCCCAGTCTACCCCTTTGATAGTCTTCTTCTTCAGCCACCTCTGCCCCGTGAATCCCTCTCTGTTTTCTCTCACAGTGTTCCACATATTACCTTGTTGCTGATTCAAGTGAATGAGATGTGGCATAGACTCTGTCTCTTCAGCTCTGTAAAGACGTGGGCCAGACTACAAGAATGCTTTGGGCGCGTCTCAACTCCTCAATGAATATTAAACACATTTCCTACAGTGTTGAATCAAAAGTGGAGCTACTTAATTATTGTTATTATTGATTTATTAATAGTGAGCTTGATTCATTGAATGATGTTGAATTTGTTTATTCCCTAGAGTGAGAAAGAAAAGAAGGGGGGGAAACAAAACAAAACAACTAGCATTGAGATGAAAAGTTCATTGAAACACAGTTAGCAGAAAATTCAACTTGTTTACATCGAGGATTTTTAAGAATACCATCTAGAAGCATGTAACCTTCCATCTGCTCTGAGAAGTGGGGGAAGGGGAAGGCATTCATCCGAAGAAAGATGAGAATACTTTAGGTCAATATTTCTTAATCTTACAACTATTCTGAAACAAATTGATTTTTCCAAAGAAGCTGCACCAGATCAGATCAGTTGGTATAGCAGTGTAGACAAGTTAAATTCAGTTAAATTTAGCCTTTATTTATGAAGTACTTTGCATGGGAAAAGCACTCCAGTGGCCCAAGATACAGATAGGTGAATTTGAATGGAATATCCCCAAATATTCTATTAAAGAAAAGTCATATCCCTAATGAGGACTTATTCTGATCAACTTCCATAAGATATATCAGCAAAAATTTATATGCTTCAAAAAGGATGTGAGTCATTCATGTAGCAAGAAGTAAGTTGTATGCTCTAAATCCCACTCTCTTTCCATATACCTGTGGATAAGGAAGAGAGAATTATTTCTATTCATTGTTCACTAATAGAGAACTGAGTTAATACCTCTGACTCATAGAAAGCATCATTCTCCTATCCAAAATCATGAAGAGTAGAGAAAGCACCAGCATTAGAATTGATATTGCCAGACCGAGGCACCAGAACAAAGAACTATTATCTTTTAAATCATGTTTCATGGAATATAAAAAAGTTAAGAGAAAGAGAGAGATAGAAACAGAGTTATATATAGCCAGACACACAGAGAGAAACAGAGACAGAGATAGATGCTAAGAGGCAGAGATAGAAACAGAAAGGCAGACACACACACACACACATATGCAAAGAGACAGAGATGGTGCTAGAAACAGAGACAGAAAGACAGAGAAAGAGAGAGATAGAGAGAGACAAACAGAGATAGGCAGAGACAGACAGCTCTTCAGAGATAATAGCACCATGCAGTTACATTAGCATTTGCTATGGAGCCCAAATCTGTATTCACTACTCAGATATGCGACATAATCTCTCTTTGAGTTTGGACAAGTCACTTAACCTCTTGAGTCTTCATTTTCCCTCAGCTGAAAAATGAAGAGGTTAGACTAAATGAGTTCATAGGTTGATCCCATTGCACCTCCACAGCTACGATTAAAATCCTTCTTTTTGGAAGCGAAATATGACAAGAAATGTCCCTAAAATATGACAACAAAACAAAAGTAGGTGTTTTCTTAAGCTATTGCCCAATGACCAAATATTTCAAATATGAATGTCTCCAACTTTTTCTACTCCCAATCATGTTATCTACATTCTGCCTCCTTATAATCTATCCTTTTCCTATGGCCACTTAAAAACTCCCAAGTTCTTCTTTTTTGTCCATGTCAATGTTTTTGCTCCTGTTGTTACTTGTTCTTAGAGTTCTCTCCTTCCTCCTTTATGTGCTTAATTACTGCACCGTGTTATGCTGGAGCCAGCTCTAACTGGCTTTTAAGAACTGATTGTGAAATCTTCAATATGAGCATTTACACCTGAGGAATCAGGAAATGCTACAAATTAGGTTCTGATTTATTATTTTCTTGATTGAGGAGACTTAAGAAAGCACTGAAGAAAATATTAGCAATGCAGATTAAATTTTTTAATATGTTGTCTATACATTTTATCCGAAGAGTTAGTTGTTACATATTTTACAGCAGATCATTGTTCCTACCAATACTTCAAAGCTTAACTCAAATGCAATCTTTTACAGAAGGCCTTCTTCTATTTCTCAGTACAAAGGCCCTTCTCTCCCTTACTTCACTATCACTTTGTTTCATGATGTACTTATATAGGTTTTTTAGATCTTTTTGTCTCTCATTGTGAGTTATAAGTGGTAGTATGAGATAGTGAAAGATAGGTGGCTTGAACTAGTGCCTTGAAAAAGTAGTTTAATAATCCACCTCTAAATATATTTCCTCTATGACCTTGGGTAATTATCCAAGGAACTCCTCAGTGCTCTAGGCAATTTTCTAAGCCTATAAATTGCAGAGAAGTTGTCCCCTGCTATTTGTGGAGGAAATTTCTTCTTACCCTATACCATTCATACGTTCATCCACTAGATACCAACAAAATCACATGCCTGTTCTGTATCCCGCTGTATGTTATAGTTATGTATCTCTTTGCTCCTCTACCTACACCTGTAAGTTTAAGGTTATTTACCCCAGTTACTGAAAGGCTTTATGAATTGAACTCTGACCTTTACTGCCCCTTCTAGTTCTGTCTTTATGATCCTGTGATACTATTCTATGGATATATTTATAGATCATATCAAATTAAGTCCCCCTAGAAATAGAGGGAAGTTTAGCATTTTCAATATAATATAAATAATCTGGAAAGAAGTTGTTCTCACTTTGCACAGGTAATAAAAGATCTTTATGCTGTACTGCACTAACATTTTGCGTATGATCTTGGGTGATTAGATGAAAAAGTAAAGGATGAAAAGTAGAATGGCTAGTTAAAAAATAAAATAATTGTTTCTATAGTATACATAAAATTAAATGGTTAATGTGAATATCCAACATTCATACTAAACAGATTTATTGTCAAAGAAAATGACATCAATTTCCAATAAAGAAATATAAATTTTAATCACAAATTCTAAGAATAACCACTCTTCCTAAGAGTTTATGCTTCTTGTTGTTGCTGTCAATTCATTTCAGTCCAGACTCCATTTGGGTTTTCCTTGGCAAAGGCACTGAAGTCATTTGGCATTTCCTTGTACACCTCAATTTACAGATCAAAGTTACATGACTTGTCCAGGGTCATAGAGTTAGTAAATATCTGAGACCAGATTTGAACTCAGGAAAATGGGTCCTCCTGATTTCAAGCCCAGCACAATATCTGTTGTGCCACTTAGCTTGGCATTATGTTGTTGTTTTTAGATAAATCAAAGAAAAACATGATGCTTAATCTGGAAAACAAAAAGGTTTCCTTTATCTCGCTGCTGAGATTGTTCTCTTTGAGTATTCGAAGGGACACATTTAGAAGATAGATTCAGTTTGTTTTGCTTAGATGCTACAACTTGTAGCAATGAATGATTGGAATTTACGAAAGAAGGAGAAAGAGAGAGAGAGAGAGAGAGAGAGAGAGAACAATCGACAGTGCTGCTAGCAGCTGTTGTGGGGATGAAAGACCAATAACAGTAGCACACTGAAGGGCTGCTAGCACAGGTTGATTTGTTTTTCTAAAGAAAGCAACTTTAAGGGGCTAACAATCTTACTTTAATGAAACACACTTATCATTCACTTACTTCAGTGGGGAAAGCCAGCACCCTGAACTTCAGAGAGAATACAAACAGAAATTACAAGCAGAAATTATATAAGCAGAGCAAATAACGCAAACCAGCAGACAGGCTTCTAGCTGTCTGTCTACCATCTCAATACATAGTTACTAGAGAAGCACCAATATCTATGTTTTTCAAACTCAGGGGCAGGGGGTGCTGTTTCAATGGCTACCCAGAGTCTTGTCACCAACACTTTTTCAATGAGTGTTTCCCTAAAGACAAAATACTAACCTCTCAGTATACATACACTTCTTCAGGGTCAAAGGGTGTCACAACCATGCGACCCAAATCCACGTGAACTTGGCCTTCACTTGACGTAAGCAGGTTGTCAAAGACTCCTGATTCAATCAAAGATTCTTTAGTGCTGAGAAGCACTCCAAAACAAAGACAACAAAAAGTCCATTTTTCTTGCCATTACATTTGAAAAGTAAAACTCATCAAAGATACTTGATTGCCTCAGCATTCCAAAATAGAAAAACAGTAAAAAAATGTCCCATCCTAATTACTGTAACAGAGGTGGGGGCAGGGGACAGAGAGAGAGAGAGATAGAGAAAGAGATAGACAGAGACACAGAGAGAGACAGAGACAGAGAGAGAGAAACAGAGAGAAAGAGAAATGGAGATGGATAGACAGGCACACACACACACATGTGCGCACACACACACACACACACACACACACAGAATTCTGAGCTTGATGTTGGCATTGAAGGATCCTCCTAATGAATAAAGATGTCTCAAAGTAGAAGTAGAATGAGAGGTCTCAGGAACTATTGTGTTCCCTGGAGGGTTACATGTGGAGACTAGTTGACTATTTCTTCACTATATTATAGATACAATTGTTTTTAAGGTATGGATTGGACTAGTCTGGGACTGGGGTCCCTTCAATGTACGACATAGAACAAAACCTTTTTCACTTTGTGAAGATCCTTGCATATGTTTGATTATGAATTTTTGTGGGAGTTTCAACAGCAGAATTCCCTCCACACAGAGATCATTAGTAAGAATGGATTCCTAGTCTCTTCCCAAATCCATAAAGAGAGCTCTGTATGCACTGATAGCCCAAATCATACTTGAGAATGTCAATCCTATCTAGCAAGTTGAGATGTGGATATTTTGAACCGAATCAGTGTCAGTTATGGTTGATCAAGTCAAGTGTTTCTGAGAAAGCCAGAGTCCACCAGCCCATCATCTGCACATGAGTTATTCTTCATATGAAAATCACAGGATGGTTTGCAAGTTTTCTTGATTATACATTGACCTTTATCCCACAGGTTATTTTCCAGATGCACCAATCTCAATCAGTTGAGAAGTTCAAGAGGTCTCATAAAAAGCTAACCAGGAAGCCAATCAGAGACCCAGATGCTACTTCTGCAAGTACACTGAAGCGATTTCCATCTGGGGCTCTGTGTGTGCCAAATTTTCCTCATAAGTGGTCACAGCAGTTAGGTTCTTTGCTCCAGATGAGAGAGAAAGGCACCAAAGGGAACCATTCTCCACCCTGCAATCAACAGGGAAATGCTGCGCCAAGTGAAATTGTAATTATATCTCCGGCAATGTGTTAATGAGCTTGGAAAATGCTTCGTTGAATAAGAGAAAAGTATCTGGATTAGGCCAAAACAAGTATCCATATACACAAATGAAATAAGTTTAAGATGGCAATATATATGACCAGCCAGGCAATGACTAAGTACATACATGTGTTGGGGCTGGGCTTAAGGAGGATAATGTTGGAAGGAATAGAAACAAATCTAGATTCATAGTTTATGATTATTTTATAACAGCTATCCTCAGAAAGCTAGGTTATTAAGGCTCTCACTCTGGAAATAGAAGTGGTTGTTTAAAAAACAAAACAACACACACAAACATACAAAACAAAGCATTAACTTGTTATTAGGAATCAAATGCCTGATAGCACTGAAGTAAAATAAAGCATGCTTGAATGATGTAATCAGGTAAAAGGTTAAGGGAATCAGCATAGATTTAGAACTGGAAGTTATGTTAACTTTCTTCTAGTCCCACCCCTCTCATTGTTGAGAGGAAGAAATTGAGGCAAAGTGAGATTAAGTGATTTATACAGGATAATGGATTTTTGAGATGGCAAGGCCTGAGTGGTTTTCTAGTGTAATGCCTTCCTTTTGAAAGATGAGGAAATTAAAGTCTAGAGCTATAAGGGAGAGCAGGGGCAGGGTGGGGGTTGGGGAGCAAAACAAAAACAAATAAAAAAAAACTTGTCTAAAGACACATATTTGATAAAGGTGATATATGTCCACAATTTTGTCTCAAAGGTTATATGCCATATTTGAGAAGAAATAGTATTCTTCATAATGAAGACCAAAAATTATAATTCATTATTTTACTTAATTTTATTGATGATTTTGTTAAAAACTTTATTCTCATCATGAATATTTCTCAACTGAGCCATTTTTGTTGCTCTAAGTATTAGTTTCTTTTTAATATGGTCACTGAGAGTTTGCATTGTTTCTTTTCAGAAATGTTTGCTCATATCTTTGATCATTAATCTCTTGAGAAATATTCTCTTAGTCTTAAATATTTATGGCAATTCCATGTACAACTTGTATATTGGAGTGTTGTATCATCTTTATCATATTAATCCCTTCTTCATCAACTTGCCTTTGCCATGGGACATCTAAAGCACTGTTTATATCAATCAGTTATTCAGTCAAGAAACATTTATTAAGCAGCTTCTGTTTGTGAGACACTCTGACAGGCACTAGGGAATGCAAAGGCAAAGAACGAAATAACCCTTTTCTCTAAATGAGTTTATAGTCTAAGCCTAAATATTATTATTACACAGATTCAGTTTAAATGTTGCTAGCTATTCTCCATGATTTAAAACATTCTCTAGCTAAGAAGATTCGAGGAAAGAGTTTGTGTGTGCCATAATTTATATGGTGCTTTACAACTTGCAAAATACTCTATGCATATTTCTCTCATTTTATCCTTTCAACAAATCTAAGAAGAAAATACCGTCATTATCCCTGTTTTACAGATAAGGAAAGTGAGGAAGGTAGAGTCAAGGGTAGATATTTAGTAAGTGTTTGAGGCCAGATTTTATCTCAGGTTTTCCTAATTACAGATTATTTGCTCAATCCATTCTGTTACCTAGCTACCTTTCAAAATAAGAAGTAAAGTTCTTAAATTCCTATGTAGATTCTCTGGTTCTCTCAAGAGATATGTTATCAGAACATGAGTTCTAGCAGGTAATACCAAGATACAATAGCTTTGCCCGCATGATTAATTTGGGGGGGGGTGGGTCATGATTGCAGGATGAGGAACAGTTTAGCTAAATTTAGGAACACTCTTTTTTACTAGGTTGGCAACAGAGCAGCAAAGATTTTGGCCATGAAAATTCTGGGAAACTACTCTGTCAAGCATAGAAAGAATATTATATATCTTAAACAAAAGTTTACCCATGCGGATGAAATCATGGACTCTGAGAGTATTAGTGGGTTAATCCTTCCCCCTTCTACCCTGACCAGTAGAACATCCAGTCTAACAGAATGCAAACTAGTTGGCAGCATAATTTTTTTTATGCCATAACTTTAACCTTGTATCCTCAGTAGTAGCACAGTGTCTTATGCATAATAGACATTTAATAAATGCGTATTGATTTATTCAATGAACTGACCATGTGATTAAATAGATAGCCAAAGGCTTCATATATGTAGCCTAAAAGTAAATTGATTATTTTTTTCATGATTTACTTTGACTGACAATACATTAAAGCAATTGGTCAAGTTTAATCCCTTTCTTGTATTTTGTCTTATGCCATATCATTTAAAAGTTGTTCATTATTTTCCCCTCCAGGTTCCACATTCAGGCAAAGTGACAGTTAAATGAGTTATACAAGATCATAGATTTAGAGATGAGAGGGAACTGAGTCATTTCCTAGCCTAACACCATCATTTCACAAATGAGTAAATTCAAGCTTAGAGATGTGGGAGGGGCGGAATTGCCTAAAGTCACAAAGTTTTTATAGGTGATTCCTGTCAGGTCTGAGATATAAGGTTCCAGTATTAGGAAAAAAAAAAAAAGTCTTCTACACTCCATAAATATCAAAACCTATAGTACAATATAATTATTCTATTTTGTGATCATATTTATTAGTTGGTGCCATATGCAACATCTGGCAGTTATATAACTATTATTCCTATAAAATCCATCAACAAAAAATGGAGTATATAACATGGTTTAGAAAAATAAAATGCATTTTAAAGGACAATAAAATGAAACAGGTGATAAAAGACTAGTCAAATCTGTTTTCTCATTTTTTTCTTTTTTCTTTTTCTTTTTAATTTATGGCACAAAAAGTATCTCAAGAACATAACACAATAAAAAGATGATTGCATATGAAATGGTAAATCTACTATGTACAACTTGCTATCTCTTTCAAATATACAACAAAATTATCAGATAAATTTCTCTAATTGTGTGTGTGTGTATATGTGTGTTTAAAATTGTTCTGTACTTACTTCTATTTATCATTTCCTTCTCTGGATACAGACAACATCTTTCCTCATATGTCTTTAATTTATTCACTCAAAGTCATACTTAAAACAATACTGTTATCACTATATACAATATTCTCTTGGTTCTGCTCATTTCTCTCTTTATTATTTCCATGCAAGTCTTTCCATGTTTGTTTGTTTTTTTCTAAAAATCATTGAGCTCATCATTTCTTACAGCATGGAAATATTCCATAGCAGTCATACACCACAACTAGTTCAGTCATTCCCTAATTGATGAGTATTTCTGCAATTTCCAATTCTTTGCTATCACAAAGAGAGTTGCTATAAACATTTTAGAACATGAAGATTCTTTTCTTTTTTTCCTAATTATCTATAGAAAAAGACACATAGTAGTATTGTTTGGTCAAAGGATATAAGTATGAACTCTTTGGGCATAATTTCATATTGCTCTCTGAAATGGTTTGATCAGTTCATATTTCCACCAATGATGGATTAATTCCCCAATTATTCCACATCCCTTCCGACATTTATGAATTGCTCCTTCTATTATTTTAGCCAATCTGGTAGATGTATAATGATATCTCAAGGTTGTTTTAATTGGTATTCCTCTAGTTAATAATGATTTAGAGCAATTCTTTCATATGGCTATAAATAGTTTTGATTTCTTCAGAAAATTGCCTGTTCATATTCTTTGACCATTTATCAATTGGGGAATGATTTATCTGATTAACTATCTATAATTTTAAAACTAGTTTTCTTCTTTCCTTCTGATTTTGGTTACATTTGTTTCATTTATACAAACCTTTTTTTTTTAATTTAATGTAATCAAAATGATCCATTTTATACCTAACTTTTCTATCTCCTGTTTATTCATAAATTGTGTACCTATCAATAAATCTGATAAGTAATATGTTTCATGTTCTTCCAATTTTCTTGTAAAATCAGTCTTTATATATAGAACATGTATCCATTTTTACCTTATCTTAGTAAATGGTATAAGGTATTGGTCTATGCCCAGTTTCTGCCATATTGCTTTCCAGTTTTCCCAACACTTTTTGAACCAAATAATTCCTATCCCAAAATCTTAAGTCTTTACTTTTTCATTTGATGAGTAAATTTTATCAGAAGGTCATAGTAAAAGAGTTGATTATCATTATTTTTTGGTCATAAGTCATTCCAGACATATGAGTTTAAAAGAAATGCTAAAGGTGTCAGTGGTCCATTGAACCCGATTAACTTCACTTTAAAAAGAAGTCCACTGATTCCAGCAATATATCCCAAAGAGGAAAATGTATAGATTTAAAAATAATAATGTTTATTTGTGGAAAGACAATACAAACAGAAGACAGGAACTAGTCATCCCATGCCTTCTTGGTATTTTCTATGTTAGTACATTAGTTAATATATTTGTGACTATTGATACTAACATGTGGAAGTGTGATAATACGAAGTCAAGCACTTTAGTTGGAGCTAGTACAACCTTGAATCAAGTTCTGTCTTTGAAACTATACAACCATGGGCAAGTGACAGGCTCTCTGAGGTTCAATAAACTCTTTACAAGTGTCCAATATAGACAAGTTAAGCTGCTGTACAGAGGGAGACTGCCTAATGGAAAAATAACAGGTCCCTGTCATATTAAGGTGATATTAAATATATTTGAGAAATATTTATCTAGGGATGACAATTTAACTTGTGTGATCTCTTTTACTTGATCTCAATATTATTATGTTTATTTGAAATATTTTTCAGACAGCTTCAATTTTAAATGGTCCTACCCAACAAATCAATGCTATATTCCACTGACATAGTCTCTCCATCCCATTTTTGCAATGAAGAGAAATAAAACCTATTTTCTTGCCTCTTTTACAGGGGCAAGTTTGTCTTGCCCTTACTATCAAATGTGTAGTGTGATTAAAAAGCATCACATAAATGATCTTTGCTATCATCTGTAAAGAAAGCTCCAGAAGTGTAAAATTCTTCCTCTATACAATATAACTCTTAACTATATATCTCCTTTCTTTATAGAGCATAGTATCATAGGTAACTGTTATTGACACATAGAGATTTCATGAATTTTCCAGGGTCGCATGGCTTGTATCAGAAGGAGGATTTTTACTGAGTTATTCTTCACTCTATACATTGGTTTGTATTCATAACACTACTTATAATAGAAAGCAATTATCATTTAACAAATGACAAATTCATACCATGAGTAGGTTGTGATTTGCACTGATGGAGGGAATATCTAAAACATTCCAATTTAATTTAACAAAATATTATGAAATGTCCATGCTGTGCTGCAGATATAAAGACAATAATACTATCTTTGTAATTTATACATCTTACTGAAATAGAAGTAACAGAGATCCATAGAAATACTTTAGAATAAGTTTATATTAAGAAATCTAATCAGCACCCAACTAGAAGGAAATGTTAGGACAATTTTTTTGTTTCTACATGATTCTAAAATCTTTAGTAATTTCAGGCTATTGCCCATGCATACACAGAAATCAGTCTCAGAAATTGTGTTTGCATAATTCCAAACATCTGGATTGACTGAATGTTTATCTGAAGTGATAAGACATATCATGCTTATTCAGGCTTAAGTTACATCACACAGATATCCAGTCCCATGTGCATATAGAAGATATTTATCTGCTGTATATCCAGCAGAAATGTTGGTGAAAATATGTTTATTTGGTTCATAAACCACCAGTTCATAGTTTTAAAGTTAGAACAACATTAAAAGCCAAGCTTTCCAATCCCTTCATTCTAAAGACAGTAGTAAGAGGCAGAAACAACAGTTAAAATGAATTCAAACGTTGGGACAATTCAGTTTTTAGATGTAATAGTCTTTTCACTTTATTAATTGTATATATTTTTGCTATGTAGATACATTTCCATGCCTCTAAAGACCTTTTGGGTGTTTCAGTAAGGGCCTCCCTTTGATCCTAGCTCCATCTGGGTAATCCTGTACCTTTCCAGTTATCTATGTGAGGTCTGCATGTACGTAATCATGTTAAGTCTAAAAGTGCTTTCCATTTTGATCAGAGTTTATAGGTTAAGAAGGACTTTTATTTTTTTATTTCATTTGTTTTTAGTTTTCAACATTCACTTCCATAAGCTTTTAAGTTTTAAATTTTCTCCCCCTCCCTCCTCTTTCCCTCCCCAAGATCACATGCAATCTGACATAGGCTCTACATATGCATTCATATTAAGCATACTTTCACATTAGTCATGTTGTACTGAAGAATTAGGACCAATGGGAGGAACCATGAGAAAGAAGAAACAAAACAACAAAAAAGAGAGATCTACATTCAGATTCCATAGTTCTTTTTCAGGATGTGGATAGCATTTTTCATCATGAGTCTTTTGGAATTGTCTTCGATCCTTGCATTGCTGAGAAAAACCAAGTCTATGAAAGTTAGTCATTGCACAATTGGCTGTTACTGTGAACAACGTTCTTCTAGTTCTGCTCACTTCACTCAGCATCAGTTCATACAAGTCTCTCCAGGTTTTTCTGAAGTCTGCCTGTTCTTCATTTCTCATGAACAATAATATTCCATTGCATTCATATAACACAACTTGTTCAGCCACTTCCCAATTGATGGGCATCCCCTCAATTTCCAATTCTTGGCCACCAAAAAAGTGCTGCTATATTTTTTTATGTGAGGGTACTTTCCCCTTTATATCTCTTTGGGATAAAGACCTTGTAGTGGTATTGCTAGATCAAAGAGTATGCATAGTTTTAGAGCCCTTTGGGCATAGTTTCAAATTGTTCTCCAGAATGGTAGGATCAGTTCACAACTCTACCAATAATGGATTAGTGAAGAAGGACTTTTATACAAACTATTTCACATTCTGTTATCAATTCTTTGAGGGCAGCAAATGCATATATATACATATACATACATATATACATATATATATATATGTATGTATATATATATATGTGTATATGTATATATATATATATATATATATATATACACACACACACATATATACACATATATTTTTTTTCTTTTACAGTTCATTTAGAGGTCTGGTCACAGAGTACCATCATCTGATTTTATAAATAATGGATGAATAGAGGGGTTCAGTGATGTTACCTTTCCACACTAAAAATCTCTTGCTTCTTAATCTGTATTTCTCTTCTTCCCTCTTTCATCTTAGAAAGAAATTTAGCCTCCTAGCTTTGAGATTACAATACTATCCCTAAAGGCAGATTCTCTTCTTTTTAATATTTTTTAAGGTTCTCACTAAAAGAAATAATAGACTACAGATGTATGGTAATGGAATATGCTCTTATTCTTCTCTCTAAATGTCACAGTCAACTGCTGTTACTTTTCTTACTCTTTTCCTCTCCCCATCTCCCTTTTTTTACTCAAAGAGAGTTTGAGAGGGTTTAGTTCTCTGCCTCTGAGAAGAGTTTAAATGAATGATCTGGGAGTAAAGTGAGAAGCAAAGATGTTCTGGGGGTGAATTACCACCACGCAAATCAATCAGAAGACATTGAGGTTTACAAGTTTGTGATTTACAAAGTTCTTTCCTGGATAAAAACTAAATCTTAGAGGTAAGTAGGACAAGTGAGGTAAATCTCCCGCCCCCCTCCACCTTTGTTTTATTCAGGTGATGATGTTAAGGATTAATGCAAGTGTGTGAATTAATGTAAAACTAAACAACTTGCAAAAGGAAAACAATGTACACAGTGACTGCAAAAGTAGAAATGGAAAGAAGCTGGAAAGCAGGGACTTGCTTAAACTCTCCACCAGGTCCCTCCAAATATATATAAAAATGTTTCTGAACAAATTCTAGAGCTGCAGAACCCAGGAAACAACAGAGAGAAGCAGAGCTCCAGCCCAGGACAGCCTGGATGGTTGCTGGGAAGGGTCTATTGCATGGAGCTGGGAGCAGAGCAGAGCACAGCCCAGTGGGGGCCTCATCAGGACCAACCAGACTGGGAACCAGGCAGAACAAGAGGTAGGACCCTGAATCATGGAGCTGTGGCACTTACAAGACTTCTCAACCTACAAATGTCTAGGACAACATAGGAGGTTACTAGGAAAAACTTCTGGGACAGAGTGAAAGGAGTTCACAGTTGGCCACTGCCATGGGGACAGTGGAGGTGGTGCAGCTCTGAGGCTGCTTCCAGAGCTACAGCTGCAGTTGCTTCTGGCCTCAGGCCCACCTGGTCAGAAGAATTAAGTGGTGAGTGAAAAGGCTGCTTTTCCCTGCCTGAATCTGGGCCACAATCCTGGTTGGCGGTTCTTGGGGGAGAAGGAGCACTGGTGTGGCAGAGCTTGCTGTGTATAAGTAGCTCTGAAAAAGCAGTACAGCCCCTAAAGCTTGGGACAAAGTACTCTCTACAAGCAGTCACACCCCGACAAAAGGCTCAAGGGTCCAGTAGTTGGCTGGGAACATGAACAGGAGGCGAAAACAGACTCAGATTCAGACTCAGACTTTAGAATCTTTTTTCGGTGACAAAGAAGACCAAAACATACAGCCAGAAGAATTCAACGAAGTCAAAGGGCCTACATCAAAAGCCTCCAAGAAAGACACGAACTGGTCTCAGGCCATCAAAGAGCTCAAAAAGGATTTGGAAAAGCAAATAAGAGAAGTAGAGGAAAAATTGGGAAGAGAAATGAGAGTGATGTGAGAAAACCATGAAAAACAAGTCAATGACTTGCTTAAGGAGACCCAAAAAAAAACACTGAAGAAAATAACACCTTAAAAAATAGACTAACTTGGGGGCAGTTAGGTCGTGCAGTGAGTAGAGCACTGGCCCTGGAGTTAGGAGGACCTGAGTTCAAATCCGGCCTCAGACACTTGACATATGTATTAGCTGTGTGACCTTGGGCAAATCACTTAATCCCAATTGCCCTACAAAAAAGCAAAAAAAAAAAAATAGACTAACTAAAATGGCAAAAGAGCTCCAAAAAGCCAATGAGAAGAATGCTTTGAAAGGAAGAATTAGCCAAATGGAAAAGGAGGTCCACAAGACCACTGAAGAAATTACTACCTTAAAAATTAGATTGGAGCATGTGGAAGCTGGTGACTATGAGAAATCAAGATATTATAAAACAGAACCAAAGGAATGAAAAAATGGAAGGCAATGTGAAATATCTCATTGGAAAAACCACTGACCTGGAAAATAGATCCAGGAGAGGTAAAACAAAAATTATTTCACTACCTGAAAACCATGATCTAAAAAAGAGCTCAGATATCATCTTTCAAGAAATTATCGAGGAAAAATGCCCTGATATTATAGAGCCAGAGGGTAAAATAGAAATTGAAAGAATCTACCTATCGCCTCCTCAAAAAGATCCCCAAAAGAAAACTCCTAGGAATATTTTCGCTAAATTCCAGAGCTCCCAGATCAAGGAGAAAATACTGCAAGAGCCAGAAAGAAACAATTTGAGTATCGTGGAAGCACAATCAGGATAATACAAGATCTAGCAACTTCTACATTAGGGGATCGAAGGGCTTGGAATATGATATTCTGGAGGTCAACGGAGTTAGGATTAAAACCAAGAATCACCTACCCAGTAAAACTGAGGATAATGCTCCAAGGC
This sequence comes from Trichosurus vulpecula, assembly GCF_011100635.1. Lineage (NCBI taxonomy): Eukaryota > Metazoa > Chordata > Mammalia > Diprotodontia > Phalangeridae > Trichosurus > Trichosurus vulpecula. Next base: position 249,968,893 of record NC_050578.1, read on the forward strand.
AAAACACGGATTTTCAATAAAATAATGGACTTTCAAGCTTTTTCAGTGAGAAGAACAAAGCTGAATAGAAAATTTGACTTTCAAACACAAGAATCAAGAGAAACATGAAAAGGTAAACAAGAAAGAGAAATCATAAGCGACTTACTAAAGTTGAATTGTTTTGTTTACATTCCTACATGGAAAGATGATGTGTGTAATTCACAAGACCTTTCTCAGTATTAGGGTAGCTGAAGGGAATATATTTACATACACACACACACATATACACACACACACACACACACATATATACACATATACATACACACACACACACACACACACACACACACACACACACACACATATATATATATATATGTATAGAGAGAGAGAGAGAGAGAGAGAGAGAGGGCACAGGGTGAGTTGAATATGAAGGGATGATATCTGAAAAAATAAAAATCAAAGTAAAGGATGAGAGAGGAATATATTGAGACAGAGAGAAAGGGAGAGATAGAATGGGGTAAATTATTTCACATAAAAGTGGAAAGAAAAAGCAGTTCGTTGGAAGGGAAGAGGGGGCAGGTGAGGGGGAATGAGTGAATCTTGCTTTCATCAGATTTGGCTTGAGAAGGGAATAACATACACGCTCAATTTGGTACCTTACCCCACAGGAAAGAAGGAGGAAGGAGATAAAAAAGGGGAGATGATAGAAGGGGGGACAAATGGGGGAGGAGGTAATCAAAAACAAACATTTTTGAAAAGGGACAGGGTCAATGGAGAAAATTGAATAAAGAGGGATAGGATGTGGGGGGGGAATATAGTTAGTCTTTCCCCCATGACTATTTATGGGAAGTGTTTTGTATAATAATACATGTGTGGCCTATGTTGAATTGCTTGCCTTCTTAGGGAGAGTGTGTGGGGAGGGAAGAGTGGAGAGAATTTGGAACTCATTAAAACCAGATGCTCAAAAAAAGTTGTTTTTACATGCAACTGGGGAATAAGATATACAGGCAATGGGGTATAGAAATCTGTCTTGCCCTAGAAGAAAGTAAGGGAAAAGGGGATGGGGGGAGTGGGGTGACAGAAGGGAGGGTTGACTGGGGAACCAGGTAATTGGGATATATGCCATCTTGGAGTCGGGGGGAGGGTAGAAGTGGGGAGAAAATTTGTAACTCGAAATCTTCTGCAAGTTAATGCTGAAAACTAAAAATATTAAATAAATAATATAATAAAAAGAAAAGTAGAGATTAAAAGAATGATTTAAAATGTTAAAATTGTGCAATTTTCCTTTTTATGCATATCACTAACACGTAATACAGTGCTTAGCATGCAATAAGCTCTCAAAAATACTTACTAATGATAATTTTCTGACCTGGACCTTACTCAATCCAGTGCCTTGGTAGGTGCAGTTCAATATTGGAAGCAAATCTAACATTAATAGGTCACTCAACAGTTTACCCATACCAGCAGAAACAGATCCACAAAGAGTAGGTATTGAAGACACTTCAAATTGGTTCATCTGTACAAAACTCCCTTGCCTCAATTGCAAGTCATTTTCCATGAGCCACATATTAGAGAAAACACTGAGAAGGATGTCAACTACCTGTCTAAAATTCCATTAGTCAAAACCAATAAATCTCCAAGATGGTTTCAATATCTTCTAAGGAAAAAAATGCTAGCCTAATTTTCAGGGGAGCAAGAGTTAGAACATTACTCCTACTATATTAATGATGAGGATGAGGATGACAACAAAGACAGTGATGCCATCAATTTTGTTTTTTTTTTTTCAGGTGTTCAACTTTTCCCTGCCAATTTATTAATTTATTTGTTTTCTGTTTTCAACATTCACTTCCTTAAGTTTTAGATTTTCTCCCCCTCCCTTCCCAAGACAGCATGCAATCTGATATGATCTGTACACATACGTTCCTATTAAACACATTTTCACATTAGTCATGTTACATAGAAGAATTATAAGGAATGGGAGAAACCATGAGAAAGAAAACAAAACAAAACAAGAGAGAAAATGGTCTACTTCATTCTGTGTTCTGGATGTGGATGTCATTTTCCATCATGAGTCCTTTGGAAATGTTTTAGGACCTTGCATTGCTGAGGAGGGCTAAGTCTATCAAAATAAGTCCTCACACGGTGTGGCTGTTACTCTGTATAGTGTTCTCCTGGTTCTGCTCACTTCACTCAGTATCAGTTCGCATAAGTCTTTCCAGGTTTTTCTGAAGTCCACCTGTTCATCATTTCTTATAGCACAGTAGGATTCCGTAACATTCATATACCACAACTTGTCCAGCTATTCCCCAATTGATGGGCATCCCCTCGATTTCCAGTTCTTGACCACCACAAAAAGTGCTGCCATAAATATTTTTGTACATGTGGGTACTTTTCCCATTTTATCATGTTGAGATAAAGACCTTGTAGTGGTATTGCTAGACCAAAGAGCTTGTACATTTTTATTGCCTTTTGGGCATAGTTCCAAATTGCTCTCCAGAATGGCTGGATCAGCTCACAGCACCACCAACAATGAATTACTGTTCCAACTTTCCCACATCTTCTTCATTTATAATTTTCCTATTTTGTTATGTTAGCCAATCTTATAGGTGTGATGTGGTATCTCAGAGATGTTTTGATTTGCATCTCTCTAATCAATATTGATTTAGAGCATTTTTTCATACGACTATAGATAGCTTTGATTTCTTCCTCTGAAAACTGCCTGTTCATGTCCTTTGACCATTTGTCAATTGGAGAATGACTTGAATTCTTGTAAATTTCACTCAGTTCTCTGTGCATTTTAGAAATGAGGCCTTTATCAGAGACACCAGTTGTAAAAATTCTTTCCCAGCTTTCTCCGCCCCTCCCAATCTTGGTTGCATTGGCTTTGTTTGAGCAAAAACTTTTCAATTTAATGTAATCAAAATTATCCATTTTGCATTTCACAATGTTCTCTGTCTCTTATTTGGCTATAAATTCTTCCATTTTCCATAAATCTGACAGATAAACTACTCCTTTCTCGCCCTATTAGTTTATAGTATCAACCTTTATGCCTAGATCATTTACTCATTTAGACTTTATTCTAGTATAATGTGTCAGATGTTGGTCTATGCCCAGTTTCTGCCATGCTGTTTTCCAGCTTTCCCAGCAGTTTTTATCAAACAATGAGTTTATCAAACAGTTTGGGTTTGTCAAATATTACATTTCTATAATTATTGACTATTGTGTCTTGTGTACCTAAACTATTCCATTGGTCGATCTACTCCTCTGGCTAAGGCCAGTGCCAAGTGCTTTTGATGATTGCTGCTTTAAAATACAATTTAAGATCTTGGATGGCCAGGCACCTTCTATAGCATTTATTTTCATTAATCCCTTTGATATTCTGAATCTTTTGTTCTTCCAGATGAATTTTGATATTATTTTTTCTAGCTCTATCAATTTTTTGGTAGTTTGATTACTATGACACTGAATAAGTAAATTAATTTAGGTAGAATTATTCTTTTTATTGTATTTGCTCAGCCTACCCTTGAGCAAGAGATGTTTTTCCAGTTATTTAAATCTGATTTTGTTTGTGTGAATAGTATTTTGTAATTGTGTTCATATAGTCCCTGGGTTTGTTTGTGCAGGTAGACCCCCAAATATTTAATAATGTCTACAGTAACTTTAAATGGAATTTCTCTCTGTATCTATTGCTGTTGGATTTTGTTATTAATATATAGAAATGCAGATGATTTTTGTGGGTCATCAATTTTGTTTTAAAGAAAAGACCAATGAGTGGGCTAGGGTCATTATGTATGGAAATTAAACAAAAGGCACCCAACAACAAATTTTAAGCAAAGGAAATACAAGTGATTTGTTTATAAATCACACAACTAGCAGATGACACAGAAAATAGTCAAATCCAAGTAGGCTTTCTCATATTTTGATGACTTTACCACCACAGCCATTTGGTTAACATAAGATATGTTCATTTCTTTGTTGGTTTTTCCCTTAGATCCTTGACTTATAATGCTGATTGAAAAAGGAACACTAGAACAGAGGACTTACCATGACCACCTTTAACTTTTATGATTGTGCTACTCTGAAAGTCTGTAAAAGAATCATGTAATGATAGACATAGAGTGTGTGTATATGTGTGCGTGGGGGGCGGGGAGGTCCTTAGAAGCAATGGAGTACCATGCCCTCATTTAACAGATTAGGAAACTGAGATCCAGAATAATGAAATGTAATAAACAAGTATTTATTAAATGTCTTCACCATGCCTGGCATTCTTCTAAGTCATGGGGAGACAAAGAAGCTGAGAAAATGTCCCCGTTCTCAGGGAGACCCCCTTAATGAGGGAAGACAGCTTGCAAATGTACAGGATAAATTGGAAATAATCACAAATGGAAGGCATTCACATAAGGGGGATCAAGAAAAGGCTTCTTGTAGGAAATGTGATTTTTATCTATAACTTAAAGAAACCTAGAAAAGTTCTGAGACAGAGATGTGAAGGGAGAAAATATGGAATCTGGACATGTAATATCTATTGAAATGAATGTGAACAAGAAGGAGGCCAGTGCCACTGTATCACAGAGTACCTGAAAGGGAATAAGGTATAAGTATATTGGATATTTAGTAAAAGGTTCATGTTATGAAAGTCTTATAAACTGAGCCAAGGATTTCTATTTCATACTAGAGATAATGGGGACCATTGGAGGTTACTAAATTTGCCAGGAGATTAGGGATGGGGAAAGTTGGCATGATTGGTGCTGTATTTAAGAATGAACCTTTTGACAGATGAATGAAAAATAGACTGTAGTGTTGAAACACATGAGTCAGGTAGACCAGACAAAAGATTTTTGATACAGTCCAGGTGTGAGGTGATGAGGGCATCAAAAAAGGGAGAAGTGCCAGAGAAGACTTGTACAAAAGATATTATGAAAGTAAAATATCTAGGAATTAACTTTTAGACCTGATGGATCTAGAAGGAAGGGAAAGAAGCGAAATAGAGTGAGAAGCTGTGGAGAACTCAGGTTAGGAGCATGGGTGACTGGGCATATTGTGGTGCTTTGTGCCACAATAGGGAAGTTAGAAAGAGGAAAGGGTTTGGGGAAGAAGTAATATAATGATTTTTTTTTTTAATTTTTAGTTTACGCATTTAATTCCACAGGTTTAGGGGTTCCAAATTTTCTCTCCCTTCCTCTACTTATCCCTCCCCACCAAGATGGCATGTCTAATTTGGGTTCTACATTTACCTTCACATTGAACTTATTCACATAATAATCCAGTTGTAAAGAAGAATTATAACCGATGGAATAAAACATAGGAGAGGATAAATGAAACCAAAAAAGAAAAAAAAAAGAGAAAATAGTTTGCCTCAATCTGCATTCAGACTCTATAATTGTTTCTCTGGAGGTGCATAGCTTTTTCCATCATGAGTCTTTTGGAGCTGTCTTTGAACCTTGCATTGATGAGAGCAGTCAAGTCTATCAAAGTTAGTCCTTACAGAGAACTTGTGTCTGTAATTGTGTATAATAATCTCCTGGTTCTGCTCCTCTCTCTCAGCATCAGTTCATATAAGTCTTTCCAAGTTATAATGAAGTCCATCTTTTCCTCATTTCTTATTGCACAATAGTATTCCATTACATTAATATACCACAATTTGTTTAGCCATTCCCCAATTGATGGTCATCCCCTTGATTTCCAACTCTTTGCCACCACAAAGAGAGCTGCTATAAATATTTTTGTACATATGGGTCCATTCCCATGTATGATCTCTTTGGGATATAGCTCTAGAAGTGGCATTGCTGAGTCACAGGGTATGCACATTTTTATAGCCCTTTGGTCATAGTTCCAAATTGCTTTCCATAATAGTTGGATCAGTTCATAACTCCACCAAAAATGTAGCAATGTACCAATTTTCCCACATCCTCTCTACCATTTATCATTTTCCTGTTTTGTCATGTTAGCCAATCTGACAGGAGAGATGTGGTACTTAAGAATTGTTTTGATTTGCATTTCTCTAATCAATAATGATTTAGAGATTTTTTTCATATGACTAGATATCTTTAATTTCTTCCTCTGAAAACGGCCTGTTCATATCTTGTGGCCATTTCACAATTGGGGAATGACTTGTATTCCTATAAATTTGGTTCATTTCCCTGTATATTTTAGATATGAGTCCTTTATCAGAGCCACTGGTTGTAAAGATTTTTTCCCAATTTTCTGCTTCCTTCCTAATCTTTGTTGCATTGGTTTTGTTTATACAAAACTTTTCAATTTAACATAGTCAAAATTATCCATTTTGCATTTTGTATCAATCTCTATCTCTTGTTGTGTCATGAATTTGTCCCTTTCCCATAAATCTGACAGGTAAACTATTTCTTGCTTTCCCAAATTGCTTATAGAATCAGCCTTTATTCCTAAATCACTAACCAATTTTAACTTTATTTTTGTATAAGGTGTAAGATATCAGCCTATGCCCAGTTTCTGCCATACTATTTTCCAATTTTCCCATCAGTTTTTGTGAAATAGTGAATGCTTAACCCAGAATCTGGATTCAGAAAAAGAAATTTAGCAAGCCAACAATTAACTCCATAGGAAAAAATCTCCAGGGTCAGATGGATTTACATGTGGATTCTATCAAACATTTAAAGAACAATTAATTCCCATACTTTACAGGCTATTTGGGAAAATAGGCAAAGAAGGAGTCCTACTAAATTCTTTTTATGACACAAATATGGTACTAATACCTAAACCAGGAAGAGTCAAAACAAAGAAAGAAAATTACAGACCAGTTTCCCTAATGAATATTGATGCAAAAAATGTATATAAAATATTAGCAAAAAGATGGCAGCAACTTATCATGAGAAAAACACACTATTAGTAGGATTTATTCCAGGAATGCAAGACTAGTTCAATATTAGGAAAACTACCAGCATAATATCAACATATTAGCAACAAAACTAGCAGAATCCATATGATTATTTCAATAGATGCAGAAAAAGCTTTTGACAAAATACAACACCCATTCCTATTAAAAACACTAGAAGGCATAGGAATAAATGGAGTCTTCCTTAAAATTACAAGTAGCATCTACCTAAAACCATCAGAAAATGTTATATGTAATGGGGATACGCTAGATGTGTTCCCAATAATATCAGAAGAGAAAAAAGGATGTCCATTATCACCCCTATTATACAATTTGGTACTAGAAATGTTAGCCTTAGCAATAAGAGAAGAAAAAGATATTGAAGGAATTAGAATTGACAGAGAAAAAACTAAGTTATCACTCTTTGCAGATGACATGATGATTTACTTAGAGGATCCTAGAAAATCAAGTAAAAAAGTACTTGAAACAATGAAAAAATTTTAGTAAAGTTGCAGGATATAAAATAAACCCACATAAATCCTCAGTATTCCTATATATTACTAACAAAGCCCAACAGGAAGCGATAGGAGGAGAAATTCCATTTGAAGTTACTGTAGACACTATAAAGTATTTGGGAGTCTTCCTGCCAAGACAAACCCAGGGCAGTTATGATCACAATTACAAAACACTTTTCACAGAAATAAAGTCAGATCTAAATAAGTGGGAAAATAACAGTTGTTCGTGGTTAGGCTGAGCTAATATAATAAAAATGATAATTTTAGCTAAATTAAGTTACTTATTCAGTTCCATAACAATCAAACTACCAAAAGTTGTTTTACAAAGCTGGATAAAATAACAAAATTCATCTTGAAGAACAAAAGGTCCAGAATATCAAGGGAGTTAATGAAAAGAAATGCTAGGGGAAGGTGGTCTAACCACACCAGATATTAAACTGTATTATAAAGCAGAAGTAATTAAAACTACTTGGAACTGGCTAAGAAACAGAGTGGTGGATGAGAGTGGAATAGGTTAGGTACATGAGACACATTAGTCAACAACTATAGCAACATACTCTTTGATAAACCCAAAGAGTCCAGTTTCTGGGTTAAGAATTCACTATTTAACAACTGCTGGGAAAATTGGGAAATAGTATGAGTTTTGTATTTGAAATGTTGATTTTAAGATATCTATAGTTTCATATATTTTTAAAAAATTATGTGTGTTTGATTCTCCCAAAGTTACACAGCTAGTATATGGCAGAAACAGGATTTTAACCTAGGTTCTATTGATTCATGTCTCACTCAATTTCCATGGTACCATGCTGCTTCATCTGGGAGTCATTGTTTTGCACAGTGCAAACCCACAAATTCTGGTAGTAGTGTGTTTTTTTTCTTTTCTATCTCTGTCTTTCTCATTTTCTGAGTTCTATGGGAGGGATATGAGTAGATGCATATAGGAGAAAGAAAGGGATGAGAAATCTAAGGGTTTAATCATGATAAACCACTTTTAAAATAATGCAGAGTGCCAATGCTTAATTGCAACAAAAGAAGAGCACTATTAATAACAGGTACCTTTCCTAAAACACTACCAAGAGTTTCAAAGTGCCACTGGTTAACATATGGGATCATTGATTAATGTGCTGGGGAGAGGAAGGAAGAATGTCCACATCATGGAGGATGCTTCCCACAATGGAGCCAGATTAGGAATCTAGGTCATGTGCACAGCATCCAAATGGGCCAGTCAATTAGACGTAATGCCTAGTGTTGTCAACCATTTGTTCTATCCCTGTCTCCCTGTAAGTGGAGCACTTCTAAAGGCTCTATGGAATATAAATCATGACACAGGCTCGTGAGAACTAAGCTCGATGTTTGTTTTGTTTGATGGTATTGGTAAAAGAGGGAGGGGATAACCTAAAGCATTTAGGCACTCTGCAGGTCTACTTTGATTTGTGAAAAAGATTTGTTGCTTAGAAATAGCGTATATGTCAAAGATCTGTAAAGCTAGCTAAAGCGGGTGGATTAAAGAACTCTGCAGGTAATTCTTTCAGAGTATGAGACCACACCTGAAAATTAACCCTTTAAGTAGAATCACAGAAAAGTGAAAAAGCTGAGAGGCTATTTGGTCCAACTAATAGTAAGACTCAGAATCCCCTATCCAACAACCCAAATTAGTGATCATCAAGTCTTTGAAACCCAATAGGAAGGGGGAATCTATTAACAAACTTCCAAAAAATTCCAGTACACTTTTGTACAATTTTAAAATTTAGGAAATATTTATTTATGTAAATAGATAGTATTTCACCATGCCTACAGGGCCAGCCTTGGAGTCAAGGTTCAAATCTTGCTTCTGATGCATATTTCCTTTGTGACTGGACAAGTCACTTGTCCTTTCAATGTCTTGAGTCACTCGTTAAGACTATAAGTTGCAAAGGAAGTACTGACTTGCATTGGTGGAAGGAGGTCTCCTCATCTTGTACATTTCCTATATTAGTGAAATCAGAGGTCTAATACCTATATGATATAAAATTAAGAACAAAGTAATCAGAATGAGAACAATTTTATACACCTACGCATACATACATCCACTTTTAGAACCTCTCTTATACACCCCTGTGCTGATTGTGCAGGTAGTCTGCCATGGAGGAAATTACTCCCAGATTTTCAAATATGCCATGATTTTGGTCACAGTGACCTCTGATATACTTGTCTTCGATTTCACTTCTCTCCACTTCAGCTTAGTTAAAAATTAAGTGAATCAATGAAAGTATCCCTAAACTCTCTTCTTGTTCTAAAATTCTAGCATTCTAACTAATTAATAGGAAAATGTGATACGTGAAATAACTCTCGTAAGTCTTCCTTTCCTTCGCTGTTGATGGTTCAATTCATTAGGATGCTGAGCTTAGCTAGAACTATCTTTCACTCTCCCAAGGAGATTCCACATTTAGAAAGCTAAGATTTGCCTTTTTTAATCCTGAGGTGGGAGGAAGGGGATTCTGAGCTTCAGAGAAGTCCCTGATGTGATAAAAGTTTGGTGAACAAACCATTTCACTGAAAGCTTCAGCTTAAAAATAATCCAACTCAGGCTAAAAACACTGATTAAGTAAAAGGTTGGCTGAAACTGTGTTTAGTGAGTTAGGGTTAGGACAAAGTGAGCCCTAAGATTCAACACTTAAATGTCGTGATTTTACCTGCCTGAAACAATTAAAGCTTGTCTGACAAAAAAAAAAAGATCACCACTAAGGTAAAATATTTTAGTAATAACGAGTACTATAAATAAGTACTTCAGACATGCATTATTTCTACCAAGCCTCAGAACAGCTGTCGTGTTGGCACAGTAGATATTATGATCACCATTTTCAGGATAGGAGACTGGTATCACCCCACGGAGGTGCAGTGATTTAGCTAAGGTCACAAATTAGTTTGGTCAGAAGGGAGACTTAAATTCAGATCCTCCTGATTCCACATCTTATGAGCATTCTGTCTACTGACCCAGCTGCCTCTAGCAGAAGAATTCATTCACAGAATAGTTTTAGAGGTACGTCTTAGATTTCATTTTCTGTTACTAACTGTATTCTATATAAACCAGCAACTAACACCCAGGTGAGGAAATTTCCTCTGCAATTGCAATTCTATATTTTCTCTGCTCCTTATAGCCTTAGAGAGTTGACTAGATCATTGAGAGTTTAAATAACTTATACAGGCTTACACAACCAGGATGTGTCAGTGGACTTGAACCAAGGTCTTCCTAGCTTCAGGGCTGACTTTTTATCTATCACACATGTTTGAATGGAGGAAATATTTTTGTGATTCTTAAAGTGCTTTACATGTGCTATAATATTGATAATGATATTATTATAAGTATAATTGCCCTCATTAGTTAATTTAAATATTTGTTGAGCACAGGGTCTTTAATTGTTATTGTGGATGTTATAAATATAAATAAGGAATAAATTATCCCTCAAATATTTTAGATTATAAAAGAAGGCAGAAGACATAGAAGCAAAGATCTATGAAACTGCTGTTATGAAGTAAACATCATTATAAAAGTAGAGACAAATAACTTTTTATTACTATCAGAAGACAAAGATCATTTTTGATTCCTGGAGATGATGAAGGCTGCATTAGACAAAGATATTTGAGCAGCCCTTTGAAGAATGAAATAGAGTTGGAGGCAGGCCATTCCAAACCCAAGCTACAGCAACATCAAAGTTACAGGTAGGAACATTGGATGGGTGTCTGGTAATACCTGTGAATCTGTGGGGCAGGTAGGTGACACAATGGATAGAGCACTAGGCTTGGAATCAGGAAGTCTCATCTTCATGAATTCCAGTCTGGCCTCAAATTCTTCCTAGCTATGTGACCTTGGGCAAGTCACTTAACCCTGTTTGCCTCAGTACTTCATCTATAAAACAAGTTAGAGAAGGAAATGGCAAACCACTGTAGTGTCGTTGCTAAGAAAACCCCCAATAGGGTCACAAAGTATTGAACATAACTGAAATGACATAACAACAATGGGAATCTTTAGGGGAACATTTGGAATTAAGTTGAATGGGCAGGTAAGGAAGAGAATTCCAGAAATAGGGAATTTCAAAGTTGGAAGGGGCCTCAGAACCCTAGATGTATACCATTTTATATCCCTGACCCAGAATTCTCCTTAGAACACACCTGACAATCGATCATTCATCCTTTGCTGGAAGATTTTCAGAGAAGGGGAAACTACCTTAATATATTAATAGCTGACTTTACTAGTTTTATTTTTTTTTCTGTTCCTACTTCAAAAAGTCACAACTACGTCACACTGTAGAAAAATTAATAGTAACCATTAATCCTTCCAAGTCCCTTTAAAATTATTTTCTTGCTTTCTGAGAATTAATCAAGCTGTTTGACAAACCTAGCTTGTCACTTTTTGCAGTTTTTCTTTTAAATTTTTGATCATTTTCTACTAGCCTTTGGTGTAACAGATCCTGTTTCATTATATGTGTGAATACCCTTGAAATACTTGACTTCCCCACACACAGTCATTATAATATCTCTAACAATCACTAATGTGTGCTCTTTAATAGATACAACTTTTGAACATCATCTTATTATTTAAAAAAATACAAACATTCTGGATACCAAAGAATTAAAAACATAATAACCAGTACAGCAAGTGTATGTGGGATATAATCTACTTTTCAATTGACAGAGACCTCACTAAAAGTTTTGAAGCCAGCTCAACCTTCTTTCTTCTTGTCAATAGCCTCTATTGAGTTAACCAAATGACAAGTAGAAACACACACATATGACTGTTGAAGGCTAAAAATGAATCCATATCAAAATATTTTCCTGTCTCAAGTCATTTCCATGATGGTGTCGATAAATTTCAAGAGAGTGCTTCCACCAAGTTGATATTTCCTCAGAGAATCTTTCGCACACATCTGTCATTGGCCCTGTTCATTTTTTTTTAATCAGGGGCTGGGATGCAGGTAAAGATTGCAATGATTATTATATTTGTGGATTACTTGCAGCTTAGGATAGCTAACATGTTTCATTACAGAATCCAAATATAATAAATTTAAATGGGGATAAATGCAAATTTCTGTTCTTGGATTCAAAAATCAACAGTATAAATACAGAAAGAAAGATGTAAGGAAAGGCTATATTTTCTGTAAAAAAGGTCTGGAGAGTTAAAGAATTTTAAGGTGGATATTAGTCTATAGTATGATATGGTAAACAAAAACTAGTGTTCTCCTTGATTTCATTGAGTGGTCTAACAGGAAACTGTATGATATGAAATTGAAATCATTGTATTGGAGTCAGTAAATCTGGGTTAGAATCCTGGCTCTACAACTTAGTACCTGTCTGAATTTTGGCAATCCTTTATAAAAAAGAGTTTGGAGTGCTCCATGTAGATGAAGGTGTGACTTCTGTGCAGTTTAAAGAAGTTAGGTGTTAGGGAGAGACAGAACTAAGGAGGTGAATTCGAGTAAAACCATAATGTATTCTCTGGTATTTCTTTCTCTCTCCTGTTTGTTACCTTGGCTGGCTTTAAAGTAGATGGATGTACTACAAGCTTATTGTGCTCTCTGCTGCTATCTCCACCATGTGGTTTCTCCAAAACAAGCACTAATCTAATATATTAATTCCACACCAAATCCACCTCCCTCAAAATATGTAATGAAGAGAAGACAGGCAAAGCTAAAACATATTTATCAAAACATATTTATCAAATTATTGAATATAATAATAGGAAAATCATATAGATTCACTTTGCTGATATGAGAAATGGCACCCTTTGACCATGTAGGAAGATGAAATATCAGCTCGATCATGGAGGAAATAAAATAATTTGGGAAGCCTATGCATAGCAATATCTAGAATTATATATACTTGGAATCAAGGAACAGCTAACTCCACCATTAAGAGACATCATTAATTCTAAGTCCATACTGAGACACCACTAATTCTGAGGTGATAACTTTGTCTACATGAGGTTTCTGTGTTAGCCACTTGAAAGTTCAACCATTCTGCTCACTTTGAAAGTCCTTTCTAATTTTTCCTTCTCAGAAGTCTTATCACATGTATTAACAGCTTAGAAGTCTCTAATTCAATCATCTCATTCCAGGTACCATGTATGGAACTACCATGCAGGCAGTCATCTCCTTTCTCTTGGGCAGCAATACTGCATTTAGCTACTTTGGACCATAGTAGGCAAATAGGGAAAGTTGACCAGTTATTGTTTGTGGCACAATCAAGAAAATACTGGCTGTTTAGTCAAAGGATCTGGGTTCATATCCTGTATCTATTTGATACTTGCTTATTGACATTGGATGTTAGGCAAGTCACTTAAACCCCTGGACCTCAGTTTTCCTCATTCCTGAAAGGAAAAGGTTAGACTACATGTTATCTAAGTTCCCTCCGAGCCCTAAATCTGTGATTCTGTGATCTCAGAGGTTTCTTCTAACTCTATGTCAGTGATGTTAGAAAAGTCTGTCTAGAACAAAGGAGGCAATAGTCAATCTACACTCATTCCTAGTTGAGCTGTATCTTTCATATGCTACATGTATTCAGTTCAGAGCTCACATTTTCAGAAAGATAGATAGCTAAGAATATGTCCAGAAAAGAAAAAGCAGCATGGTGAAAGTATTGGAGGACATGCAATAGATGGATTATAATTATATTTTCAATCCAGCTTTGGACTGGGAAAAAAAGATAAAAAAAAATTGGAATGGATAAGGAAATGAGTAAAAAGATGAAAATTAATCTTACATTAATTATTTGTGTTGTTTTTAAATCCTATTCATTCCTTAATGGATCCTTCCCCCTTCTCTGACACACCATTCCTCTTAACAAAAAGTTGTTTTTTTGTTGTTGTTTTAATAAATAAAGGCTGTTAAAATCAGTTAAAGCATCAACCACAGAAGGAGCGCTCTGAAATGCTCTGCACTTATAAGTCCTCCATCTTCACAATGAAGGAAAGGATTTACATTTTCTTAACCTATTTCTGGGGTCAGACTCGATCATTGTTAGACAGCACTCAGTCTCTACCTCCATTGGGCTCAGTTTCTTTACCTGTATTATGAGGGGTTTGCAGAAAATTATGACAAAGTCCATTATAGCTCTAAATTTACTATATTTTATTTATGGTTAACTTACTAATACTTCAACAAATACTTCCGCCTGGTATTGATACTCTTCATAGCCTGGTTTCCACCTACCTCTCCATTTTTATTTTATGCTACTGACTTTCACTCAACTCTCTTTTGTAGCTTAACTGGCCTAATTGTTGCTCCCTCAACTTAGCTTCATATCTACAACACTAAACTTTGGGAATCAACTTAGTAGGCTAAAAATAGATGTTTGTTGAATTGACTAGAATATTGATTTTTCTGCTGAGCAAAATTAAGCTATTTTGATGACAGATTCAAAGACAAGACCTTCATTAGTGCTGAGTTACACAATTACACTGCTATCATGAAGAAAGGGCATTATTCTGCACCCCACCCCCCTTATGTAGGGAATTTATGGATGTGCCTCTACTTAAAAGTATGCCGCAAAGGTCAGGTTTTTTTATCATCTTATAAACTATTAGACTATCTGGCCATATCCAAACCTTCAATTACACCCTCAAATTCCACACCACCCCTGAATCCAACTCTAGCTTTCTTTTATGTACTATCTTCCTCCTAAGTTAGAAAGAGGCAAAGATGTTTGGGGAATATAAATTATTTAGTTTTTTAGTTGACTTTTGTGATGGAGTCCAAACATATAATTTCTCTGTGTAAGCAATGCTCAGTGCCAACAATAGATTGTTAATTCATCTATAAGTTATAATCTTGGAGAAATGATCAGTATCCTGAAAGATTAAGTAAATGACTGCGTAAATGAATGGAAAAATATGTATTAAATATCTACTGTAGGCCAATCACTATATGATTTGCAGGAGATTAAAAATACTAGAAGTGTATCAATTCCTGCATCCATGGAACCTACCTAGATATGGTGATGAAGTACATATAATGGGGTAGGAGGCAGGGGAAGGAGTCCAAACAATCACAGGGCTCTCTGCAGTACCCTAAGTCAGTAGATTGCCACATCATTTCCAGATGCAGTGGAAGTATTCATTTTATTATTGTTCCTGGGAAGAGGAGGGAAAGAATTGGGGGAGGGGGTTAATTAATAGATGAAGGACAGATAGGAAGATTTAGAGGTTAGTCTTAAGTTCCTAGTGGATCATTGATGCACTACAAAGAATATTGTGTGGCCTTCTAGATATGAGGGGAAAATAAGCATTTAGATAATGCCTATTATATGCCAGAAGTTGTGTCATTTCATTTTCATAAATCTGTGAGATATGTAGTATTATTGTCCTTGTTTTACAGTTGCAGAAACTGAGGCAAACAGAGGTTAAGTGACTTACCCAGGGTCATACTGCTACTAAGTGTTTAAGGTGGAATTTGATTTGAAATATCCCTGACCCCAGGCCTAGCACTCTATCCACTGTGCCAACTAGCTACCTAGGTGACTTATAAAATTATATAAAGTGAGTTTAAATGAGTTTGCACTCACTAACTCTGTATTAGGGCAAAACCTCAAAACTGAGTGAATTAACTCCCCCAGGCAAAGGTGGGAAACAAAGGTGGGAGTGATAGGCTCATGGTCACAATCACAATCTGGATTAGGGCCAGCAAATTACATTACTGTCCTAATGATCAGGCCAGGCCTCTTTCCATTGCCTCCTGCTTGATTCACTAAGATTGGCTCATTTATTTTACCCCTCTGGGACTTAGTTTCCCCATATATTAAATACAGAGGTTGGGCTAGATGATCTCACAGGTGATAGTGTTTGCTCTTTTAGTTTCAGGTTACTTATACTAAATATGGGATGATTGTATACCTTTTATTTTTGTATTCCATAATTTATTATTTAATATTTTTTAGTTTTCAGCATTTTCACAAGATTTTGAGTTACAAATTTTCTCCCCATTTCTACCCTCCCCTCACTCCAAGATGGCATATATTCTGATTGCCCCATTCCCCAGTCAGCTCTCCCTTCTGTCACCCCACTCCCCCTACCCCCATTCCTTCCCCGTTACATTCTTGTAGGGCAAGATATATTTCTATGCCCTATTGCCTGTATATCTTATTTCCCAGTTGCATGCAAAAAACCCCTTTTTTGAGCATTTGCTTTTAAAACTTTGAGTTCAAAATTCTCTCCCCTCTTCCTTCCCCACCCACTCTCCCTAAGGATGCAAGCAATTCAACTTAGGCCACACATGTATCATTATGCAAAACATTTCCCATAAATAGTCATGTTGTGAAAAACTAACTATATTTCCTTCCCTCCTATCCTGTCCTCCTTTATTCAATTTTCTCCCTTGACCCTGTCCTTTTTCAAAAGTGTTTGCTTTTGATTACTTCTTACACCATCTACCCTCCCTTCTATAGTCCCCCCTTTTTATGCCCTTCCACCTACTGTCATGTGGGGTAAGATACCCAGTTGAGTGTGTATGTTATTCCCTCCTCAAATCAAATTCAATGAGAGCAAGATTCACTCATTCCCCCTCACCTGCCCCCTCTTCCCTTCCAATGAACTGCTTTTTCTTGAGATAATTTACCCCATTCTATCTCTCCCTTTCTCTCTCTCTCAATCCTTTAATTTAATGTTATTTTTTTAGATATCATCCCTTCATATTCAACTCACCCTGTGCCCTCTGTCAATATATATATATTCCCTTCAACTACCCTAATATTGAGAAAGGTCGCATGAATTACACACATCATCTTTCCATTTAGGAATGTGAGCAAAACAGTTCCAATTTAGTAAGTCCCTTATGGTTTCTCTTTCTAGTTTACCTTTCCATGCTTCTCTTGATTCTTGTGTTTGAAAGTCAAATTTTCTATTCAGCTCTGGTCTTTTCACTGAGGAAGCTTGAAAATCCTCTTTTTTATTGAAAATCCATATTTTGCTTTGGAGCATTATATTCAGTTTTGCTGGGTAGGTGATTCTTGGTTTTAATTCTAACTCCTTTGACCTCTGGAATATCATATTCCAAACCCTTCAATCCCTTAATGTGGAAGCTGCTAGATCTTATGTTATCCTGATTGTGTTTACACAGTATTCAAATAATTTCTTTCTGGCTGCTTGTAGTATTTTCTCCTTGATCTGGGAATTCTGAAATTTGGCAACAATATTCCTAGGAGTTTTCTTTTTGGAATCTTTTTCAAGCAGTGATCGATGGATTCTTTCAATTTATATTTTACCCACTGGCACTAGAATATCAGGGCAATTATCCTTGATAATTTCTTGAAAGATGATGTTGAGGCTCTATTTTTTATCATGGCTTTCAAGTAGTCCAATACTTTTTAAATTATCTCTCCTGGATCTATTTTACAGGTCAGTGGTTTTTCCACAAGATATTTCACATTGTCTTCTATTTTTTTTTTCATTTCTTTGCTTCTGTTTTATAATATCTTGATTTCTCATAATGTCACTAGCTTCTACTTGCTCCAATATAATTTTTAAGGTAGTATGTTCTTCAGTGGTCTCTTGGACCTCCTTTTCCATTTGGCTAATTCTGCCTTTCAAGGCATTCTTCTGTTCATTGGCTTTTTGGAGCTCTTTTGCCATTTGAGTTAGTCTATTCTTTAAGGTATTATTTTTTTTTGGCATTTTTTGGGTCCACTTTAGCAAGTTGTTTTTTTTTTTTCTATTAAGTTGATTTTCTTTTTTTTAATTTTTATTTTTAGTTTACAACACATGGTTCTACATAATTTTGAGTTCCAGATTTTCTCCCCTCCCTCCCCTCTCCCTCCCAAAGATGGCATGGAATCTATATAACTACCACGTATAACTTCACATTGAATTAATTTATACACTAGTCAAGTTGTGGAGAAGAATTATGACCAATGGAATGAATCATGAGAAAGAAGAAACAGAACCAAAAAAAGAAACCCCAGAAACAAAAACAAAAGAGAAGAAAAAAAGAGGGAAAAAAAGGCAAGCATGAAGTGTGCCTCAATCTGCATTCAAACTTCATAGTTCTTTCTCTGGATGTAGATAGCATTCTCCATCGTGAGTCCCTTGGAGTTGTCTTTGTACCTTGTGTTGCTGAGAAGAGCGAACTCTGTCAGAGCTGGTCCTCACGGAATCCATATATCTGTGGTTTGTATAATGTACTCCTGGCTCTGCTCCGCTCACTCAGCATTATGTCGTGTAGGTTTTTCCAGGTTGTTATGAACTCTGTATCATCCCCATTTCTTATGGCACAATCGTATTCCATTACCTTCATATACCACAGCTTGTTCAGCCATTCCCCAACTGATGGGCATCCCTTTGATTTCCATTTCTTGGCCGCTATAAATATTTTTGTGCATATGGGTCCTTTTCCCACTTGTGTGATTTCTTTGGGATACAACACTAGTATGAACATTTTTATGGCCCTTTGGGCGTAGTTCCAAATTACTCTCCAAAATGGCTGGATCATCTCACAACTCTACCAGCAATGTAACAGTGTTCCAATTTTCCCACATGCTCTACAGCATTTATCATTTTGCTGTTTTGTTATTTTAGCCTCTCTGACAGGAGAGATGTGGTATCTAAGAGTTGTTTTGATTTGCATTTCTCTCATCAGTAGTGATTTAGAGCATTTTTTCATATGCCTGTTCATATCCTTTGACCATTTCTCAATTGGGGAATGGCTTGTATTCCTATATATTTGGCTCACTTCCCTGTATATTTTAGAAATGAGGCCTTTATCAGATATACTAGTTGTAAAGATTTTCTCCCAATTTTCTGCTTCCCTTCAAATTTTTGTTGCATTGGCTTTTTTTTTTTGTACAAAAACTTTTCAATTTAACATAATCAAAATTATCCATTTTGCATTTGGTAATGCTCTCTATCTCTTGTTGGGTCATGAATTCTTTTCTTTTCCATAAATCTGATAAGTAAACTATTCCTTGCTATCCCAAATTACTTAGAGTATCAGCCCTTACTCCTAAATCATGAACACATTTTGACTTTATTTTGGTATATGGTGTAAGATATTGGTCTATGCCCAGTTTCTGCCCTACCATTTTCCAATTTTCCCAACAGTTTTTGTGAAACAGTGAATTATTAGCCCAGAAGCTGGCCTCTTTGGGTTTATCAAAGAGTAGATTGCTAAACTTGTTGATTTCTCCTACTTGTGTGCCTATCCTATTCCACTGATCCACACCCCTATTTCTTAACCAGTACAAGGCAGTTTTGATGACTGCTGCTCTGTAGTACAGTTTAATATCTGGTATGGCAAGGCCACCTTCTCTAGCATGTCTTTTCATTAATACCCTAGATATTCTAGACCTCTTGTTTTTCCAGATGAATTTTGTTATTATTTTGTCCAGCTCAGTAAAATAATTTTTTGGTATTTCGATTGGTATGGCACTGAATAGATAGATTAATTTAGGTAGAATTGTCATTTTTATTATATTAGCTCGGCCTAACCATGAGCAACTTATATTTCTCCATTTATTTAGATCTGATTTTATTCGCATGAAAAGTGTTTCATAGTTATGTTCATATAGGCCCTGGGTTTGTCTTGGCAAATAGACTCCCAAATATTTTATAGTGTCTATAGTAACATTGAATGGAATTTCTCTTCCTATCTCTTCCTGTTGGGATTTGTCAGTAATATATAGGAATGCTGAGGATTTATGTGGGTTTATTTTATATCCTGCAACTTTGCTAAAGTTGTTTATTATTTCAAGTAGTTTTTTACTTGATTCTCTAGGATTCTCTAAATAAATCATCATATCATCTGCAAAAAGTGATAATTTAGTTTCTTCTTTTCCTATTCTAATTCCTTCAATTTCTTTTTCTCCTCTTATTGCTACAGCTAAAGTTTCTAGTACCAAATTGAATAATAGGGGTGATAATGGACATCCTTGTTTCACCCCTGATCTTATTGGGAATGCATCTAGCTTATCCCCATTACAGATAATGCTTGTCGATGGTTTTAGGTAGATACTATTTATAATTTTAAGGAAGGTTCCACTTATTCCTATGCTTTCTAGTGTTTTTAATAGGAATGGGTGTTGTACTTTGTCAAAGGCTTTTTCTGCATCTATTGAGATGATCATATGGTTTCTGCTAGTTTTGTTGTTGATATGGTCAATTATGCTAATAGTTTTCCTAATATTGAACCAGTCTTGCATTCCTGGAATAAATCCTACCTGGTCATAGTGTATTATTCTCATGATGATTTGCTGCAATCTTTTTGCTAATATTTTATTTAAAATTTTTGCATCAATATTCATTAGAGAAATTGGTCTATAATTTTCTTTCTCTGTTTTAACTCTACCTGGTTTGGGTATTAGTACCATATTTGTGTCAAAAAAAGAATTTGGTAGGACGCCTTCTTCACCTATTTTCCCAAATAGTCTACAAAGTATAGGAATTAGTTGTTCTTTAAATGTTTGATAGAATTCACCTGTAAAACCATCTGGCCCTGGAGATTTTTTCCTAGGGAGTTCATTGATAGCATGCTCAATTTCTTTTTCTGAGATGGGGTTATTAAGAAATTTTACTTCCTTTTCTGTTAACCTGGGCAGTTTATGTTTTTGTAGATATTCATCCATATCTCTAAGGTTGTCAAATTTATGGGCATACAGTTGGGCAAAATAATTCCTAATTGTTGTTTTGATTTCCTCTTCATTAGAGGTTACCTCATCTTTTCCATTTTTGATACTAGTAATTTGATTTTCTTCTTTCTTTTTTTTAATCAAATTGGCCAAAGGTTCATGAATTTTATTGGTTTTTTCATAAAACCAGCTCTTTGTTTTATTTATTAATTCAATAGTTTTCTTGGTTTCAATTTTATTAATCTCTCCTTTGATTTTCAGTATTTCTAATTTGGTATTTAATTGGGGGTTTTCAATTTGCTCTTTTTCTAGCTTTTTCAGCTGTATGCCCAGATCATTGATCTCCTTTTTCCCTGTTTTATTCATGTAAGCATTTAGGGATATAAAACTTCCCCTAAGAACTGCTTTTGCTGCATCCTATAAGTTTTGGTATGTTGTTTCATTATTGTCATTCTCTTCAATGAAGTTATTAATTGTTTATCTTTTTTGTTCTTTGGCCCACTCATTCTGTAGAATTAGATTATTGAGTTTCCAATTAATGTTTAGCTTATTTTTCCATGGTACTTTGTTACAAATAATTCTTATTGCATCATGATCTGAAAAGTGTGCTTTGACTACTTCTGCCTTTCTGCACTGGATTGTGAGGTTTTTATGCCTTAGTACATGGTCATTTTTTTAGTATGTGCCATGTACTGCTGAGAAGAAAGTATATTCATTTTTATCCCCATTCAGTTTTCTCCAGAGGTCTATCATATCTGCCTTTTCTAAAATTCTGTTTGCCTCTTTAACTTCTTTCTTATTTATTTTGAGGTTAGAGTTATCAAGTTCAGAAAGGGGGAGGTTAAGGTCTCCAAATATTATACTTTTGCTGTCTATTTCTTCCTGTAACTCCCTTAACCTCTCCTCTAAGAATTTGTATGCCATACCACTTGGTGCATATATGTTAAACAATGATATTGCTTCACTGTTTATGGTGTCTTTTCGCAGGATATAGTGTCCTTCCTTATCTCTTTTAATTAAATCTATCTTTACTTTTGCTTTGTCTGAGATTAGGATTGCTACACCTGCTTTTTTTTTTTAATTTTAATTTTTATTTTTAATTTACCACGCACGGTTCTACACAGTTTTGAGTTCCAGCTTTTCTCCCCTCCTTCCCCAAGACGGCATGAAGTGTCATACAACTGTCATGTATAACTTTGCGTTGAATCAACCTATGCACCAGTCAAGTCGTGGAGAAGAACCTTGACCAATGGAATGAATCATGAGAAAGAAGAAACAGAACCAAAAAAAAAAAAAAAACAAAAACAAAACCCAAAAACAAAAACAAAAGAGAAGCAGAAAAGGCGAGCATGTAGTGTGCCCCAGTCTGCATTCAAACTTCGCAGCTCTTTGTCTCGATGAAGATAGCACTCTCCATCGCGAGTCCCCTGGAGTTGTCCCTGCCCCCTAGGTTGCTGAGAAAAGTGCAGTTTGTCAGGGTTGGTCCTCACGGAATCCATATATCTGTGGCTGTGCACAACGTTCTCCTGGCTCTGCTCCGCTCACTCAGCATTATGTCGTGTAGGTTTTTCCAGGTTGTTATGAAGTCTGCATCATCCCCATTTCTTATGGCACAATAGTATTCCATTACCTTCATGTACCACAGTTTGTTCAGCCATTCCCCAATTGATGGGCATCCCTTTGATTTCCAATTCTTGGCTACCACAAAGAGAGCCGCTATAAATATTCTTGTACATATGGGTCCTTTTCCCGCTTGCGTGATTTCTTTCGGATACAACCCTAGAAGTGGTATTGCTGGGTCAAAGGGTATGAACATTTCTATAGCCCTTAGGGCATAGTTCCAAACAGCCCTCCAAAATGGCTGGATCAGCTCACAACTCCACCAGCAATGCAACAATGTTCCAATTTCCCCACATCCTTTCCAGCATTTATCATTCTCCTGATTTGTTATTTTAGCCAATCTGACAGGAGAGATGTGGTATCTAAGAGTTGTTTTGATTTGCATTTCTCTAATCAGCAGCGATCCAGAGCATTTTTTTCCATATGCCTGTAGATAGCTTTAATTTCTTCCTCTGAAAACTGCCTGTTCATATCCTTTGACCATTTCTCAATTGGGGAATGGCTTGTATTCCTATATATTTGGCTCACTTCCCTGTATATTTTAGAGATGAGGCCTTTATCAGAGACACTAATTGCAAAGATTTTCTCCCAATTTTCTGCTTCCCTCCTAATTCTTGTTGCATTGGCTTTTTTTGTACAAAAACATTTCAATTTGACATAATCAAAATTATCCATTTTGCATTTTGTAATGCTCTCTATCTCTTGTTGGGTCATGAATTCTTTACTTTTCCACAAATCTGATAAGTAAACTATTCCTTGCTTTCCCAAATTACTTAGAGTATCAACTTTTACTCCTAAATCATGAACCCATTTTGACTTTATTTTGGTATATGGTGTAAGATATTGGTCTATGCCCAGTTTTTGCCCTACCATTTTCCAATTTTCCCAACAGTTTTTGTGAAATAGTGAATTATTAGCCCAGAAACTGGCCTCTTTGGGTTTATCAAAGAGTAGATTGCTAAACCTGTTGATTTCACCTATTTGTGTACCTATCCTATTCCACTGATCCACACCCCTGTTTTTTAACCAGTACCAGGCAGTTTTGATGACTGCTGCTGTGTAGTACAGTTTAATATCTGGTGTGGCTAAGCCACCATCTCTAGCATGTCTTTTCATTGATATCCTACATACTCTAGACCTCTTGTTTTTCCAAATGAATTTTGTTATTATTTTGTCCAGCTTAGTAAAAAAATTTTTTGGTAGTTCGATTGGTATGGCACTGAATAGATAGATTAATTTAGGTAGAATTGTCATTTTTATTATATTAGCTCGGCCTAACCATGAGCAACTGATATTTCTCCATTTATTTAGATCTGATTTTATTCGCGTGAAAAGTGTTTCATAGTTATGTTCATATAGGCCCTGGGTTTGTCTTGGCAAATAGACTCCCAAATATTTTATAGTGCCTTCAGTAAATTTGAATGGAATTTCTCTTTCTATCTCTTGCTGTTGGGCTTTGTCAGTAATGTATAGGAATGCTGAGGATTTATGTGGGTTTATTTTATATCCTGCAACTTTGCTAAAGTTGTTTATTATTTCAAGTAGTTTTTTACTTGATTCTCTAGGATTCTCTAGATAAATCATCATATCATCTGCAAAAAGTGATAATTTAATTTCTTCTTTTCCTATTCTAATTCCTTCAATTTCTTTTTCTTCTCTTATTGCTACAGCTAATGCTTCCAGTACCAAATTGAATAATAGGGGTGATAATGGACATCCTTGTTTCACCCCTGATCTTATTGGGAATGCATCTAGTTTATCCCCATTACAAATAATGCTTGTTGATGGTTTTAGGTAGATGCTATTTACAATTTTGAGGAAGGTTCCACTTATTCCTATGCTTTCTAGTGTTTTTAATAGGAATGGGTGTTGTACTTTGTCAAAGGCTTTTTCTGCGTCTATTGAGATGATCATATGGTTTCTGCTAGTTTTGTTGTTGATATGGTCAATTATGCTAATAGTTTTCCTAATATTGAACCAGCCTTGCATTACTGGAATAAATCCTACCTGGTCATAGTATTATTGTTATGATAAGTTGCTGCAATCTTTTTGCTAATATTTCTTCATTGTTTAAGGTGCCTTTTAGCAGTATATAATGTCCTTCCTTATCTCTTTTAATTAAATCTATCTTTACTTTTGCTTTGTCTGAGATTAGGATTGCTACACCTCCTTTTTTTACTTTAGCTGAGGCACAATATATTTTACTTCCGACTTTTACCTTTACCCTGTGTGTATCCCCCTGTTTCAAATGTGTTTCTTGTAAACAGCCTCTTGTAGGATTATGGTTTTTAATCCATTCTGCTATTCCCTTCTGTTTTATGGTAGAGTTCATCCCATTCACATTCAGAGTTATGATTCCTATCTGTGTCTTTTTTTCCATCCTATTTCCCCCTATTTATACTTTTCTTTCTCCCTTTCCCCTTCTCCTCCTCAACAAAGTTTAGCTTTTGGCCGCCGCCTTCCTCAGTTTACCCTCCCTCTTTATTCCCCTCCCTTATGTTACCGTTTCCCACTTGTTACTTCTCCCCTCCTTTATGACCACACCCCTCCCTTACTCCCTGCCCTCCCCTCCTGCTTCCTGTAGGACAAGTTAGATTTCTAAACTTATCGGGGTATGTTATTCTCTTCTTGAACCATATGAGATGACACTAAAGCTCAAATACTGCTCTTCTCCCTCCCTTCTTTCCCTCTACTATAATATGTTTTTGTGCCTCTTCATTGGTGTAATTTGCCCTTTTCTACTACCTCCTTACCTCTTCTCTCATAGCCCTCCCTTTACATCTCTTACTTATGTTTTTTATCCTTACATCAGTTAATGTATACAGGCATTCACAATCTACGTGTATCCCAATTGTCATCATAGCTGTACCATTCTCAAGACTGACTTATATATGTATATATATAAAACATACATAAGATGATATAATCCCACATAAAGATGCAAACAACCTGCCCTTATTGGTTAATAAGATTTGTGGGGGTTTTTCCCCCGGTTACCTTTTTATGTTTCTCTTGAGTTTTGTATTTGGAGATCAAATATTCCATTGAGTTCTGGCCTTTTCATCAGGAAGGTCTGGAATTCCCTTATTTCCTTGAATGTCCATCTCCTTGTCTGAAAAATTATGCTTAGTTTTGCTGGGTAGTTGATTCTTGGTTGTAGTCCCAGCTCCTTTGCCCTTCAGAATATCATATTCCAATTTCTCCTGTCTTTTAATGTGGAAGCTGAGAGATCCTGCGTGATCCTGACTGTAGTTCCACAATATTTGAATTGCTTCTTTTTGGCTGCTTGCAGTATTTTCTCCTTGAGTTTATAGCTCTGAAATTTGGCTATAATATTTCTTGGTGTTTTCAGTTTGGGATCTCTTTCAGGGGGTGATCGGTGAATTCTTTCAATGACTACTTTGCCCTCTGCTTCTAGGACCTCTGGGCAGTTGTCTTTGATAATTTCTTCGATGAAACTGTCAAGGCTCTTTTTTTCATCGTGGATTTCCAGTAGACCAATTACTCTTAAATTGTCTCTCCTGGATCTATTTTACAGGTCAGTGGTTTTCCCAATCAGATATTTCACATTTTTTTTTCTATTTTTTCATTCTTTACATTTTGTTTTACTACTTCTTGGTGCCTCATAGATTCATTAGCTTCCACTTGCTCAACTCTAATTTTTAGTGAGTTAGTGTTTTCATTTTGCTTTTGAGTCTCCTTTTCCAATTGGTTGATTTTAACTCTCAGGGTGTCATTTTCTCTATTTAGATTCTGAATCTCTGTGGCCATTTTGCCAATCTTATTCTTCAGGGACTTTTCCATTTTTTCCATGTTTTCTTTTACCTCCCTAATTTGGTTTTTAAAATCCTCCTTTAGCTCTTCCAGCAATGCTGTTTGGGCTGGAGACCAGTTCACATTATCTTTTGAGGTATCAGATGTATTTATACTGTCATTACTGCCCTCTTCCAAATTGGTATTTTGATCATTCCTGTCTCCATAAAAAGAATCTATTGTCCTCAGTTTTTTTGTTTCCTTCTTCATGTTGGTTTGCCTTTTCCTGGCTTTACAACAAATTTCTGCCTTTGAGGCTCAGGTCCCAGCTTTCTTATTCTGGGGGTTGTGAGTCTAGAATTATAACCTTCAGTTTCCTGAGGTGTGGGGGGTGGGTCTGGCTTCCTGACATCTCACTCCCTAGGGGTGTTCTCCAGCACTGTTGCTCTTCAGCAATGGTCTCAGCTGTCTGTTGTTTAAGCTGATGTCTGGCACTTCCCCTGTGGGAACAAGATTACATCTGGGCTCCTGGTGTTGACCCCTGCCGTCTCTGCCCCTCTGGAACTAATGAACTTCGACTATTTGACCACTGAAGCCCCATTTCTTTCTCCTCTGTTCCAGTGTTCTTTATTTTTTCCTTTCTGAGGAATTCTCTGGGTGGGGGGAGGGGGGAGGGATTAGAGCCGTTTACCTGGCCATTATGTCTCCCAGAAGTTCAAGAAACCACGTTTCATTCCTTCAGTCTGCAAGCATCAGGAGTTGGTGTTTCACGGCCGGTGGCGTTTCACTGCCTCTTTTCGCTTCCACAGACTGCCGTCCTCTGTTGGGAGGCCTGGGGATCTCCGCCGGTTTCAGGCCACCAGCTTTCTCTCAGCCTGTCTCCCATGTGGGTTTGCCGGCTGGCCACTTCCGCTTTGGTCTGGAGCAGCTCTGCATGCCAAACACTCTCCGAGCCTACAGATTCGTGCCTTCAGCCTTTCAGACTCTCCCAGCTTGGAAATTTGCACCACTCAGACTGCTCGTGGTTTCTAACTCTCTCAAATCTGCTCAAATTCACTTTTTTATAGGAATCTGACAGACCTTGTGAGAGAGCTTCGGTAAGACGCTGTTTTCATGCGGCCATCTTGGCTCTGCCCCCCTCCCCCACTCTTTAGCACGTTGTTGGCTTGGTTTTATTGCATCACCCTCATTTCTCTTCCCCATTTTTCCTCTACTTCTCTTATTTGCTTTTCCAAATCCTTTTTGAGCTCTTCCATGGCCTGAGACCAATTCATATTTTTCCTGGAGGCTTTTGATGTAGGCTCTTTGACTTTGTTGACTTCTTCTAGCTCTATGTGTTGATGTTTTTTGTCACCAGAAAAAGATTCCAAAGTCTGAGTCTGAGTCTGAGTCCATTTTCTCTGCCTCTTCATGTTCCCAGCCAACTACTTTACCGTTGAGCTTTTTGTTGGAGTATGACTGCTTGTAGAGTAGAGAGTACTTTTTTCCAAGCTTTAGGGGATGTGCTGATGTTTTCAGAGCTACTTTACACAGCAAGCTTTGCCACACCAGTGCTCTTCCTCCCCCAAGAACCGCCAACCTGGACTGCAACCAAGATGCAAGGAGGCTCTGTACTCTGGCTCTAATCTGCCACTTAATTCCTCCCACATGGTGGGCCTGGGGTGGAAACAACTGCAGCTGTGGCTCTGGAAGCAGCCTCAGAGCTGCACTACTTCCACAACCCTGGGGCCACCCGCACACTGATCTCACTCTGATCTAGCAGTTTTTTCCACTGACCTGCTCTGTTGTCTTTGGTGTTTGTGGGTTGAGAAGTCTTGTAACTGCCACAGTTCCATGATTCAGGGCCCTACCGTCTGTTCTGCCTGGCTCCTGGTCTGGGTGGTCCTGGTGGGGCTCCTGCTGGGCTGTGCTCCTCTGTGCTCCCAGCTCTGTGTGACAGACCCTTCTCAGCCAACATCCAGGCTTTCCTGGGCTACAGCCCTGCTTCCCTCTGCTATTTTGTGGGTTATACAGCTCTAGAATTTGTTCAGAGCCATTTTTACACATGTTTGGAGGGACCTGGGGGAGAGCTTAAGCAAGTACCTGCTTTCCAGTCACCCTTTTGGCTCCGCCTCGATTAGTGGCTTGCAGCCAATATGTATCAAAGAACTCTCCATGAATTCTATACATGTATTCAGTCTCAAGACAACCTGGTTACTAATACTTTGTATTTTTTTTTTCAGAGATGGTTGAGAATATTCTCTTTCAAGGAAAAAATTCCACAGGCATTTTCTATCTCATGATAATTTTTCTTTGAAAACCACTAAGAGAGATCAGGACTATGAAAGGCTCCTTAGAAGTGTCTATGACCCTTCGAACCAACACAGAAATTGAATTTATGCTTACTGCTCCCAAACAACTTTCTTGCAATTCTTATCAGTTCTCATTGCATCTGAATTCTAGCTTGGGCATTGGGGAATGAAATGCTGGATAGATAAGCCCAATTTAAGCTAAAGGTCAAATATTTTGAGATTTAGGGATATGCTGTGAACATGTTAAGAATATATTTGGGAAGATCAGATGCAATGGAAGTCATTGAAAGAATTGAAAAACCATGGGTTGGTTTCATTTTCAGGAATTTGCCAAAGTTTTCTGAGTTCTTCTGAGATGAAAAAAAGGATAATATTCGTTCAGTTAACTACAATTGACCCAATTATTGCAGTGTAAGAAATCCAAGGAACCATAAAAATGGAGATTATCGGAGCCGGTAGGGACCCTCAGCATCATAAAGTCAAACACCTCTCATTTTTAGGATGACAATAATAGAGGGAAATTTATTTTCCAAAGATGTCAGAAGTATTGAGTGTACATATATACTCAATATATATAGACACGTATATACATACACATATACACACCTATGTATCTATCTATATATATGTATATGTGTACACATATACACATATATGTATAGAGTGTGTATATATACCTATACTGATATCTTAATCTATCTATATAGTATGTGCATAGAGAGAGATATAGATAGATAGATATAAAGAAAAAGATAGAGATATAAATATATCTTTATCTATCTAAATATAGATATCTATATTTATATATATAGATAGATAGACAGATATAGATATATACATATACATACACACATATGTATATGTATGTCTATATATGTGTGTGTCTGTATGTGTGTATACATATACATAAGTATTAAGAGAGTGTGTATATATACATGTATGTGTATATATGTGTGTATATTCCACGTACATATGGAAATTGAGGCCCAGAAAGCCTAAATTTAGACATTATGCTAGTTGCCTGAGACACAAAGCTGATAACAAAGCCAAACCTGCTGTCATGGAACTTAGAATTCAACTGAGAAGATCCAACATATCCCTAGAAAAATATGCATACAAGATAATACGTGAATCACAGCTTTGAGGTTAAAGGGACCTTAGAGGTCCTTCATTTTTCAGATGAGAAAATGAGATTAAAGGACATGCTCTGATTGTAAATTTCAGAGCCACATTCAAACTCAAGTCCTGTGAAATCAAATTCATACCACTTTTTCATACAAGAGGATTCTACATTCTTAGCGTAGAAATAGCTAAAGTTATCAGGATAAATGAATTCTCTGAAGTAGAAAGTGGAGAGAGAAATGGCAGCAGTAAGAAACAAGAGAACTGCGCCCCTTCTCCCCCAAATGCATCTTTAGTCTAGTATGTACATGGCATAGAATTACAGAATGTAATCTCCATGAAGGCAAGGGACATTTTAATCTGTGTACTTTCTCCACTTAGCATAGCTCCCTGGTAGCATTAAGTGCTTAAAAAAAAATCATGTAAATGAAGTAAAGGAGCCAGTTATAAAAATGTTAAAGTATTTGGCAACCATAAAATGTGAGAGATATGGAAGCTTTTTGTTATAAAAATTAATAATGTTAAATTACTGTGGCTTTGCTATCATCTCTTTAGCATGCACACACACACACACAAACACACACACACAAACACTATGATCTGCTTCCCTTCTCTCTGAGAAATCCTAGAATGGTTAGGGTAACTGTAAACCCTGATTTGTTTAAGTCAAGACAAGTCAACAAGCATTTATTAAGCTCTTATTTTGTGTTCAACACAGGAATTGCATTCATTGTTGTAAGACAGAATCTGAGTGGTGGCTTTTATTTACAGGGAATTGGTATCTTTTCATTTTACCGCTCTGGAGATGATTATGGTGCACAAAGCTATTAGGTAGTTAAAGTCTCTGGGGAAATGGTGGTGTAATACAAACAACGGTTTTCTTAAAGAAAAAAATAATCTTGGCCTTAGGAGTTTTGGGGGTGCAAGGGTCCCTCTGTAGCTTAAGATTTGAGGATGATGTGGTGTAGTAGGAAAAAAAAACATTACAGAGGCAGAGATAGAGTTCTGAGTATGGATTAGGCACATACTACCTATGTGATCTTAGGCTCTCCACCTCATTGGGATTCAGTTTGCTCATCTGTAAATTATGGACTTTGGATTAGATGGTGGTGTTGCATAATGGAAAAGGGGAATTCAAACACAGACCCTTCCACTCACTTGTCTTGTGTCCTTAAACAAGTCCCCTTAATTCCTTGAGCATAAAGAAGGACCTTTGATTAATTTCAGAGAACTAGTTGATTCATTCAGTGAATTTGCTCATGCCGATCCACACTTTGCTGGACCTAGAATTTGAATCCCACATCTGATATTTCTTAGCTGAATAATTCTATGCAAGTCACTGCAGCTCTCTGAGAATTTCTTCATCTGTAAAATGGGAAGGACTTATGAAATCTACCACACAGGTTTTTGTAAGGCTCACATGAGACAATGTATGTGAAAGCACTTTGCAAATCTTAAAGGACTATAAATGCTTGCTATAGAAAGACATTTTTTTCTCTTCTACATGCAGACACAACCCAAGTGAAATAATCAAATGTGTTAATAAGCTTGCAGAGTTGGTTTGGCTTCAAGTTATATCTTAAATTGGTCTCCAAACAGCTTTATTAGATACTATTTTCTTTTTCCTTTTCAATCTTGTCTATAGCCTCAACACATGAGGTGTCAGAGAGGGTAAGTTCATTTTCAATTTCAACAGAAATCCTTTCTCAAGATTAAATCCTACTTAGGAACTGAAATTATGTTTGCAAATGCTGTAAAGAAATATAATGCCATCCCCAAATTGTTGCATTTTATTTCCCCACTGATAGCAATTTCCAACTTTTCACATAACCTCCTTGACTTTTAAACAACAGGAGTGAAGAAAACAGTAAAATCAATTTATCACATGTCCATCCAACATCTACTTTTGATAACAAAGGATGACCTGGGCCCTTGTTAAAAACATACACACACACACAATATTCTGACATCCTAAAACTTTTTTTTAAAACTTTTTGTAATTGCTTTAGGGCAATGCAGAACAAAAGTTGATTTTTATATTAATCAGAATATCTAGATTAGCTATATTAAAATGGTCTACATTTCCATAGAAAGTTTTGCTAAAGTTATAAATGAGTCCATTTTGGATTACTATTAGAAATAAATGGGGTATATGTGTTGGTGGGTTGGAGCAGAGGAGGGAGATCTTAATCTTTTCCCTTCGACATTTAAAAAAAATAATAGGCACAGAAAATAGTTTGGTGGCATCTTTGGCAGAATGTTCATGAACATATTCCATTGTCCCATTTCTCTGAATCTTCACCTCACACCCTTCAACATTTCATCAGCTAGCCCTGGGTCATCATTGTGAAATGTCACTGACTTCCATCTTATGAATTCTACAGTCTAGATGCTATGGGATTGTTATAAGGATTGTTCTATTTTCTTTTCCTTTTACAAAATAACAGTGGAAGAAAATGTCTTATTTATCTTTTTAAATAAGGCTTTTGTTGTCATTTGCTTTTCCAGGAATATGCTTCCATCCCAGGACTACCATTATGGTGATATAAGGCCAAAGACACTTTTAAAAACTATACTCACATTGTTCTAAGGATTTTATAAAACATTATGTTTCTATTAATCAGCTTAATAATGACAGCTGATATTTGCAAAGAATTTTAAAGCAATTTAGATGCATTTGTTTATCAACCAATGAATCAACAAACATTTACTGACAAAGTAGTAGGGATAAAAGACAGTCCTTGCCCTCAAGGTGCTTATACTTCACCAAGAGAGATAATAGGTGCTTATATATATATACAGAAAAATAAACATGATATGGATACAACCTAGGTCTAGAAGATAAGTGTGTACATATTGGGGTATGGGTAGGGGGCGCCTAAAGGCTAGGGATCAGGAATAGAAAGTACCTTGTGATCTTCTCGAGGGTAAGGATGTTTTTTTTTTTTTTTTTGCCTTTCTTTTATCTTCAGTACCTGGGAAAAAATAGACACTTGATAAATGGTTGTTGACCTATGATTGATTTGATTCCTGAAGGAAACCACAGATTCCTAGGTGGAAGTGAGGAGAAAGACAGAGTAGTCCACACATAAGGGAGAAACATTGAAAAAAAAATGGTGAATGAGGGATAGAAATGTCTTTAATATTATTATCTCCCACTTTACAGAAGAGAAAACTGAAGTACCAGTTGATTTAATGACTTACTTTTGTTCTCACAGTAAATGTTAGAAACAGAATTTGAACCCAGACGTGCTAAGTGGCTAGCATTCTGAATTTTTTCCCTTTGCCTTTCTCATAATATTGACTGAGTAACTTCAATCAACAGAACAGGAAATATAAATATTAGTTGTATAGGATCATAGGTTTAGACCTGGAAAGAAACTTATTTCTCATTATGCAGATTAATATTGGAAGGGAAAAGATAAATTTAAATTTGTGTTTTTCTTGGGCAGCCGGGGCTGGTCATCATAGGATTACATGTGGTTTGAGGGTGAATGTGGAAAAGAGAGGAATAGCAGGCAATTATCCCCCAACCTCCCAAATCCCCAACACACCTCCTTATGTTCAGGATATCCCACTCCTATGTCTCTGTAACACTGGGAAAGTGGTTCTGCAGCATGTTGCTCTCATGAGCCCTTCATGCTTTCCGTTATAGTGACCCCCTAATACTTTTCCTCCCTCTCCTAATACCCAGAGCCAGTATATGGATACCGCTCTTTCTCCATGCTGTATGGAACTTTCTGAAGCACAAGAGAACACTTGCCCTCATAAGGCAGAATCAGACACCATCACCCTACTGGGATGGACTCCAGAGACAGCAGAAATACAAGCAGTGAGTAGAAGTTCCCAAGAAGTACATTTAAGCTAAAAGAAGGGAAAGATTTCAAATTAGAGCTACCTCAAAGGCAATGGGTTGCTTTGGAAGGCTAACGGTGTCACTTCCCTGGAGGTAATCAAACAGAGGCTGGATGACCAGTTGTTGGTGATGTCTGAGAAGGGATTCTTTTTCAGATATGGGATGGATTAGATAGAAAAGGAGGACCCTTCTAGACCTAAAATTCTATTTCATCTCTCTCTCTCTCTCTCTCTCTCTCTCTCTCTCTCTCTCTCTCTCTCTCTCACACACACACACACACACAAATGCACGTATACGTACGCTCGCACACACTATACATCCAGCTTGAGAATAAATTCAGAAAAAATAGACATTACATTGTAGTGCAGATCTTAGAGTTCTTTATAGGTCCACTGAGAGAGAAGGCAACAAAAGGACCAGTAATAACATATGATTCAATAGCTAGGGAATGCTTGATTTTATTGCTATGCACTGCCATCTACTGGTCAGTCTAGAAGGGGAAAAAAGGACTCAATATCATTCCAGGAATGAGGGGCCAAATTTGATTAGAAATAATATTAGTGTGGATTTTACTTTAAAGCTGTGAAAATAAAATCAGAGATTGCCCTCTACGTGGGCATTTATCTGATTTCCCCAGTCTTTGAAGAAAAGCTCTGGTTGATAAATTAAAGAGAGCCTATTGTTGAAATAAACTACCATGGATTGATTATCTTAATTGGAAGGAGGTTGAAAAACATGAATGCTAGAATCCTAAAGCACTTGAGAATATAGATGGAAAGGTGTCTAAACTATGAAGAACCATGGACTACCAGTCCAGGAAGAAACTCTGTAACTCAGGATGTTGCAAGTCAGAGCTGGAAAAGTCCTTAGAACTTTAGCGTATGGAATATCAGAAATGGAAGGGACCTTCGACCGTAGAGAATGGAATGGCAGAACTAGTATGGTGCATAGGATACAACATTTTAGAACTGGAAGACATCTTTTTTTTTGGAGGGGAGAAAGCAAGGCAATTGGGGTTATGTGACTTGCCCAAGATCACACAGCTAGTAAGTGTCAAAGGTAGGATATTAACTCAGGTCCTCCTGACTCCAGGGCCTTTGCTCTATTCACTGTGCCACCTAGTTGCCCCTAGAAGACATCTTAAAACATACAATATCTGGACTGGCAAGAAACCTCATATTAGAGAAAATAGAATGTTAGAACTAGAAAAAAAATTGAACAAAGGACATAGAATTCTAGAAGGAATTTCAGAACAAAGTGCATAGGATAGCATTACCAGAAAAAAAAACCCAAAAACCTACAAAGAAGAGGATAGAGTGTCATAAATAGAGAGGCTTTAGAAGATAGAAAATGCAATATCAGAATTGTAAGAGTATCAGACCTGGAAGGGATTTTAGGACATAGAATATAGGCTATCAGAGGTAGAAATATCCTTAAAACATTTGACAGAGTGAGAAATCTACAATGAGACAGAGATTCACTCACATCAACAATTCATCTTTAAAATAGAGACGATAATAGCACCTGCAGTACTTCTTTCACAAGACTCGTTGGAGGCTCCAATGAGACAATGTGTGTAAAAAGTGCTTTGCAAATCTTAAAACACTATGCATATATCAATTGTTACCATCTCCCTTCAGGGCAGATAATTTTGATTTAATTTTAATGTCAGATGTCAGGTGGAATTTTCCCCAATTAAGCATTTGTCTTAAAAACTCATACTAAGAAACTTTTTCTATGTAGTTGGCACAAAGGAAAAGGAAAACAGAGGACAAATTGAAATATATAGTCACAATGAATATTTTGCATTCTAGTGATAAAAAGAGCATTGTTTGTAGGACTTTCTTCAAAGCCCTCAGGGGACTTTATAAACTTTTAGCAATTATCACAGCTACTAACCCATGATGGTATTGTTACTGGCTTTCCAATGGAATGGTAAGATATCTGAGAACTAAAATGAGTCACTCTATGGCATGTCAAATATCACAAACACTTTTCCCAGTTATGTTCCCATCCAAAACACACTGTCTTTATAATGGACAAAATTCGATTGAATATTTGGCTTCTCAGAATGAGAGGGAAAAAATAGAACATACCATGTGGTTGTACTATGCACTGACAGTCCAGGTTCGACTCATTTCTTTGACCTAAATATAACTTTGGTTTCACTTTGACATAGCCCATAGGAGAGTAATAAGTGTTAAAACGATAACTCTCTTATCTGAATCAAAGAATCTTACGAAGTGAATTGTAAGGCAAACTACAGCAAAGACAAGAGTCAGTAAATGTGTTCTAGGAAAGCTGTTTTATGGTATGAGAGAGTGAACAAGGTGTGGAGTTAACAAGAGATATCTGTACTAGGAGAAACTAGTGCATTATTGCCAGTGAGGTACTCAAATCACTTGTTATTATCTTACTCAAAGGGTATAGTCAGTGTATTCAATCCTTTCTAAATCCAGTGTCCTGGCACTTAGCCCTCATCGCCCTAGCCTAGTTAAGATACGAGTGACTCATCTAACCAACAATGAAGTTTATCTTACAGGGTATGACAATTGATCAAATCAATTAACAAAACAAACATGAAGTATTTATTATCTACTATAGTTGAGGCAGTCCTTAAGTTTCTTGGGCTACAATGACAAAAATGGCATATTTCCTTAGCTTATGCTCTATTTGGAGAAATATATGAACACACAAACACACTCACATATGTGTATATATATATATATACATATACATATATATATATCTTTATAAAACATAAGTAAATATAAATTTAATAGAGGGCAATTTTGGGTAGTGGCAGAGATATTCTGGCAAATATTTAACAACTGGCTCTCTGGGTAGGGGGAGTTTCATAGATATGAAACACCTTTTCTTCCTGGAATCTTTGATACTTTTAGACCTCACCACCCTCATCTTCTTTATCATTCACTTCCTGACCCTCTGATGATATTTTTATTGGGCATTGGATTTCAAATTGTCTTAGTCTTCTCCCATGCTGGGCATTTCACAGCTCAAAAGAATAGGTCTCTGCCCTATTTGCTTTTGATTTTTCAAACAAGGCCCAGATGGATGCTCTGTCCTCAGGCTTGGTAGAGTGCTACACAACTACCCACATGTACAGTGTCCTGGTCCAGTGACTCATCGTATTCCCTCTGTTCCTCGATTCTCTGGCTCAGCACCAGCACTTCACACCCCGCTTTCTCTGTTACTGGTATAGGTTGTTGCTCTTAAGGGGCTGTGGCTCTGAAGCTGGCTTTTGAGGCCTTAGCAAACTTACACAGCCCAGAGCTGGGCTCTCTATGACACTAGCAAGAGGGAGGAAGTACCAGGGTTCAAGATGGGTTTGATATAAGCCTATATCCTCACTACTGATATGAGAGGTGGGGGAGGGATTCTGATTGTGCTCAGGGTCAATGAACATCAATCAGTTCCTGGGTTGGTGAGATTTTTTTTAAGTCATTTTAGATTCTGGGTTTCCTGGAAATAACTGAAGTTACTTTGTCTTTGGCACATAATTTCTATTGTGGAGAGGTGTGAGAGGTTCTGAGGGGTCACAGAGATCTCATGAAATGTCTAATCTGCCATCTTGTTGCTCATTTGACCAGTAAATCCATATGACACACTTTTAAGTTTAAGTTATATTAGTAACATTTTCTTCATCACTTTCTTAAGCCTAGGAAATCAATAAAACAATAAATCATGCCCTGATTTATCTGTAGCATTTGTGGGTTTGACATGAAAAATCT
Source organism: Trichosurus vulpecula (assembly GCF_011100635.1). Lineage (NCBI taxonomy): Eukaryota > Metazoa > Chordata > Mammalia > Diprotodontia > Phalangeridae > Trichosurus > Trichosurus vulpecula. Next base: position 250,006,221 of record NC_050578.1, read on the forward strand.
GTCGATCAGCTCTCTTATGGTTATTTAGGATGGCTCCAATGCAACCCTGGGCAAGGATACTCAAAACTGGAATGACCAGTAGGAGTCATTTATGGATATATTATTACTGCAGCCGACAATGATCTATTCTTTCCCTTAGATGAATCAATCTTATATTCTGTGTTGCATTTACTAAGTTAATATCACAGAGACAGTTGTCATAAAAACACTCCTTCCTCCTACACACAACTGAAGATGTACTCTTATTGCATACACAAGATCCCCAAGGCAAGTAGTCTCAAATTGATAAGAAAATGATTAATTTATTATAATAAAATAGGCACACATATAGAAAACATGTGGCAAAGGGATACCTCAGAGATCCTAGTTCTTAGATATTCTCTTCTTCCTTTGTAGAAGCTTCATTAGGTTCCTCTTAGGTGAAGGTCTCTGTTGGGTTTCTAGCTTCATACAACCACTTATGTTCATCACTAAGGGTCATCCCTGAATCTGCCACTAAAAGCCAGTGACTTTTTTCTGTGTTCTATTACTATTGGCTTTTGGCAGACTCTCATACAGAATCCAGGCAGCAGTGGTATCTCTGATGGTAGACCTTATGAGCTCATACATATTCCTGGTTCAAGGAAGCAGAAGTAGAAACTCCAAACAGTACCTCCTTTAGGTGTTTTCTGGAGTGTTTCCACCACTAGATTGGCTTGCTGCTAAAATAAATGATTCCAAACTTCATTGGTTTGTTATTATACATAAGCCCTGAGGTGTATCTGAGTATTCCAAGCACAAGATGTTTCCTGTGTGCAGTCATCTCCTTTTATCTAAGGACCCAAGACCTTTGTGATCACTTCAGACTGATGAAGGGCTGATTCATCAATTTCGATTTATTGATGCAATCAAGCTGTCTGGGGATGGAACCCCACCCCATCCTTATATGTGAAATATGCTCCACCCTTAATTCCCTACTTCTCAGCTGAGAGGAGAGAAAAGTATATGACATTTGTTCTCTAGTACCAGGATTGATCATTATAATTAAGACTTTGTTTTACTTGGGATATGGGTATGTTTATATTACTATAATCATTGTGTTTATTGTTCTCCTGGTTCTGCTTTCTTCATATCAAATCACTTCATCTGTGTCTTCCTAAGTTCCTTTGAATTTTTCATGTTCATCTTTTCTGACCTTACAGTAATATTCCATTGCACTCATATGCCACAGGTGTTTAACAATTTCTCAATCAGTGAACATTCACTTTGGTTCTATTTCCCCCCAAACCCCTCAAAATACCTGTAAAAATGACTTTAAACAAGTTCTAGGGCAGCAGAAGCCACAAGATGAGAGACTGAAATGGATTTACAGCTCAAGAAAATCTAGAAGGCCCACAGGAAGGGTCTATTGCACCAGAATCAGAATGGAGCACAGCCCAGAGTGTATCACACAGACAGGGCTGGAGCAAGCCTCAGGTCACTAAATCATTGGTAGCTGCAGGAGTTTCCAGACCTCTCAATCCACAAACACCAAAGAGAGCTTTTGAAGGTCAGAGGGAAAGATATCTTGCCTGGGTGATAGAGGAGGGTGGTCCAGCCCCAGAGGGGCAACAGACACTGCAACAACTGCTGCTGCTTCTGGAACTCTCAGCCTACAGACAGTGGGGGAATCAAGTGGCTGATCTGGGTTGCAGTCCTAGGTGGCGGTCCTGGGGCAAGAAGGAACACTGGTGTGGTGGAACTTGTGGCAGCTGAGAAGGGGGAGTCCTCCTTGCAGTTCCAAGGCAGAAAAGAGTGCTTATCATTACTCACAGACCAGAGCCCAGGCCAGGAGAGGAGTAAACACCTCTTCTTTGATCATATCACTTTGGAAGAACTGAGAATTTACAGGTCCTAGAGATATCTCTGAAAACAGCTGCACAAACTCCTGAAGCTTGGGGCAGTAGACCTCCACTTAAGAAAGAGCTACAAAGTCAAGCAATTGGCTGGGAAAATGAGCAAAGAGGGAGGAAAATAAGACTAGAAGGTTACTTGCTTAGTGAAAAAGTATTTTATTTCCTTGGTGAGGAGGAAGATCAAAGAATACAGCCAGAGGAAGACAACAAAATCAAAGTTCCTACATCCAAAGCCTGCAAGAAAAATATGAAATAGTCTCAGGCCATGGAACAGCTCATAAAGAATTTTGAAAATGAAGAAAGAGAAGAAGAGGAAAAATTGGGAATGAGAGTGATGAAAGAAAATCATGAAAAATGAGTCAACAGTTTGCTAAAGGAGACCCAAAAACATGCTCATGAAAAGAACACCTTTAAAAATAGACTAACCCAAATGGCAAAAGAGCTCCAAAAAGCCAATGAGAAGAAGAATACCTTAAAAAGTAGAATTGGCCAAATGGAAAAGAAGGTCCAAAAGGTCACTGAAGAAAACAATTCCTTAAAAATTAGAATGAAGCAAATGGAAGCTAATGACTTTATAAGAAATGAAGAAATTATAAAACAAAACCAAAATAATGATGAAATAGAGGACAGTGTGAAATATCACATTGGAAAAAAATAACTAGCCTGGAAAATAGATACAGGAAAGATAATTTTAAAATTATTTGACTACCTGAAAGTCATGATCAAAAAAAGAGCCTAGACATCTTTCAAATAATTATCAAGGAAAACTGCCCTGATATTCTAGAGGTAGATAATAAAATAGAAATGAGAAGAATCCACCTATCATCTCCTGAAAGAGATCCCAAAAGGAAAAATCCCAGGAATATTGCAGCCAAATTCCAGAGTTCCCTGGTCAAGGAGAAGATATTGCAAGGAGCCAGAAAGAAACAATTCAAGCATCATGGAAACACAATCAGTATAACAAAAGATTTAGCAGCTTCTACACTAAGTAAGGGAACAGAGGGCTTGGAATATGATATTCCAGAGGTCAAAGAAGGTAGTATGTAAACCAAGAATCACCTACCCAGCAAAATGGAATATAATACTTCAGGGGAAAAAATAAATTTCAATGAGATAGAGGACTTCCAAGCATTCTTGTTGAAAAAACCAGAGCTGAAAAGAAAATTTGGCTTTCAAATATAAGAATGAAGAGAAACTGAAAAGGTAAACTGGAAAGAGAAGCCATAAGAGACTTATTAAAATTCAACTGTTTACATTCCTACATGGAAAGATATTTGTAACTCATGAGACCTTTCTCAGTATTAGGATAGTTAGAGGGAATATATGTGTGTGTGTATGTATATGTATATATGTATAATACATATACATTATATATGTGGATATACAAATATATAACACACATATACACATATACATATAAATACATACACACATACATATACACACATATATACAATACATATGTACATGTATGTGTGAATGCATGTATGTGTATAGATGTGTGTATGTATGTGTGTGTGTGTCTGTGTCTGTGTGTGTCTGTGTGTATGTGTAGACAGAAGGCACAAGGTAAGCTAAATATGAAGGGATGATACCTAAAAAATAAAACTAAGTGTTGAGATGAATGTACTGGGAGAAATAGAAAGGGAGAGGTAGAATGCAGTAAACCATTTCACATAAAAGAGGCAAGAAAGGCTTTTACAATGGAGGGCAAGAGAGAGGAGGTGAGAGGGAATAAGTGAGCCTTACTTTCATTGGATTTGGCTTAATGAGGAAATAACATACACTCTCAATTGGGTATGGATATCTATTTTACTGTATAGGAAAGCTGGGGAGAAGGGGATAAGAAAGGGGAGATAATAGAAGGAAAAGCAGATTGGGAGAAGGGGTAATAAGAAGTAAACACTTTTGTGGAGGGAAAGTTGGGGGAGAGAATAGAAAAAATGTAAGGTGGGACAGGACAGAGGGAAATTTAGTTAGTTTTTCACAACATGACTATTATGGAAGTGTTTTGCATGACTACACATGTACCACCTATATTGAAATGCTTACTTTCTCAATAAAGGTGGGTGGTGGGGGTGGAAGGGAGAGAATGTAGAACTCAAAGCTTTAAAAATGAATGTTAAAAATGTTTTTACATACAACTGGGAAATAAGATATGCAGGGAATGGGGTATAAAAATCTATCTTGCCCTACAGGAAAATAGAAGGGAGGGGATTAAGAGAAGGCAGGGTGGGGCATTGATAGAAGGGAGACCAAACTGGAAGAAGAGGTAATCAGAATGCATGCTGTCCTGGGGTGGAGGGAGGGGAGAGATGGGGAGAAAATTTGGAATTCAAAATCTTGTGGAAGTGAATGTTGAAAACTGAAAATAAATATTTTTTAAATGCTACTATGGACATTAATATGTATCAGATCTGCCTTTCTGTCTTTGTTTTCCTTAGGGTAGATGTCCATTAGTAGATCATTTAACTTTCTTTTAGAAATGATCCCAGGGAATTTTGTTTAAGGTATCATTTGAGTAGGAAATCATTACTGACTGGGGTGGGACTGGAAGATGTACATGTATACATTTTTGTGTTTGTGTGTATATGCAGAGAGAGAGGTAGAGAGAGAGAAAGAGAGAGAGAGAGAGAGAGAGAGAGAGAGAGAGAGAGAGAGAGTATCTCATTGTTGCCGCTTTATTTTTTACTGATTTGAAGAGATAAACACATTTTTTGCAGTCATAACCCTATGAGAGAGAGAGAGAGAGAGAGAGAGAGAGAGAGAGAGAGAGAGATCTATATCTCTATCTCTCTACTTACCTACCTATCTTTACTTCAGATTCTCCCCTTTTGCCATAAACCAACCACCAGCCCCTTGCAATGCCTTTGCAAATCTCACAGCTAACTATTCTTGGATGCTTCTCAACAAAATTTCCTATCAAGTCTCAGCTATACCTCATTCTAGGAGGTGGGTTTTATATTTTTTATGATGGTGATGGAGGTGAGAGGGCTCCCCATAGTATCACAGAATCACATAGTTGGAAGAAACTTCCGAAATCATCTAGTCTGACTTTGTAGCTTCATTTGTCATAGTATCTAGCTGCCTCCCCCATTATTGTTGCCCTTATAGAATTATAGAATCATAGACTCTGAAAATTAAAAGAAACCTACCTCAAAGGCATCTCATCCAAAATGGGCAGAAATCTACTTTACGACTTCACTCATGAGTATTCAGTGCATCTCTCCTTGAAGATTCAAAGGGTAACAACACACCACAAAGTAAGGAATCCCATTTTATGCAGGACAATTGTAATTGTTAAAAAGATTTTTCTTTGACAGAACTGAAGCTTGCCTTCTGACTGTTCTCATCTCTGGGGTCAATCAGTGTATATAATTCTTCATTTTACGTATCAGTCCCTGAATTATTTGAAGATAGCTATCGTACCCATCCTCCCCAGTGTCTATTTTTCTCCAGACTAAACAAATCTACTTTCTTTTAACATTTTTAAAAATCTGAATTCCAAATTCTTTCCCTCCCTACAACCTTACCCCCACTCATTGAGAAGGCAAGCAATATGTTATACATCATGCATATGAAGTTATGCAAAATATGTTTACATATTAATCATGTTACAAGTAAAGCAAGAAAAATAAAGAAAATTAAAAGAAACATGTTTCAAGTTCATCAATTCTCTCTCTGGAGTGGGATAGCATTTTTCCTGATTAGTCCTTTGGAATTGTTATGGATTATTGTTTTGATCAGAATCGCTAAGGCTTTCACAGTGATTATCATTGCAATATTACTGTTACTATATACAGTGTTCTTTTGGTTCTGATCACTCTACTTTGCACTAGTTCACTTATATCATTCCAGGTTTGTTTGTTTTTAAACCATCTTGCTCATCATTTCTTATAGCACAGTAATATTCAGTCACAATCCTATACCACAACTTCTTTAGCCAGGCCCCTATTCAGAAATGTCCCTTCAATTTACAGTTCTTTGCCAGTACAAAGAAGAGCTGCTATAAGTATTTTTGTATATGTAAGTTCTTTTCCTGTTAACTTTGTGGATTACAAACCCAGCAGCATTACTTCTGGGTCAAAGAGTATGCAAGTTTTATAACCCTTTGGGGCTATAATGGTCAGAACAGTTCACAACTCAACCAATTGTGCATTATTGTACGTATTATTCCTTAGAATTCAAGAAGGATGGTGTAAAGGCAAGCAAAGTGGGACTTTTTACTGTTTTTCTATTTTTTTTTTATTTTACCAGAACACAAATACAGAATAAAGAAACAAAAACATTATCATAAACTTAAATATTGAAACTTAAATACAAAGTATGAAAGAAAAAAAAGCATGTCATGTGCATAGCAGAAGATAGGAGAGGATTCAAAATATGTAACAGTAAGTTTTCATTTCAAGAAAGCCTGTATGATAAAAAATATGCCTTGTTTTGAGAATTATCCATCTTTTCTTTGCTTCCTTGTGTTTTCTTTTATTCTCTGCTGTGCACTTTCTAACTTTGTTCTTTTTCCCCTTTCCCCACCCCCAGAAGGCTACAATATAGTTTAGATATGTTTCTCGATATATACATACACGTACAGATATATACATACACTTACACATATATACATGCATATTTAGACATATACTTTCCCAAACATACTCTAATCCTAATTTTTGTTTTTATGTTTGTACATGTCTCATTTCCTATCCCTCCTGCCTCCTCTACTTTACTTTTATCCACTATATTGCCCTCCTATTACTTGCCTACCCACTCCTCCACTAACCACCCTGCCCTCCTACTATTTGCCTTGCCCCTCTCCTAGGATCCCTCCCCTATCCTCCTATTCCCATTATTCTGAACAACCTTTACCTATTCCCTCATTCTCCCCTTTAAAAATCCCTCCCTTGTCCTAATCCCTCCCTTGTCCTCTTCCCCTTCACTATACACCTACCATTTTATTTCTTATAAATTTAGAAGACTTTTATGCTCTTCTAAATATATATGTATTGTTCCCTCTTAAACTCATTCCTAATGAAAGTAGGTTACAAGAACTACCAGCCCTCCTCTCCCATCTAAATCCTCTGTGTCCTTTCTTCCTCTTGCACTTCTTTTGTATAAAATAGTTACTCTTTTTAGCTGTTTCTAAATAGTTTTACTTTTTCAATTCATATCATTGTCAGGTTTATTCCCCTCTTTCTATTAAGTTAATTTTTTAAACAAAGTCTTGAAAGTGGGAGGGTTTGTCAAATGTCTATTTTTTCATTCAAAGTAGTACTTAAATTTGAAGGGTATGATATATTCAGCCAGAGCCCCAGGTCTTGTGCTCTTCGATATATTATGTTCCAAGACCTTTGATCTTTCAATGTCTCTGCAGCTAGGTGTTGTGTAATTCAAATTATTTAATATTGAAATTGTTTTAATCTTGATATTTTAAATATTTTATCCTTGATCTGGGGTTTTCTGAATTTGACTATGATATTCCTATGAGTTTTCTTCCTAGGATCTCTTTTAAGCAGGGTTTGGTGGCTTTTTTTCTATTTCTACTTCCCTGCCTTGTTCTAATGCTTCAAGACAATTTTCTTTAGTGATTTCTTGTATTACTACATCAAGATTCTTTTTTTTTGATCATGGTTTTCAGTTACTCTGATTATTTTTATGTTTCTTCTTCTTGATCTATTCTCCAAATCTGTTGTTTTTCTTATGTTTCACTTTCTCTTCTGTTTTTTCATCAGTCATGTTTGGTTTAATTATTTCTTGATCTCTTATAATTTCACTGGCTTCACTTTGCCCAATTCTAATTTTCAAGGTGTCATTTTCCTCCTTGAGATTCTGTATCTCTTTTCCTAATTGGTTGGCTTTCCTTTCATAACTTTCTTGTTTTGTGGATTATTTTTATTTATTTATTTTAGATTTTCCTCCATCTCTATCATTTGATTTTTAAAGTCTTTTTTAAGATCTTCTATAAATTCTTTTTGGGCAAGTGAACATTTGACCTTGCTCTTTGGGGGTTTCTTTACTTCAATATTCATCCTCCTCTGAAGATGAACCCTGGTCATCTCTATTCCTGTGATATGTTTCTATGGTTGGATTCTTTCTCCTTTGCATGTACATTTTTTAGGGGTAATAACTTGATTTTTATAATTACCCTCAGCCCTGGGGTATGGGAAATGGTGCCTCTTGCCCTCTAGCCAGGAACAAAAGCCAAACCTCAAACCTCCTGTAAGTGCCCACAGCCAGGGGCTTTCTGCCCTATTGCTTCTGCACCCACAGGGCCTGTAGTGGTTCCTTCTCACCCCCACTGCTCTTCGCAGAATAGCTGGGTCTGTAGTTCCTCATCAGCAGAGGTTCCCTCAATCTTCTTGGGCTCAATGGCAGGACCTCCCTCACTATTCTGGAATGAAAGTTCCTATGGCTGGAGCCAAGGTAGCCTCTCAAACCAACTAACCCCAGGGCTTCCCACTAGTTGTTAAGTAGCTTGCCCACTTGTTAAAAAGAACCTAAGCCATAGGGGTTTACTCCTAGCAGGGACCAAACCTTGTCCTGGGATTTTTCTTTAGATCTTCTCAAACTGTGCCAGGAAGGTCCTGGTTGTGCCCCTATTCTTCTTTGTCTCCACCCACACTTTGTTTGCAGTAAGGTTCTATTTTCACTCTTTTGTGGGGGAAAATCTTGAGAGCTTGGAATTTTCTGACCTATTCTGCCATCTTCCCAGAATCCTCACTACTGCTTTTTCTTTTGGAGTGCTTCTCAGCACTAAGGCAATCAAGTGCCTTTGATTGAATCTTGCCTTTGTTTGTGGGAAGGCCCACACACCCTTTTAATAATTAGGTCATAAGAGGTGTGAAGCCCTCAGGTCCTGAAAAAGTATATATACTTTGAGGTTAACATTTTACTTGGGGCTCACTCATTGGAAGAGTGTTGGTGTGGAGACTCTTGGTAGCCCTTAAGGTGCCCCCTGGCTTTGAAAAACCCAGATGTTGGTGCTTCTCTCATTGGTAACTGTGTATGTATTGCTGTGGTCAGACAGATGGAAGCCTATCTGTTGATTTATGTTATTTTGCACTGTTTATAATTTCTGCGTGCAATTTCTGTTTGTATTTGCTCTAAAGTTCAGAGTGCAGGCTCTTTTCCCTGAGCTAAGTGAATGATATATATACGTATATATACGTAATGATATATATATGTATATGTATATGTGTGTGTGTGTGTGTGTGTGTTTAATTACAGTGAGATTGTAAACTGTTTAAAGTTGCTTTTGTTAGAAAATCATATCAAAGAACCTATGCTAGTAGCCCTCCTGCGTGCTGGTGTTGTTGGCCTTACACAACCACAGTAGCAGCAAGTAGCATTGTTGTTACAGATGGTTTTAGGGTCATATATTTAAGGAGCCAAAAGTTTCTTATAGGTCATCTATTTGAGCAAGGTCTGTGAGGTATCTATTTTAGAATCTTCAATATCTAGTCTAGTGTATACTATAGCGGCTTAATAAGTGTGTATGAAATTTTCATTGGAAAAATATGCCACAATTTCATTCATATATTCATCTATTTGTTTGTTTGTTTATTACCAACAGCATAGTCTGTCAGTGCCTGAATAATGCAATGAAGCATCAGGGAAGGACTTTAGTGGAGTGATCCCACAGTGGATCTCTAAAAATGAAAAGATTGCTTATCTTTCCATAGTCATGTAAGGAAAAAAAATAGTTCTTCAAAAGTATGAGTTTAATGAATGGTTGCTCTTGTCATTCAATAAAGTAAATATGAAGTAAAACAGAGCTAAGGGAGCCATGTATTAGTTGGGAAAAATGGAAAGATTTCAATCAGCAAGTAGTTATTGAACATCTAACTCTAGAAGTAGTTGCCATTGTGTACTAGGAAGAATAGTGGTTTTACATGAAAAGACCTAGACAGCTCCCTTAACTCAGCCATTTCTTTTCATTATGACTTTGATCAAGTCTTCTCCCTTGGTTTCTAGGGTAGTTTACCTCTGTGGTCTCTTTTTTTTGGAGGTGGGGAAGGCAGGGCAATTAGGGTTAAGTGACTTGCCCAAGGTCACACAGCTAGTAAATGTGTCAAGTGTCTGAGGCCAGATTTGAACTCAGGTCCTCCTGACTCCAGGGCCGGTGCTGTACTCACTGCACCACCTAGCTGCCCCACTGTGGTCTCTTTTTACCTCTGAACCTCTCACTTAATGATTCCCATTGGAATTGGTGGCTTGAAATAGCACATGATGTCAATATTGTCTATTGTCTTTTTACATATTTAGATTATTTCGTTTCCTTCCCCAGAAATTGAGTTGGCCTTAAAAAGAGGTATAGATTCTAAGTGTTCCTTTAAAAAAGCTTTATTGTTGTATTTTGTTTTTGCATTACACACATTTACAGATTACTCTTGCTTCATGAGAGGTCTTTTGTAACACAATAAAGTTAATAATACAGTGACCTCATCTCAGTGTCCATGCAACATTTCACATGTATAGCAACACCTCCAACTCCTATTTTAAAAACTAATAGAAATTTATTTTTATTCTATCTCCCCCCACCCCGATCCCTTTGGGAAGAAAAGTAGAAAAAAAGGAAAAAAAACATTTTTTGTAAAAAAGTCATTTAAACACATTTTTCTCTGAGATATCTTGAAAAGTGTGCCAGATTTTATTTGTAAGTCTTCCCAGTAATGTTTATAATATTATTTACTAGTAGCACTTTAAAGTTTGCAAATTACTTTAAAATAGTACCTAATCTGATATGTGCTTCACAAGGTCACTGTGTATTGGGTATCAGAAGTATCATCATTCACTTTTTCAGGAGAAAGAAAATGAGTCTTGGAAAGGTTGAGTGATATGTGCAATGTCACACATTTCATATATTTATGGAAGGATATGAATCAAAATCATCGGGACTCAGAGGTGAACATTCTTTCCCTGATGGTGAATTGCATCTTGGTAAATTGTACTTAACCCAGCGCCTGGCACATAGTAGGCATGTGATATATATTCTTTGAGTGACTGGTAGATAAAATGGACATTGATGATAATGATCATAGCAAGAGAGTGATATAGAGCTAAACAATCTATAAATGAATAAAGATATATTATATATACGTATATATATGTATATATATATATATATATATACATATATATATATGCTAAGCCAGTGCTACTACACTATATACTGTAACTGTGTGTGTGTGTGTGTGTGTGAGTGATATATACACACAATTTTAAAAATTCTCCTAGTCCTTTAAGTCATGGAAGGTTAATTCCATTTTATCCTTTGTAATCAGTATCCCCACAATCCAAGCTTTCTAGTTGTTATCTACTCTCAGGCTTAACGACAGCATTAGAAAGGATCAGAGCAAGTATAACTGAGAAATGTTGATTTCCAAAACATTAAAAAATCAGTTAGCATGGTGGCTGACACATTGTAAGTGTGTAATAAATGCTTGTTGACCAACTGATGGTATAATGATGGTATAGTTTGCCCTAGAGGGTATACCTAGAAGCAATAGCAAAAAGTTGAAAAGGGACAAAATTAGGCTTGGGATAAGGATAGATTTCCTTAAAATTGGTGCTCTTCAATAGTGGAATGAGTTTTCTTGGGAGTCAGTGAATGTTCCTCATTAGAAGTCTTCAGGCTCTGGATGCTCTCTGTTGAGTATCTTATAGATGAGTTTTGTGGTGGAGGAGGTGTGTTGGACTAGATGATCAATAACATTATTTCCAATGTTCATATTCTGTGATTTTTTACAGAAAAAAAGACACAAAAGGCTGATTGTGAAATAGTCAGAAATATTGATCTTTGGTGAGAGAAATTAAGGAAATTTTCTGTAGATTTCCATGTAATAATGTTACACATAATGACAAAGGAGCTTGCATATTATTAGAACATATATGTGTGTATATGCATGTGTATATATATATATATATATATGTATATATAGAAATAGAGATGATGTAATTATACACACATATGTGTGCATGTGTGTGTATTGTTATATATCAGATCCATAATGTCAAGAGATTGGATCTGGTTTGGAAGAAATTGTTACTAAATATACCAGACCTACTAACCTACTAAGAGCATTGTGGTTGACTAATTCTTGTCTCTACCAAAAATAATTTGAGAAGCTGAATTTAAAAAAAAAAGACCTTGATATCTTACAAGTCAATTCAACATATATTTATTAGACTTTTCTATTTGCTAGGTATATGCAGTGTATTGAACTGGAAAGAATGCTGGGAATGAATTGAAAAGCAAAACCTGGATTTGAAACTAGGTACTACCAAAAACTGACTATGACTTTGGCCAGGACAAATCACCTCTCCTGAACTTTAGTCTTCTCATCCCAAAAACACTGACTTTATTAAATTTAAATGTATATGATATTATCTCTAAGGTTACTTCTGGTTTGAAGTCTATGTCCTCATGATATTGCATTATTATTAGGTGAGGAGGTCACTACCTTTGTATTTGCTTCTGAATTCTTTCCCATTCTAAGGGATTAAACTGAATCATTAGGGAGTGTAGCAAAAAACATATTCAGACAAATGTTGGGACACATATGGGAACATAGTCTCCTTAATAAGCTATTGGTGTAGCTATGAATTGGTCCAGCCATTCTGGAAGGCAATATCAAATTTTCAAGTCAAGACATATCAATAACTATTCATTAAGTGATTTATTTATTACGTGCCAGGCACTGTTCAAAGTGTTGAGAATGCACATATAAACTAAAAGAAAGAGGGTCCCATCATCACAGAGCTTACATTTTAATGAATGACAACACACAAGCACACACACACACACACACACACACACACACGCAAAAGGAAACTAGAAAGTGGGGGTAAGAGTGAGAAGAAGGTACCCACGTAGTGGCAAGGTGATAAAACAAGTCCAGACTTCCAGAGAGGCCCTGGGAGATGAGTGAAGAAGGAAATGTGGCTTACAAGGACATTTCCTTAAAATGGAATCTTTGAGAAGAGCTAACCTAGAGGTGGGGAACTGGTGGCCTCAAGGCCACATGATCCCCTCTAGGTCCTCAAGTCCTCTTTGACTAAACCCAAACTTCACAGAACAAATCCATTTAATTTGTTCTGTAAAAATTGTACTCAGTCAAAAGGCCACACCCAAGGACTTAGAAGGCCATATGTGCCTTCCATGCCTCAGGTTCCCCATCCCTGAGCTAACAAATCAGAGGGACCACATGGGTGGAGGGACTTTGAGACTGAAAAGAGTGCCATGTAAATGCGTCCTTCATGATAAAAAGATTGCTCCTTAAGGGTCAAGTTTAAAAGAAAAATTCTGGAGAAAGTCACTAGCTAAACCAGAGGAAGAAGGAAGGGGAAGAAAACTCTGCCCCCAAAGGCATTAAGTTTTGAGCTAGTGATAGTACTACTAGGTTAATGTCCCAAAGAGATCTAAGAATGAGGAAAAAATCCTATATGCAGAAAAAAGAAATATTTATAACAGATCTTTTTACTTTGGAAAACAAGTAGAAATTAAGAGGGTCTCCATCAATTGGAGAATGGCTCAATAAACTGTGGAATATGAATATAAAGGAATACTATTCTGTAAGAAATGATTAAAGAGAGAAACCAGGAAAAGTGTTTATGAACTTATAAAGTATAATGAACAGAGGCAGAAGGATTTATAAGAAGTTCATTATGAAAAACAGATTTGAAAGACTAGAATTCTGCTCACTACAATTATCAACTATAAATTCCAAGGGCCAATGAAGAAGCATACTCCCATTATGAGCCATATTTTTTTTTCCTTTTGGCCAGGCCAATGTCAGAATTTGTCTAGCTTGGTTATATGCGTTTGTTAAAAGAGAGTTTTTGTTTGTTTGTTTTCTTTAGTCCAATGGGTAGGGGAGAGAGGAAAGGGAAGAACAAATGCTTGATAATGAGTATGGAGGAGTGGGGAATCAATCTCAGGTCAGAAAAACTATCTTTTTATCTTAGAGATTTCGTAAGCTATAGGATTCCATAATTACTGAATGACTAAAGTAGAAAAGGCATATGGAAAGTTAGGCATGGTATCTGTAATCAAGTGTTTGAAGACATGGCATGTAGAATAAGGATTAGATTTATCATTTGGCTCCAGAGAGCAGAAGGTAAATAACTCATTGTTGGTATATTAAAGTGGGAAATTCATTCTCACATGGTTTGACTAGGCAGCCACTGAGAACATTTCAAAGCCTGAAAATCTGTGATTCCATAATTACGTGACTAAGTCCCTAAGGTTGGTAAGGTCTACCTCCTCAGAAAGGGATACAGCAGAGGAATCCACTTCTTTTGTGTCTGTTCTTTATGGGCCTCCTAATTCAATACATATGAAGAAGGGCAGAGGGACAGGTTACTGACAAAATGTATATGTGGTATGTGATTACCTGCATATTTTCTCCCTCATTAGAAAGTGAGGACCTTGGGGGCAAGTACTATGTTTTTTCCTTTTTTGTCTGTGTGGCCAGTATTTAGTTTAAATCATGGAAGCAAGTAGGTGCTTAATAAATGTTTATCAATTGTTCAGCAGAGTCTTTTTTCTAAATGTTTAAAACTGAAGTGGGGATAATAAACTTCTATCAGGTGCCTGATGGCAAGGGATGAAACATTTTCTTCATTGGAATAAAGTGGATTGTAAAGTAGAGTTTGAGGTCCCAGAGCCTCAGGCAGATCCTGCTAACTCTACACTCATGCCCCAGGTCAAAAGCTTGTTCATTCTTCTAAAGGGAGAGCTGGTCTAAAGCTGGCAAGGGAAGGTACATCTACCAACTTCATGTAGAATCTAAAGGCCCCTGACTCTAAAGATCTTAGGGGTCATTCAGTCCAATCCCTACCTTACAACATTCTCATCAAAGCATAACCCAATGGTGACAGAGATCTTGCTTCCTTCAAAAGTATTCTTGCATCTGGCAGGGCCAATTTATATGTTTACTTGTTTCTTTAAATTCATACATTTATATGCAGCAGAGCACTAGATTTGGAATCAGGTAGATTTGAGTTAATATATTGCCTCAGTTGCTAGCTTTGTGACCCTGGGCAAATCATTTGACCTTCCTTAAGACCCAATTACCACATTTGAAAAAATGGAGATAATTATAGCAACAACCTTTAAGGATTGTTGTTAGGATCAAATGATATGACCTATGGGAAAGTATTTTGCAAGCATTAAGGTTGTCTTATATGTTTTCAATATAATTTATTTTTGTGTTTAAACTTGTTACTCATTAATATATTTCTTTATTTCTTATTGAATAATAATTATCATACAAATGTGAGGCAGGTGGCAGACAAACATTCCTACCTCTTGCACACAGCAGGGACTTAAAAATGAAGGGTTTTCACAGTGTTGCTTGGAGACAACTTAATTCAACAAATTTTAATTAAGAAAATCCATATGGGCAGAGCCAAGATGACTGAGTAGAGGCTGGGATCTGCTTGAGGTCTCCTCCCAAACCTCTCAAAATACCTGTAAAAATGACTAAACAAATTCTAGAGCCATAGAAGCCACAGACTGAAACAGATTTTGAGCCCAAGATAATCTGAAAGGCCCACAGGAAGAGTCTCTTACACCAGGCTTAGAGCAGAGCACAACCCAGTATGGGCCATGCCAGTACAGACTGGTCTGGAGCAGGCCTCAGGGCACTGAATCATTGGCAGGTGCAGCATATTCCAGACTTCTTAACCCACAAACTCCAAAGACAGCTTTGATGGTCAGTAGGGAAAGTATCTCACCTGAGTGAGAGAGGACGGTAGTATGGCCCCAGGTCCAGCCCCAGCCCCAGCCACAGGGTGGCAGCCACTGCCACAGCTGCTGCTGCTTCTGGAGCTCTCAGTCTACAGCAGGGGAATTGAGTGGTGGAACTGGGTCTCAGTCCTGGGTAGCAGTCCTGGGGCAAGGAGGAGCACTGGTGTGGCAGAGCTTATGGCTGCTGTGGAGGGGGAGTCATTCCTTACAGTTCTAAGGCAGAAAAAAGAGTGTTTGTTGTTGCTCACAGACCAGAGCCCAGGCCAGGAGAGGAGTAAACACCTCTCCTTTCATCATACCACTTTGGAAAAACTGAAAATTTTCAGCTTCCTAGAAATATCTCTGAAAATAGCTGCACAAAAACTATAAAGCTTGGGGCAGTACGCCCTCCACTTAACAAAAAGCTCAAAAGTCAAGCAATTGGCTGAGAAAATGAGCAAGCAAGGGGAAAACTAAGACTTTATAGAAGGTTGCTTTCTGGTGAAAAGGAATTTTCTTATGCCCTTGGTGACGAGGAACATGAAAGCATACAACCAGAGGAAGACAAAAAAAGTCAAAGCTCTTACATCCAAAGACTGCAAGAATAAATATGAAATATTGTCAGGCCATGGAAGAGCTCAAAAAGGAATTTGAAAATCAAGTAAGAGAAGTAGAGGAAAAATTGGGAAGGGAAATGAGAGCAATGCAAGAAAATCATGAAAAATGAGTCAACAGCTTGCTAAAGGAGACCCAAAAAATGCTGAAGAAAATAACACCTTTAAAAATAGACTAACCCAAATGGCAAAAGAGGTCCAAAAAGCCAATGAGAAGAAGAATGCCTTAACAAGCAGAATTTGCCAAATGGAAAAGAAGGTCCAAAAGGTCACTGAAGAAAATAACTCCTTAAAAATTAGCATGGAGCAAATAGAAGCTAATGACTTTATAAGAAATCAAGAAGTTATAAAACAAAACCAAAAGAATGAAAAAAATAGAATAAAATGTAAAATATCTCATTGGAAAAACAACTCACCTGGAAAATAGACCCAGGAGAGATAATTTAAACATTATCTACCCGAAAACTACAAACTACCTAAAAACTATGATCAACAAAAGAGTCTACATATCATCTTTCAAGAAATTACCAAGGAAAACTGCCCTGATATTCTAGAACAAGAGGGCAAAATAGAAATGGAAAGAATCCCTCCATCACCTCCTGAAAGAGATCCCAGAAGGAAAACTCCTTGGAATATTGTAGCTAAATCCAGAGTTCTCAGGTCAAGGAGAAAGTGCTGCAAGCAGGCAGAAAGAAACAATTGAAATATTGTGGAAACACAAGCAGGATAACACAAGATTTAGCAGCTTCTACCCTAATTGATCAGAGGGCTTGGGATATGATGTTCCAGAGGTCAAAGGGGCTAGGATTAAAACCAAGAAGCCACCTACCTAGCAAAACTGAGTATAATCCATGAGGGAAAAAAATGGAATTTCAATGAAATAGAGGATTTCCAAGCATTCTTTTTGCAATGACCAGAGATGAATAGAAAATTTGACTTTCAAATACAAGAATCAAGAGAAACATGAAAAGGTGAACAGGAAAGAGAAGCCATAGGGACTTATTAAAGTTGAACTGTTTACATTCTTACATGAAAAATGATATTTATAACTCATGAGACCTTTCTGTATTAGGGGTAATGTATAAGTAAGGTAAGATTCACATTATCTATAGTGACCATGAATATGCCTGCATAGTTTGGAATCACAAAATATAAGAGAATCTCTATACAGAATGTATAAAAAGTAAAACTTTTACTCAGATACTAGAGGATCAAATCCCAGAACCAATAATTCTAATTTGATGTAGGAATAATTGTATCCCAAAACCAGTAGACCCACTTCAATATAATAGCAAGGACATTAAAACGCGGTATCACAGCAAGGATCCAAGCCCTTCCATAATCTTGCTTTCTGCTGGGTCCTTCCCATAAAAGCTCACTCACGAATCCTAGCTGTCTGCTTGCCTATGTCTACTCTTCTAGCTCTTTTAAGAGCTAATAGTTCTGAGAGTCCATGCAGTTCTCCAGGCCCTTGGGGTTCTTTCTCTCTCCCTCTCTCTCTCTCTCCTTCTCCTTGATCGGAATTCTGAAATTAATGGCAACCCTCAGGGTATATATATTCTTCTTAGGTCCTGAGGGATTTATACCTAATCAACAAAAGGGTGTGGTCCTGGGGCTTAGCTCCTACTTAGCAAAAGGGTGAGGCCCTTCCCACAAACAAGCCTCCCTTAATCAAGCTCCCCAAAACTAGCTCCACCTGAGGCCTATTAAGAGGATCAATGGGTGGGGAAGATCTTTAATCATGATTAGCACCACAGATAGTTAAAAGGAATACACACACACACACACACACACACACACACACACACATGCAGAAGAATGTATGTATGTATATGTATATATGTATGTATGTACATATGTGTATCTGTGTGTGTATGTGTGCACGCGCACGTACATGGACAGAGGTGATAGGGTGAGCTGAATATGAAGGGATGATACCTAAAACATAACATTAAGTGTTGAGAGGAATGTACTGGGAGAAAGAAGAAGAAAGAGGTAGAATGTAGTAAATCATCTCACATAGAAGAGGCAATAAAGAGCTTTTACAATGGAGGGGAAGATGGGGGAGGTGAGAGGGAATAAGTGAGCCTTACTCTCATCAGATTTGGCTTAAGTGGGGAATAACATACATACTCAATTGGGTATAAAAATCTATCTTACCCTACAGGAAAGCAAAGGGAGAGGGGATAAGAGAGGGGGGTAACAGAAGGGAGAGCAGATTGGGGGAAGAAGTAGTCAGAAGCAAACACTTTTGTGGAGGGACAGGTCAGAGGAGGGAATAGAATAAATGGAAAGCAGGACAGAATAGAGAGAAATGTAGTTAGTTTTTTGCAACATGACTGTTATGGAAGTGTTTTGCATGTCTACACATGTATAACCTATATCAAATTGCTTATTTTCTCAGTGAAGGTGGGTGGGGAGGGAGGAAGGGAGAGAATGTGGAACTCAAAGCTTTAAAAATAAATGTTAAAAATTGCTTTTACATGCAACTGGAAAATAAGATATACAGACAATGGGTTACAGAAATTTGCCTTTAGCTACAGGAAAATAGAAAGGAAGGGGAAAAGTGAATGACGGTGATAGAAGGGAGGGCAAATTGGAGGAAGAAGTGATCAGAATGCACACTGTCCTGGGGTGGCGTGGGAGAGATGGGGGGAAATTTGGAATTTGAAATCTTGTGGAAGTGAATGTTGAAAGCTGAAAACAAATAAATAAATAAATAAATGGAATAAATAAATTAAAATTAATAAGAAAAAAAGAAATATTATATTCTAGGCACTATAGAATTACACACACACACACACACACACACACACACACACATACAGGTTGAGGGGCACACAAATGCACACACAAGGACAGCCCCTACCCTTTAAGAATTTACAGTTGATATGGAGTAATATAGATGAAACCTGTATGCAGATAATAAAATCCAAAGCATATTAAAATTAATAAAAATACTTTGAGAATAGAAGGAGTACTAACAGTGAGTAGCAGGAAAGGCTTCTAAAGATTGTGGTCTCTGAGCTGTTATTTGAAAGAGGATGAGGATTTTAATGAGCCTTCCCTTTAGCTACTATGTTTCCAAGACAGACGGCCCCTTTTCTGAGCTCAAATGTCCTTGAGAAATCTTTCAGTCCATCAGTGATGCATAGGCAGCATACAGTCCACAACAAAGCCATCTAACAATGCGGAGGAGGCAGAAAAGTGACCTTATTCATGACTTTCAGAAATGTCCTCTTTTAGGGCATATTCTTTATTTTGAAACTGCCATTTTGTGGTTTTTCTGGAAATAGAAATTATTTCAGATTAGTAGATTTGACTTGAGGAGACCCAAAAAGTCCATCACCAGCTTTTTCAAGTCACCTTCTCCCAGTGTGTGTCTGCAACTTTTCACTGCATAGATGTAATTTATACACATATATAAAATTTATACATCATTTCAATAACAAATTAAAACAGCTGGTTTGGGCTTCCCAGGAACTCTGTGAGGTAAATAAATGTTGAAATATCAATTTTATGCATGGTTAAACTGAGGATCAGAGATGTGGCTTGAAGGACAGTCACAAAGGCAGCCAGAGGCAAAAAGTAGCAGAATTGACAACTTTTGGCTATTTGCCTCCCTACTTCAGAATCCTTCCAAATTGACTATGTCTTCCTCCCTATTTCAGGGTTTAGGATCCCTGAATAAATGCTGAAGTATAGAATAAAATAACTAAGAAGTTATCCTCTTGGAATGGTGGAATTTAGTCTGTTGATGTCAATATCAATGCTTGCTATGGAATCAAGGCCCAATTCTCAATTTGCTCGGCTGTTCCATTGTTTCAATTCTGCCTTCCAGCATGTTAACAGATACCCCCTATGCATGGAATGCTAACATTTTTATTAGTAGCATTTAAAATTTTCTGCAGCAACTATACTATTTCTCTCTATTAGCCAACAGCTGTTAGATGTGTTTTAATAATTTTCACAGGGTCTGTGAAAATGCTGGAGCTAATTACTTATAATTTCACATCAATTTACTAATTTCCAGCCCAACAGGATGTCCTCTGTCATAAATGAGCCAGGAGTGGCTTTTAATGGCCTCAACCCAGCTGGCTGGTATGGGGGCCTAATCACACTTAATCCAGTTTCATATCTGCCTATATGCCTGTATTCCCCCAATGAATGAAATCCATACTGCCCCCTAAATATTGAAAACTGTCATTAACAGGTATATACCCCTTATACCTTGACAGAAATTTACAGAGAATGCAATTCTTTAAGGAATAATAAAAGATCAAGCAATCTGAAAAGTTTTCTTAAATTCAATTTAACAATCATCAGTTAAGCACCTTTTTTACATCATGGATTAGAAAAAACAAAATAATTTACTTTGTAGACTAAGTCAAAGAATACCATACCTACTTCCTGATGAGGCATTTAGCATTCCTTTAATATCTTGGAGAGGTCATTTTTGAAATGATTTTCTCATTTCTATATTATTTTAAATGTTACAAATACATATCATAAGAAATATAAAATTAATAAATCTCAATAGTTACTTAAATTTGACTAAAATCAGAGTGTTTAGGCTTAAGTATCACCTATGGTAAGCTGAGGTAGGTTGAAATACAATTTGCTTGATAATAGCCTGAATAAATGACAGGAAGTGCCCATGTTTAAATTAACCCAGAGACGTTAGATTCAGATTCCCATTTTGGTTTCAATCTACTTGGTCAGAGAGAGTTCAGGGATTATACATATAAGATACCACCAGTCAAACTAACTATGAATAGCTCAAAAAGATACTTCAGATATTCAGTGCAAGCAGGGGGTCACTACACTAACCTGTGTTCAAAATAAAACCAAATTGTCTAAATAATTCAAGCACACATCATTGGAATTGCATCATTGTGTCCCTGAAATAATTAAATACAATTTTCCGCAGACTTCACTGTAAGTAGATCGCCAGTGAGTAGCTCTGCAGAACTCCATAAAGACAAAGGACAGGCTGTAATGTCAACGTTGTTGTGTGTGAAGGTCCTTCATAGGGCATACATGGAAATCAAAAGAGTTGAATTTTAGTGGAGCTCAGAACATTTTTAGACATAAAAACAAAAGATTCCCTAGATGGAAGTCATAGGCTAGTGTGGTTAAAAAAAATAAGAGGAAAGATAATACTCAGCCTATCTACTGCATTTGAAAATAATCAGTCCTACTTAGATACTGAAGGACTTTAGTGAGATCTAGCCTGTAAACCAATAGGCTGAATTCCCAAAGAGCACCCTTTCAATTCCGTTTCCAATTCTATAGGGGGGATTAGTGAAGGCTTATCCTCTGATGGACAGATAAAACTAGCAGGATGTGGAGACTTACTATTTAATAGACGGGATCTAGGGTATCAGCTGAAGTGAAAATAGACTTTCAGCTAATGCAGTTAGGGAAGAAAAAAAAATTGGTTGCTGTTCATTTCCTAAAGTAAGAAATTCTTTCTTCTCAGTCCCATTTTTGGAGATTTTATATTCAAAAATTCAATAGAACAAATATTGATTAATTGTCCACTATGTGCCTGCAACAACAATTTGGCTAGCAGCTACTGTGGGTGTGAAAGACCAACACAACCAGCACACAGACCTTCCAACACAGGTTCTTTGATCTGCTTTTCTAAGGAAAGCAACTTTAAGGGATTAACAATCTTATATATGTGCTTATATATATATATATATATATATATATATATATATATATATATATATGTGTGTGTGTGTGTGTGTGTGTGTGTGTGTGTGTGTGTGTGTGTGTATGTATATATATATATATATATATATATATATATATATATATGTATATATATGCTTATATATATAAGCACTTAGTTCAGGGACAAAAGATCAGCCCCCTGAACTTCAGGGCAAATACAAAATAGAAATTACAAACATCAACAGACAGAACTTATCTGATCCAAATCACAATTCATAATTACCAGAGAAGCACCAATATCTGTCTGGGTTGTCAAAGCCGGGGGGCAGTTACAATAGCTTGCCCAGAGTCTCAGCGCTCCTTCCATGAGTGAGCCCCAAAAGTCAAACACCAGGGTCCCCTCAATTATATCCTATTTGGAGCCCTGAGGGCTCTGACCTCACCCAAGCTGTGTGTGTGTGAAAGTTCCCCATCCCCAGTATCACATCATATACAAGTCAATGACTCCTGATTGCCTTAGTGCTGAGAAACAGCTGAGAAATATTCCAAAACAAAGACAGCAAAAGGTTTCCCACCCATCCAAATGAAGGGAGACTTCATAGTCTTAGCATCCCAAAAGGGAAGAATAGGGAAAAGTCTGATTGCAGTAACATTCCATCCCTCCAGAATCCTTGGCTTAACATAAACTAAATAGCCATGGATCCTGGGACACATAGAGACATTACACACTGCAATCATATTCAGGCAAATATAACAACATATCATTCAGTATTATACCCCCAAATACTTGTTTACTATATACCATCCATCCCTAGCAAGTACCAATGTCTTTAGTCAATACAGAGTGTCCAAGTAAAGTACTTCTTGAGGGTGTGTCCTCCCCACACTGCCATTGCAGGCTTCCTCCTGGCACCCTCAGGTAACTGCATGCTTTAATTAGCAAAGTCCCAAACAAAAAAGTCCAAATAAAGTTCTCTTGGGGATGTGTCCTGCCCCAACACTGCTCCAGCACCCAGCTTCCAAGTATTTAGGGGAAGCTAGGCAACAAAGCCAACAGGGTGGGGTCCTGGGGGGGCGGTCTATGGCACTTCCCCCACCCACCACAGTCAACTCCACCCCTCCCCCCTGGGTCCCAAACAGTCCCAGAAGAAGGCAGCAAAAAGGCGTACTCAGCACCTTGCTGCAAAGTTTCCATCTTGCCCCAGGGCTGAACTCCAAGCTCCTGTGTTCCTGGTCCTCCCGGCCACTCTTGGCTTCTGCCAGAATCCTGATGCAGGTTGCTCAGAGCTCTCACCTTCCCCAAGTTCTCACCCAGGCAGTCTTCCTGGTTCCTGTTGTCCACTTCTTCTCTCTCCTCTCCAGCCAATCCCAGTCCTACTCCAGATACAGTTGATTCTGCAGGAAGGCCATTCTCCACTCCTGTTTCAAAACTCCAAATACAATACAATCTCAAGGTATTCACTCTTCCAACATAGTCCTTCATAGCCAGGGATATCAACTCAAGCCCCTGCTCCTGCCATCCATGCCTTCCCCAAGTGTCTGCTTATTCTCCTCCCACACAGCCTCTGCTCGAGCCTGTTTCCTCCAGAGTGCTAGTGGGGTAGGGAGAGGGAAGGAGAGATTATTTCCCAGGGCCCATGCTGTGGGCTTCTGAGAAATTACCCACATAATTGCCACTTGCCTGTTCTCCTTCAGGCCTCCGTTGCTCCTGGGGCTCCACAGAACCATAGCCACCACAAGTACAAAGAACAACAGAATAACCAGAAAACATTCAACCACCATCTCAGTACCCCAGAACTCCATACTTTCCTTTTACTCTGCAGATCCTGTGATGACTATGCCATTTGTAACAACAATCTGCTAGCAGCCACTGTGGCTGTGTAAGACCAATAACACCAGCATACAGAAGGACTGCTAACACAGATTCTTTGAGCTGGTTTACTAAGGAAAGTAACTTTAAGGGGTTAACAATCTCACTTTAGTCAAATATAAATATATCAATCACTTAGTTCAGGGAGAAAAGATCAGCCCCCTGAACTTCAAGGCAAATACAAACAGAAATTACAAACATCAACAGATAGACCTTGTCTGATGCAAATCACAATTCATAGTTACCAGAGAAGCACCAATATCTGTCTGAGTTATCAAAGCCGGGAGGCAGTTACAATGGCTTGCCCAGAGTTTCAACACTCCTTCCATGAGGGAGCCCCAAAATTCAAACACCAAGCTCCCCTCAATTATATCCTGGGACACATAGAGAGAGCTCTGACCTCACCCAAGCTGTGTGTGTGAAAGTTCCCCATCTCCAGTATTACATCATATACAAGTCAATGACTTCTGATTGCCTCAGTGCTGAGAAATAGCTAAGAAATACTCCAAAAATAAGACAGCAAAAGGTTTCCCACCTATTCAAAAAAAGGGGATACTTGATAGTCTTAGCATCCCAAAAGGGAAGAATAGGGAAAAGTAGCAGTGCCAAGCAGTATCTAAGGCTGAAAGTACAAAGACAAGACTGGACTCAGTCCCTGCTCTCAAGGAGCTTACATATGTGTGTATACATATATATGGGTGTGTGTGTATGTGTATGTATATGTATATATATATATATATATACACACACACACACATATACATACACACATATACATATGTATATGCATATGTGTGTATACACACACACATATACACATATATACATACACAGATATATACATGTAGGTGCAATACATACATATATATATGGATATATGCATATGGATATATGCAATTGTGCATATGTGTATACATGTGTGTATATATGTGAATATATATATATATATATATATATATAGAGAGAGAGAGAGAGAGAGAGAGAGAGAGAGAGAGAGAGAGAGAGAGAGAGAGAGATATGGATATGTGTATATATGTGTGTGTATGTATATATACCAGTATTAGAGGTGACACCCAATTATTTAAGAGTAATTTTTGGATGTATCCACTGTCAATAAACTGTCTACACAGAGTCCTAATCAAAATCATCAGTCACATCATGAAGATGGAGCTGTGTAGGTAGGCAGCAAAGTGAGGTTTTACCCAGAAATTAAAGAAGGTTTTGCTACCACTTTGAGGCCATATGTTTGACTCAACACTATATTGGTTGGCAAGTTCCCTTCTTAGAAGTGGTTCACTTAATGGCTGTAGCTGAACTAATGGGATTAAATCTTATAGCTATTTGCAGTGATCAAATGAATATGATGTTGCAAAAGTTACTAAGAATTTAAATGCACAAGACTTCCTAACACATAAGCAATTCGACTCATTTTTAAGCCAAATAAACTGGAATAATTGGGAAGTACCTAGGTGAAGTTGGAGAAAATGATTCTAGAGTTGGAGGAATTGTATTCAACTGATGCTTCACTCCTTACAAGTTTTGTAATCTTGGGCAAGTCATATCACTGCCTTATGCCTGTTTCCTCATCTTAAAAATAGGGTTGGAGTATAGCCTCTGAGGTTCTGTCTGGCTCTACATCTCTGGCCCTATAAATTGGTATTGGTTATTGGTAATGCTTTGAAATATTGTACTATAGTAGACAGAAAAGCAGCCCTGGGTTCAGGTTCTGCTTCTGATCCGTATCAGCTATGTAATCTCAGGCAAGAGGACGAAACACAGATTTAGGAACGCCTGGGTTCAGATCCTGCATCTATGATTTACTAGCTGTGTGATCATGTGGAAAGCAGAACTTGCTTGAAATTCAATTTCCTCATCTGTGAAATAAAGGGGCTGGACTAGATGGTATCTAGAAGGTAGACCTTCTAACTCTGAATCTTTGATCCCATGCTCATTTGTTCCAGAACACCAGCGAGATTTCATCAAGAGAAGGCAGTCACGAGGATTTACCTACCTACATCAATAAAAGCATCAGTCTATACAAAAAATCCTTTAATCTCAAACAGCTCACCTGTCATTGACTATCATATTGTTTGCTTAACTTTCACCTTTGTCAGGTGTGTTAATTTCCTTCCCCCAGTCACTTCTGAACAATTGGTAACCCTAACCTTGTTTTTTCATTTTCAATTCCTCTAAGTGAAGTACATTGCTTACACATATACACACACAAGTACAGGCACATGTGTACATGTGTATATGTGTATATACATATATCATCATTATTATAATCATCATCATTATTATTATCCCTGTGTTGCATATATAATAGGGTTTCCAAATTATTGTTTGTCCTTCCTTCTTGAAGAGGACCAATTGCATCATGTGGGTAATGTCTTGACTTACAGGTGAAGTGAATTTAAGTGAGACCTAGCTGTGCAGTCATTAGCCTCACTCTCTCCTCAATAGTTATTGGAATCAAGTGGCAGGATAAAAGTCAAGATGATTAGTGATGGTCCATTGGATATTCAAGTAAATGCTAGCAAAACAACTACATGAAAATTGAAAGCCTAGGTCCATACCATTGCATACATACTTTATTTAGTATTTTAAAATCTTCCTACATCTCTTTGGTTTCAAGATTTTCATCCCTTCATGTCTTTATATGTTTTGAAATCCCTATCCTTTACACTGGAAGACAGTATGGTAGAGTGAAAAAGAGGATGATATAAGAAGTGTCTGGCACAAAGGGATTCCGAGGAGGAAAATCGGGAAGTAAAAAAAAAAATGTGAGATTCTGGAGGGCAGAGCCAAGATGGCCCCATGAAGGCGGCATCTTACCGGAGCTCTCTCACAAGGTCTGTCAGATTCCTATAAAAAAGTGAATTTGAGCAGATTTGAGAGAGTCAGAAACCGCGAGCAGTCTGCGTGGGGCAAATTCCCGAGCTGGGAGAGTCTGAAAGGCCGGAGGCATGAACCTGTAGGCTCGGAGAGTGCTCTGTGCGGAGCTGCTCCAGACCAAGGTGGAAGCAGCTGGCCGGGAAATCAACGTGGGAGACAGGCTGGGAGAAAGCTGGGCGCCTGAACTGGCAGAGATACCTAGGCCTCCCAACACAGGAGGGCAGTCTGTGGAAGCGACAAGAGGCAGCGCAACGCCACCCATGAAACACCGTCTCCAGAAGTTTGCAGCCCAAATGTATTAAACATGGCTTCTTGAACTTCCAGGAGTTCTTCATATCCACGTAAACAGCTATAATCCCTTCCTTCCCCACCCAGAGAATCCCTCGGGGGAAAAAAAATAAAAGAATACTGGAACTGAGCAGAAATTAGTGGGGCTTCAGTGGTCAAATAGCAGAAGTTCATTAGTCCCATAGGGGCAGAGTCGGCAGGGGTCAATGCCAGGAGCCCAGATGTAACCTTGCTCCCCCAGGGGAAGTGCCAGACATCAGCTCAAACAACAAACAGCTGAGACCATTGCTGAAAAGCAAGTGCTGGAGAGCACCCACAGGGAGTAAGACGCCAGGGAGCCAGACGCCTCCCCCACACCTCAGGAAACTGAAGGTTATAATTCTAGACTCACAACCCCCAGAATAAGAAAGCGGGGACAGAAAGCCCTGAGGCCCACAGATAGATATTCGTTGTAAAGTCAGCAAAAGGCAAACCAACATGAAGAAGAACACAAAAAAACCGAGGACAATAGATTCTTTTTATGGAGACAGGCAGGATCAAAATACAAATATGCAAGAGGAAAGTAACGATATTGTAGATACATCAGATACCTCAAAAGGTAATATGAACTGGTCTCCAGCCCAAAAAGTGCTGCCGGAAGAGCTAAAGGAGGATTTTAAAAACCAAATTAGGGAGCTAAAAGAAAATATGGAAAAATGGAGAAAAAATCCACTGATGAAATCAAGTCCCTAAAGAATAAGATTGGCGAAACAGCTATGGAGATTCAGAATCTAGAGAGAGAAAAGGACACCCTGAGAGGCAAAATCAACCAATTGGAAAAGGAGACTCAAAAGCAAAATGTAAACACTAACTCATTTAAAATTAGACTTGAGCAAGTGGAAGCTAATGAATCTATGAGGCACCAAGAAGTAATAAGACAAAACGTAAAGAATGAAAAAATAGAAAAAAATGTGAAATATCTGATTGGCAAAACAACTGACCTGGAAAATAGATCCAGGAGAGACAATTTGAGAGTTATTGGTCTACCGGAAATCCACGATGAAAAAAAGAGCCTTGACAGTATCTTCGAAGAAATTATCAAAGACAACTGCCCAGAGGTCCTAGAACCAGAGGGCAAAATAGTCATTGAAAGAATTCACCGATCACCCCCTGAAAGAGATCCCAAACTGAAAACACCAAGAAATATTATAGCCAAATTTCAGAGCTATAAACTCAAGGAGAAAATACTGCAAGCAGCCAAAAATAAGCAATTCAAATATCGTGGAACTACAGTCAGGATCACGCAGGATCTCTCAGCTTCCACATTAAAAGACAGGAGAAATTGGAATATGATATTCCGAAGGGCAAACGAGCTGGGACTACAACCAAGGATCAACTACCCAGAAAAACTAAGCATAATTTTCCAGGCAAGGTGATGGACATTCAATGAAATAGGGGAATTCCAGACCTTCCTGATGAAAAGGCCAGAACTCAATGGAAAATTTGATCTCCAAATACAAAACTCAAGAGAGACATAAAAAGGTAACCAGGGGGAAAAACCCCACAAACCTTATTAACCAATAAGGGCAGGTTGTTTACATCTTTATGTGGGATTATATCATCTTATGTATGTTTTATATACACACACACACACACACACACACACACACACACACACACACACACACACATAAGTCATTCTTGTGAATGGTACAGCTATTATGACAAATGAAAGGGATATACATAGGTTGTGAATGCCTGTATAAGTTAACTGATGTAAAGATATAAAATATAAGTAAGAGATATAAAGGGAGGGCTATGAGGGAAGCGGTAAGGAGGTAGTAGAAAAGGGTAAATTACACCAAATGAAGTGGCACAAAAACATAGTAGAGGGAAAGAAGGGAGGGAGAAGAGCAGTATTTGAGCTTTACTGTCATCTGATCTAGTTCAAGAAGGGAATAACATACTCTGATAAGTTTAGAAATCTAACTTGTCCTACGGGAAGTGGGAGGGTAAGGGGGGAGAAAGGGAGGGGGGTGGGCAGAAGGGAGAGGAGAAGTAGCAAGTGGGTAACGGTAAGATGAGGGAGGGGAATAAAGAGGGAGGATTAACTGAGCAAAGCGGCAGTCAAAAGCAAAACTTTATTGAGGAGGAGAAGGGGAAAGGGAGAAATAAAAGCATAAACAGGGGGAATTAGGATGGAGAAAAAGACACAGATAGAAATCATAACCCTGAACATGAAGGGGACGAACATTCTCACAAAACAGAAGCAGATAGCAAAATGGATTAAAAACAATATTCCTACAATATGCTGTTTACAAGAAATGCATTTGAAACAGGGGGATACACATAGGGTAAAGGTAAAAGGCTGGAGTAAAATATATTGTGCCTCAGCTAAAGTAAAAAAAGCAGGTGGAGCAATCCTAATCTCAGACAAAGCAAAAGCAAAGATAGATTTAATTACAAGAGATAAGGAAGGACATTATATCCTGCTAAAAGGCACCTTAAATAATGAAGAAATATCATTGCTTAACATATATGCACCAAGTGGTAAGGCATACAAATTCTTAGAGGAGAGGTTAAGGGAGTTACAGGAAGAAACAGACAGCAAAACTATAATATTGGGAGACCTCAACCTCCCCCTTTCTGAACTTGATAAATCTAACCTCAAAATAAATAAGAAAAAAGTTAAGGAGGTAAACAGAATTTTAGAAAAGGCACATATGATAGACCTCTGGAGAAAACTGAATGGGGATAAAAAGGAATATACTTTCTTCTCAAAAGTACATGGCACAAAGTCAAAAATTGACCATGTACTAGGGCACAAAAACCTCACAATCCAGTGCAGAAAAGCAGAAGTAGTCAATGCATCCTTTTCAGATCATGATGCAATAAGAATCATTTTCAATAAAGTACCGTTGAAAAATAAGCTACAAACTAATTGTAAACTAAATAATTTAATTCTAAAGAATGAGTGGGTCAAAGAACAAATCAGAGAAACAATTAATAATTTCATTCAAGAGAATGACAATAATGAAACAACATACCAAAACTTATGGGATGCAGCAAAAGCAGTTCTTAGGGGAAGTTTTTTATCTCTAAAGGCATACATGAATAAAATAGGGAAAGAGGAGATCAATGGTCTGGGCATACAGCTGAAAAAGCTAGAAAAAGAGAAAATTGAAAACCCCCAATTAAATACCAAATTAGAAATACTGAAAATCAAAGGAGAGATTAATAAAATTGAAACCAAGAAAACTATTTAATTAATATATAAAACAAAGAGCTGATTTTATGAAAAAAACAATAAAATTGATAAACATTTGGCCAATTTGATTAAAAAATAGAAAGAAGAAAATCAAATTACCAGTATCAAAAATGAAAAGGGTGAGGTCACCTCTAATGAAGAAGAAATCAAAACAATAATTAGGAATTATTTTGCCCAACTGTATGCCCATAAATTTGACAACCTTAGAGATATGGATGAATATCTACAAAAACATAAACTGCCCAGGCTAACAGAGAAGGTAGTGAAATTTCTTAATAACCCCATATCAGAAAAAGAAATTGAGCATGCCATCAATGAACTCCCTAGGAAAAAATCTCCAGGGCCAGATGGTTTTACATGTGAATTCTCTCAAACATTTAAAGACCAACTAATTCCAATACTTTGTAGACTATTTGGGAAAATAGGTGAAGAAGGAGTCCTACCAAATTCATTTTATGACACAAATATGGTACTAATACCCAAACCAGGGAGAGTTAAAACAGAGAAAGAAAATTATAAACCAATTTCTCTAATGAATATTAATGCAAAAATTTTAAATAAAATATTAGCAAAAAGATTGCAGCAAATCATTACAAGAATAATACACTATGACCAGGTAGGATTTATTGCAGAAATGCAAGGCTGGTTCAATATTAGGAAAACTATTAGCATAATTGACCATATCAACAACAAAACTAACAGAAACCATATGATCATCTCATTAGATGCAGAAAAAGCCTTTGACAAAGTACAACACCCATTCCTATTAAAAACACTAGAAAGCATAGGAATAAGTGGAACCTTCCTCAAAATTATAAATAGCATCTACCTAAAACCATGAACAAGCATTATTTGTAATGGGGATAAACTAGATGCATTCCCAATTATATCAGGGTTGAAACAAGGGTGTCCATTATCACCCCTATTATTCAATTTGGTACTAGAAACATTAGCTGTAGCAATAAGAGAAGAAAAAGAAATTGAAGAAATTAGAATAGGAAAAGAAGAAACTAAATTATCACTTTTTGCAGATGATATGATGATTTATCTAGAGAATCCTAGAGAATCAAGTGAAAAAACTACTTGAAATAATAAACAACTTTAGCAAAGTTGCAGGATATAAAATAAACCCACATAAATCCTCAGCATTCCTATACATTACTGACAAAGCCCAACAGCAAGAGATAGAAAGAGAAATTCCATTCAAAGTTACTGAAGGCACTATAAAATATTTGGGAGTCTATTTGCCAAGACAAACCCAGGGCTTATATGAACATAACTATGGAACACTTTTCACGCGAATAAAGTCAGATCTAAATAAATGGAAAAATATCATTTGCTCATGGTTAGGCTGAGCTAAGATAATAAAAATGACAATTTTACCTAAATTAATCTATCTATTCAGTGCCATACCAATCGAACTACCAAAATTTTTTTTTACTGAGCTGGACAAAATAATAACAAAATTCTTTTGGAAAAACAAGAGGTCTAGAGTATCTAGGATATTAATGAAAAGACATGCTAGAGAAGGTGGCTTAGCCACACCGGATATTAAACTGTACTACAGAGCAGCAGTCATCAAAACTGCCTGGTACTGGTTAAGAAACAGAGGTGTGGATCAGTGGAATAGGATAGGTACACAAGTAGGAGAAATCAACAAGTTTAGCAGTCTACTCTTTGATAAACCCAAAGAGGCCAGTTTTTGGGCTAATAATTCACTATTTCACAAAAACTGTTGGGAAAATTGGAAAATGGTAGGGCAAAAACTGGGCATAGACCAACATCTTACACCATATACCAAAATAAAGTCCAAATGGGTTCATGATTTAGGAGTAAAAGCTGATACTATAAGTAATTTGGGAAAGCAAGGAATAGTTTACTTATCAGATTTATGGAAAAGTAAAGAATTCATGACCCAACAAGAGATAGAAAGCATTACAAAATGCAAAATGGATAATTTTGATTACGTCAAATTGAAATGTTTTTGTACAAAAAAAAGCCAATGCAACAAGAATTAGGAGGGAAGCAGAAAATTGGGAGAAAATCTTTGCAACTAGTATCTCTGATAAAGGCCTCATTTCTAAAATATACAGCGAACTGGGCCAAATATATAGAAATACAAGCCATTCCCCAATTGAGAAATGGTCAAAGGGTATGAACAGGCAGTTTTTCAGAGGAAGAAATTAAAGGTATCTATAGGCATATGAAAAAATGCTCTGGATCTCTACTGATTAGAGAAATGCAAATCAAAACAACTCTTAGATACCACATCTCTCCTGTCAGAGTGGCTAAAATAACAAAACAGGAAAATGATAAATGCTGGAAAGGATGTGGGGAAATTGGAACATTGTTGCATTGCTGGTGGAGTTGTGAACTGATCCAGCCATTTTGGAGAGCAGTTTGTAGCTATGCCCAAAGGGCTATAGATATGTTCATACCCTTTGACCCAGCAATACCACTTCTAGGGTTGTATCCCAAAGAAATCACACAAGCAGAAAAAGGACCCATATGTACAAGGATATTTATAGCA
Source organism: Trichosurus vulpecula (assembly GCF_011100635.1). Lineage (NCBI taxonomy): Eukaryota > Metazoa > Chordata > Mammalia > Diprotodontia > Phalangeridae > Trichosurus > Trichosurus vulpecula. Next base: position 250,038,947 of record NC_050578.1, read on the forward strand.
GCTCTTTTTGTGGTAGCCAAGAATTGGAAATCAAAGGGATGCCCATCAATTGGGGAATGGCTGAACAAGCTGTGGTATATGAAGGTGATGGAATACTATTGTGTCATAAGAAATGGGGATGATGCAGACTTCATAACAACCTGGAAAAACCTACACGACATAATGCTGAGTGAGCGGAGCAGAGCCAGGAGAGCGTTGTGCACAGCCTCAGATATATGGATTCTGTGAGGACCAACCCTGACATACTGCACTCTTCTCAGCAACCTAAGGGGCAAGGACAACTCCAGGGGACTCACGATGGAGAATGCTATCTTCATCCAGAGAAAGAACTGTGAAGTTTGAATACAGATCGAGGCACACTACATGCTGGCCTTTTTTGCTTCTCTTTTGTTTTTGTTCTTGGGTTGTTTTTTTTTTTTTGGTCCTGTTTCTTCTTTCTCATGATTCATTCCATTGGTCCAAATTCTTCTCCACAACCTGACTAGTGCATAAATTAATTCAATGCGAAGTTATACATGACAGTTATATGAGATTCCATGCTGTCTTGGGGAGGAAGGGGAGAGGGAGGGGAGAAAATTGGGAACTCAAAACTAGGTAGAACCGTGTGTGGTAAACTAAAAATAAATAAATTAATTAAAAAAAATGTCATCAAGAAGGAGATATTGATTCCAGATTGAGAGGAGCATGCCTCAGATGCTTTTTTTTTCAATAGTAAGAAGAAAGGGTAGAACATAGTAATTATTGATAACCTTTATATTTCTAGAGCTATGATTCTTCAACATCAGAAATGATCATATCATGAACTTATTAATCAAATGATTGATAACAGATTTGCATATTCAACTATAGTTTTATATATGCTGTTAGGTATGTGGTTTTGCATTTATGATGTCCTGTAAACTATATTTTTGCCCTGGTTTTGATACACTTGAAATAAACTAGTGTTAGTTAACAAAACTAAGTTAAATAAGACATTGATTAGAATCTTTATATATTTCTCAGATATTCTGGTTTTAAAGTTTCTATTTGAAATATAAAATTTAGTATTTTTGGAATTAATGACTATATGATCAACTTTCTCTGAAGCAAAGCAATATAGAGAGAAGATGGAGAAGAAAGAAATTTGAGGATTTTCACTAGATTTCAATTATCAGTGAATAATAGGTTTGGCAAAGGTAAGGAAATGGAAGATACTAGCAGTAGTCATAATGTACAAGACATTTCCCTTTACTTTCCTCACTCCTTAGTGGAGTAGATGAAGTTGTCAATGGAAAGCAAAATGGGAAAAATATAAAAAGAACATACAAATTGAAAGAGGGAGAGAAGTCATGGGATTGGATAATAAAAAAGTAGAAGACAATAAATCATTAAGTGTTTCCCATGTTCTAAATAATGTTATTGTTGCTAGCAATAAAAGATAAAAAAGAAACAGTACCTCCCCTCCATGTGCTTAATTCAACAGGAGATGAGCACAAGTAAAGAGATTGTTCTACTCTGATTAGAAAGATCTTTTCTTTTTTGTTTTATTTTTGACTCTGTTTCATTTAGTTTTATTATATTTTGTTCTACTTCCTAATGTTAAACTGATTTAGCCTGTATATTATTACCAGGTTAAACTCTCAATGTCTTTGTCCATAGGACCAACATGATTGTGGAGGATATTTCATATGTACATTGAAAACTGGTAGAACGTGATGCCACAAATCTCTGGATTACATTTAGCACAGACACCATTAGAATGGAGATATGAAGGCAGGGTTACTTCATTTTTATATTTTTCCTCTATGTATAGGAAGTATGTGTTAGTTTCATGAGTTTCAAATTTGCTAGTACTGATTCAAACAACTTTAATCGTTGTGCTTTTCTTTCAGCATCCAAGAAAGACAAGAGATTTTTATATATAAACATAAAGATTGTTACCTGTAGAGTGACAACACTAGTATTAGAAAGTACATTTTTCTATTCAAAATTTGCAAAAACAAACAAACAAAGCAACAACATTGCCTTGTCCCTGGAAGATTAGAATCAATTGAGGCTTAAATGTTCTAGCTATAAAAGATAAATGATTTTACCTTATTGGTACAGTTTCTTAGCATTTCATTTTCTTTCCTTTTTTCATTCATCAGTAATTTCGTCATTGTCAAGTAATATTTTCTTAGTTCATAATCTAATGAATCAGCTTCATCCTGAAACAAGTTATTTGCTTTTTGAGCAAGCTATCACATTTCAGAAAATTCTTAATGGACTCAAGCAATGGACTAATGATAAAATTGATGAGTCTAAAATGCCCAATTTTACTCATTCACCTTTGAACTTGGAGGATATCTCACAAACTTTTTTTTTAGTGCACTTTTGATTTGAGGATGACAAAGTAGATGAAATTGGAAAAAGATGATAAAAACTTCCATGAAAACATCGAAATTTGCACTATAATATTGTGAGTTGCCAATGACTGAGAGGAAGAAATATTTTATAATTATAAATGTCATGTTTATCCAAGTCAGCTGCTATAAGTGAGAATTAATTTTGATATTCATAATTGAGAGTTCTATCTACTTCCCATGCCATTAAACTGGTGTTCCTTCTATTTGGCAACATGATTTCTTAAAATGGTTTGCTAAAACTTTCCTTTGCTCGGTGCCTCATGCTTAATCTCTTATTGAGACAATCTTGGAAATTCTAAACACATCAGGGTAAGAAATTTCAATGAACACCCAAATCAAGTAGCTACTTTTGTTCATCATGAAAATTAGGTCTTGCTAAATGTAGTCATAACTATAATTGTATCTTGAGTCAAAATCTAATAACATGAGGCTCGGAAGCAGGTAAGACCTCAGTCCCATTTCCTTCACTCTACATTAGTTTCAAGGCACTCAATTGTGTTGACCTCTGCCAAAGCCATAGCTTATGAGCCCACATCAGCATGTTTAATTTTACAAAATCAACTTGAAGAGTCACATTAGTTCCAAGATAAAGATATTTAAGGCAATAACAAGATAAGTAATAAGAAAGTTTTCTCCCTGTGAGAAATGGATATTTCTCTTATATTTAATAACTAATTATCAAATCAAGAAAAAGGGTTTTTTTTCCTTTTTTACTTCCTCTTCCAGAAATCAACAGTACAGGAAATTTCTCTTAAAGATTTACGCAGGCTAAGATCTAATCAGGCAATAGAATAAATTCTAAGGTTTGAGAAATGGGTGTATTCCTGCTCAATGTCTGCTCAGACATATCTGGGGAAGTACTGATTCTCCTTTTTGGTAAGACAGGTGACATGGAAATTGATGTTTCTTTGGCCAAGATTTGGGTGACCCAAGCCACATACCCCAAGACCTTCATTTTAATATAACCCACCTCCCATTGTGATAAACAATCAGAGTTGACTGGTACCCCTCAGGAACACCTACTCTTCAAAGGGCATATAAACTGTAAGCCCAAATCCATGAGGGGTCTTTGGTCTAAGAAAGATGGCCAAATGAACATTCTCTTATTAATAAATGTGCTGGACTTATTAATAAAATGATTACATTATCCAGAAACTATGCCTCCTAATCCCTTTTAATCACCATATCCCATACACATATTTATACTCTATCCCATTGATTGTCACACCACCAGGGAGGAAGAGACTCACAAAGAGCAAAGGAACACATCCAGAGCAAAGCCCTGAGGACCTACTAGTAGTTATAGTTCATGTGAGAGAAAAAGGAAAAGAAAGAACTATAAATAGACACTGGCTGTTCAAACAATGATGAGGTATTTAGAAATCCACACAGTACTACCAACAGTGTTTTAATATCTTCCATCATCAGATTTTCCCCCTACACCACTCTCTTTGACCAGAAGTTTAAAGTTATGTCACAAATTCAAACTAGATTTCATTTCAAAAAAGAAACTTTGGAACATCCCCTATAACTTATCTGAAACAACTCCCTGGCTGCCTTCCTGAGTGCAAGCCTTGTACAAATGTTACTAACTCCAGAATAGGGCAGAAAGAGAATGTTTACTGAAGTTCCTTTTCTGGCCTTCTGGGAAAGATTCTGACTTTCCTGGTCAGGCTTGTGTTTGACAATTTCACTTTTCAAGATGACTTTTTTTGTTCTTAATCTAGCATAGCCTAAACTACCCAGACAATTTTCCATCAGGAGGTGGCCAGAAGACAAATGTTTCCAGCAGGAGGGGTTTTCATTTTCCTTCCTATTTGAGATTTTTTTCTTCTATAAGAGAGTTTTGATTGCTGAAGTACACCTGGCTGATGAAACACAGTATTGAAGTTCACATGTGGGAAAGAGAATTAAAAAAGATTTCATTATTATTGTAATTTTTCCCCTGACCTTATATATCCTGGACCCTAATTCAGAGTTAACACGATAGTAGATGAAGAAAGGATAGCACTTGATAGAATATTTGATGTTTCATGTGATTATTTGACTCAGATGGATCATTAAGTCTGTGCATCCATTTTTATCATGATTGATAATTGCCTTGAGATATACTTCATTTTTCCCACAACACAACAGAAGCAATTCAATCCAACAAATATTTATTAAATCCCTATATGTTCAAGACACCATAAAGGATGATGGAAGCACAAAAACAGACACCTTCTCTAAAAATTAGTCCTTGACTCGACAGAATATATTTTGTTGGGTATATACAACATGGCCTCCTTAATCTGTAAAATTTTGTATCTCTAGGTAGATAGATGGATGGATAGATGGATGAAGAGATAGATAGATAGATAGATAGATAGATAGATAGATAGATAGATAGATAGATAGATTGAGAGAGAGAGACACACACACACACACACAGAGTTAGGTAGGTAGATAGATATCATGCATTTACTAATTTTGTATATACTACCTTATTGTCACAATAGAATTCATGCTCCTTGACTTCAGGGATTTTTCAACATTCCTTCCTTCCTTGCTTCCTTCCTTCTTTCCTTGCTTCCTTCCTTCCTTGCTTCCTTCCTCCTTCTTTACATCTTTCTTTCATCCTTAATGCTTCAAAAAGTTCCTGACAAAAAATAGATATTTAAATGTTTGAATTGTACTACCTCTCATTCTTCTGATTTTCTTTTTTCTATTTGACATAATTGCATTTCTGACTAGGAAGAATGGCATAAAGTTCTCCAGTTTAAAAATCATGTTCCTTGATTGTCTGATTTAGAGTGTACGTCCTCGAGCTACCAGTTAATGGCCTAACTGACTAGGAGTTAGTCACTTGTCCCTGCAAGTAGGTTGTTTCCTGGAAATATTATAATTTATTTTCATTCAATTGTAATTTTAATTCTATTTTTGTGACTTGTTGAGATGTCCCTCATGTTGCCATTAGTGTGGAGATAACTGAAGGAATGACAGTTGTGGCTGCCTTTATTACAGATCTTACATTTCCTTTAATTCTCTCAGCCAGTTAAAACTTATCCCTTTCAGAAAGGTAAGTTGTACAAAAATATGACCCTAGACTTAGAGGTAAGAAATATTTGAGACTATCTAGTACATATGTCTGAGTCTACAGATGAGAAAGTTTATTCTTAGGGACCTGAAACAAATTGACTAAATTAGGAATGCATAGAGCTAGATTTGAACCAAGATTTGTCACTTTTTTCATAAGTCTTTGATTTTGATGACTAAAATTCAACCGAGATTTGCAGAGAAATTTGTTCTTGACTATACCCAGGCCGGAAATTACATATTACAAGAAATTTGTACTAAGTCAATATCTATCTATTTATCTATCTGTCTATCATCTATTGTCTATCATCTATCTCTATCTGTGTGTGTGTGTGTGCATTCTTGTCCATTGGGAAATGGGCAATCTTCAGACACGTGGGGCCAATGACAATCATTATTAGACTATAAAATGTTATGGTTCCTTTGCAAGGAAGAGTTAATACTGATTCTGGGAAGACCTGAAACACCTAAGCCTCATAGTAAGGGGCTATAAGTGTGTAGGAGGCAGTAAATAAAATGATTGATTTGGGAGATAATTTATATCACCTGTTCAATAAATCTAGAATCTTGCCAATTTGAAAATTTTACAATGTTAGCAGATTACTCTTTCATTTCTTTTCATCAGTTCTCCATACAGGATCCACCTAACAAACAAGAGACCTCTACCTATGATTATTTGACTATTTTATGAAAGCTACTGCAGCATTCAAACTATCAATCTGCCTGTACCACTGTCTTTTTCAGGAATTCTTTTCCTTGATAATGACTTCCTGTGTTATTTCTCACCATCATTTGGGAATACGTCATGATCATTGTGTGCGTATGTATGTATGTGTATAAGTATATGTGCATGTGTATTATGTATATACCCAAACACATGTGTGCATGTTCATGCATACATATATATGTATGTGTGCATAAATACTCTATAGAAACACTTATATGTATGTGTTTATTCCTCCCCCTTCCCCATGAGTCTTAACTGTAGCCTCTAGGTCCCCTCCAGCTCTAAATCTGTGCTCTGATAATCCTTTGGATCACTTTGACTTGTGATTCTTTTGAGATCTCGGTACTCAAGGAGACATTAGAACTCAAGAGATTTTCCTTTGAGACTAAAAATGTTAGTTGGCATCTAAAAGTAGCAAGTTGAATGTACTTTCCGAAAGAATGCTTTCTATGTATGTTATTTTTCCTTTTCTCTGAAGACAAACCCATTGCTTTTCACTCTGATTTGAATGTTACACTTTCCCATATGCATATCTCCATACTGCTTAAAGCTAGGGAGCTATAAATCCAGGCAGTCTGTACTTAAGCAGGGAAAGATACAAAATGAGAAGTTTGTCATTGCTTCCACATGGTATTTAAGTCAGAAAGTGCTTGAATGATTTGAGTACCTCCTTCAACAAAGAGAGTTGATGATCATGAAGACAGATCTATTGCTGATGAATGAAGGTCCCTCCTGTGATTTATTATAGCTTTGCTCTGGCAATGCCTAGTTATGGCTGAGAAGGCATGTTCATTATGAAAGCTGCTTTTCAGGGACTTACACCTTTGGTCAAAAGTTACCCAACTACATGAAAATTGACTTTTTAAAATGTTCATTTAACCCCCTCCCTCCCTAACCCTGACCCTGGTTGGGCAAAAAATATGTTGTGATATATTTTTAGTTATTCTAGCATAGCAAGAATGGCTTTCCTGTTGTCTGGCTATATTTCACTGACTCAATAAACAGCTCATTTTCTAAACTTCAAACATATCACTGACACTTTTTACACATCAATACTTTCAATGTGCTTGAAAACACTTGGCTATGAAAGAACAAAGTGATTTTTTTAAATGAAAATCCATTTAACCTTACATATCATTACATATGTATGTGTGTATATATACACACATATATTTGTGTTTGTATAAAGGCTCACATATTTACATGTATACATATAAGTTAAATCAGTATCAAATATATTCAAACAAATAACGAAGATAGTAAATAGTAAAATACATATGGGGCAACTAGGAGGCACAATGCTGGGCCTGGATTCTGGAAGACTCCTCTTTGTGAAATCAGATCTGGCCTCATTCACATTTTAGCTGTGTGACCTTAGGCAAGTCATTTAAACCTGCTTGCCTCAGTTTCCTTATATTAAAAACAATCTAGAAAAAGAAATAACAAGCCACTTCGATATCTTTGTCAAGAAAACCCCAAACAGGGTGGCAGTCAGACACTACTAGAACAACTGAACAACAACAATATGCAATGCACACATGAGTTGTGTAAACATGCATATATGTTGACAAGCATTAGCAGATATATTCATGCATCATTCATAAATATATATGACTGAATTGAACTCCTTCTTTATCACAGTTGCCACCTCACAGAGTCCCTCTCTTCCTTTGAGAGACAGCTCATGCATCATTTTCTACATTAATCTCTTTTTGATCCATCAACTGTTGATGTCCTCCCTCCTAAATGACCTGGTTTTTAAATATTGGTCTGGAAATATCTGTATATTTTCACTTTATAATTATGCTGTATATATTTGTATCTGGACTTGCTTTGCCTATTAGAACAGAGGTCCCCGGAGAGTAGAGATTGCTTTATTCTTTGTACTTGTGTTGCCAGTGCTGAACACAATTCCTGCCACAGAAAAGGGGCTTAATAATCACATAATGATGGATTATGCGATATATGCTGTGTGATACAGTGGAGAGAGGGCCAACCTTGGAATTAGGGCAACTGAGTTCAAGGTACTGCTTCTGACATGGAGTCTATGTGACCAAGTGCAAATCATTTAATCTCCCAATCAATAAAAAATATCAAGTCATTATTAAGCACCCAGTATGGATGAGGAACTGTGCTAAGCCAAAGGAATACAATAAAAAAATGAAATAGTTCCTGCATTCCAAGATGGTGAAATACTACTATTAGACACAACATGTGCATATATAACCATACGCAAAATGAATGAGAGGGTTTTTTTTTCTCTTGTGGTTCAGGGTGGAAGAGGATAAGAAGAGACTCATGTCAAATTCAGTACTAGAGGTGATCATGGAAGGCAACCATATATTTTAAAAGGTAGAGGTGAAGACAGAGGACATTCCACTTATAGGGTACATAGCATATGCAAAGGTATAGACACTGGAGGTTCAGTGTCATGCAGAGTCAGTTTCCCCAAGAAATTCTCTAAGAATATAAATAGAAAGGTAGTTGTCAAACTGCTCTAGCAGAGACTTTCCTTGCTGGTCAATCCTCACACTAGTGAAGTAACAGATCACAAGTAGATAGATAAATTCATTGATTGATAGTAGGTACTTAATATTTATGCCCTTCCTTTTCTCTTTCACCTTCCTCTTTCCCTTCCCTCCCACTCCTTCTTATTCCCTTTCCTTTTCCTCCCCCATTTCCTAAACCTTCTCTTTCTCCTTCCCTCTCCAATTTCCTTCCCCTTCCCCACCATTTTTCTTCCTTTCCCCTTCCCCTTCTTCTTTCCCTTCCTGTCTTCTACCACTTTTCCTTCCCCTTCCCTTCTTCCTACCTCTCTCCCTAATTACCTTCCTCATTTTCTAGCTTCCTTTTAACAGTTGCTTTTATTTATATTTCCAGAACTTTATCTCAGTGCTTAGCACATCAAAGGCACTTAATACATGTTTGATATACCTACTGATGCACACATTATCTTCCTGCCATGAGGATAGCGTTTTTTTTTTCATTTTTTTCCCAATCCTCAGAAACTAGCTCATGGCCATGGACCTAGTTATCACTTAATAATTTCTTCTCGAATGATTAATTCTTCCAAGTGTCTGAGCATCTTTGAAAAAAATGTCCAGATGACTCCATGGATGCTACATTGGGGCTTAATGTAATGTATAAGGAATTTGATCTAAGGGGGAGAGAGTATGTTTGCTTTTCAGGTCAAAGAGCTCCACAGTTTGGGGCAAATAGCCAAAGAGATATTGTGGGAGGAAGAGTGGCTCCCAGGTCTAGGAAAGCTATCACAATCTCTTTGTTCCCAATTTCCCAGAACAATTTTTAGTAGATTCTTCCAATCGGTACCCAGACAGCCTTTGCTGGATCCTTCAGTTGTGTATTACATAGCTTTTGAAGCTCATTCTCACCAGAAAATTATTGCTATTGGCACCTGAAACCAGCAGAGAACCCCAGGCCTCTCAACACAGGACAGGAGTCTGTCGAAACAATGAGAGACAGCAGTGCATTGCCTGGATGTGAGACATCTACTCCTGAGGCTTGCAGCCCAAAGGTTTGAAATGTGCCTTTTTGAAATTCCAGGCGACATGATGGCCAGGTAAATGGCTCTAATCCCTCCCTCCCTGACCCAGAGAATTGCTTGGAAAAAATGCTGAAACAGAGGACACAAAAGTGGGTCTTCAGTGGCTGAGCAGTGGGAGTTCCTGAGTTGCAGAGGGGCAGAGCCAGCAGAGGTCAACACTAGGAGCCCAGATGTACCTTTGCACAGGCAGGGAAAGTGGCAGACACCAGTACAGACAACACACAGCTGAGACCATTGCTGAAGAGCAACAGTGCTGGAGAGCAGCCACAGGGGAAAAGGAGACTTCAGGCAGCCAGACCCCTCCCCCACACCTCAGGAAATTGAAGACTATAATACACAAAGCCAGTAACTACACTCACAATCCCAAGAACAAGAAACCTGGGACAGAGATCCCTGAGCCCCAAAATCAGAAATCCACTGTGAAGCCAGGAAAAAGCTAACCAATATGAAGAAGAACACAAAAAAGCTGAGGACTATTGATTCTTTTTATGGAGACAGGGATGATCAAAATACCAATTCGAAAAAGGATAGCATTGACAACATACCCACATCTGACACCTCAAAAGGAAATATGGACTGGTCTTGAGCCCAAAAAGCATTACTGGAAAAGCTAAAGGAAGTTATTAAAAACCAAATTAGGAAGGTAAAAAAAAATGGAAAAATGAAAAAAAAAACTGACCAAGTCAAGTCTTTAAAAAATAAGATTGGCAAAATGGCTATGGAGATTCAGAATCTAAACAGAGAAAATGACACCCTGAAAGGTAAAATCAACCAATTGGAAAAGGAGACTCAAAAGCAAAATGAAGACAGCAACTCATTAAAAATTAGAATTGAGCAAGTGGAAGCTAACAACTCCATGAGGCATCAAGAAGTAGTAAAACAAAATGTAAAGAACAAAAAAAACAGAAGAAAATGTGAAATATCTGATTAGAAAAACAACAGACCTGAAAAATAGATCCAGGAGAGACAATTTAAGAATTATTGGTCTACCAGAAATCCACAATGAAAAAAAGCCTTCACTGTATCTTTGAAGAAATGATCAAAGATAACTGCCCAGAGGTCCTAGAACCAGAGGGTAAAAGAGTCATTGAAAGACTCTACCATTCAACCCCTGAAAGAGGTCCCAAGTTGAAAACTCCAAGAAATAGTATAGCCAAATTTCAGAATTACAAAATAAAGGAGAAAATACTGCAAGCAGCCAAAAAGAAACAATTCAAACATCGTGGAACTATAGTCAGGATCACCCAGAATCTTTCAGTTTCTACATTAAATGACAAGAGAAAGTACAATATGATACACTGAAGGGCAAAGGATCTGGGACTACAACCAAGGATCAACTACACAGCAAAATTGAGTATAATTTTTCAGGCAAGGAGATGGACATTCAATGAAATAAGGGAATTCCAGACCTTCCTGATGAAAAGGCCAGTACTCAATGGAAAATTCCATCTTCAAATGCAAAACTCAAGAGAGACATAAAAAGGTAAATGGAAAAGGTAAATGGGGAAAAACCCTCACAAACCCTATCAATCAATAAGGGCAAATTATTTATAGCTTTATATACTATTATATCATCGTATGTATGTTATATATATATATATATATATATATATATATATATATATATATATATATATATGTATATATATTATATATATATCAATCTTGAGAATAGTACAGTTATTATGACAATTGAAAGGGATACACATAGACTATGGATATCTGTATAAAATAACTGATATAAGGATGAAAACATCATTAAGAGATGTAAAGGGAGGGTTATGGGAGAAGAGGTGGGGAGGTAGTAGAAGGGGTAAATAACATTAAATGAAGAGGCACAAAAACACATTATAGTAGAGGGAAATAAGGGAAGGAGAAGAGCAGTATTTGAGCTTTACTCTCATCAGATTTGGTTCAAGAAGGGAATAACATACCCTGATAAGTATAGAAATCTTATTTGTCCTACAGGCAGTAGGAGGGGAAAAGGGAAAAAAGGGAGGGGGTGGTCAGAAGGGAGGGAAGAAGTAGCAAGTGAAAAATGGTAAGATAAGGGAGGGGAATCAAGAGGGAGGGTAAACTGAGGAAGGCAGGGTCAAAAGCAAAACTTTGTTGAGGAGTGGAAGGGGAAAGAGATAAATAAAAGCATAAACAGGGGGGAAATAGGATGGAGAAAAAGACACAGATAATAATCAAAACTATAGATGTGAATGGGATGAATTCTCCCATAAAACAGAAGGGCATAGCAGAATGGATTACAAACCATAATCCTACAATATGCTGCTTACAAGAAACGCATTTGAAACAGGGGGATACACACAGGGTAAAGGTAAAAGGCTGGAGTAAAATATATTATGCTTCAGCTAAAGTGAAAAAAGCAGGTGTAGGAATCCTAATCTCAGACAAAGCAAAAGTAAAGGTAAATCTAATTAAAAGAGATAACGAAGGACACTACATCCTGCTAAAAGGCACTATAAATAATGAAGCAATATCATTGTTTAACATATATGCCCCAAGTGGTATGGCATGCAAATTCTTAGAGAAGATGTTAAGGGAGTTACAGGAAGAAATAGGCAGCAAAACTATAATAACGGGAGACCTCAACCTCCTCCTCTCTGAACTTGATTAATCTAACCTCAAAATAAACAAGAAAGAAGTTAAGGAGGTGAATAGAATTTTAGAAAAGGCAGATATGATAGACCTCTGGAGAAAACTGAATGGGGATAAAAAGGGAATATGCTGTTTTCTCAGAGATACATGGCACATACTCAAAAATTGATCATGTACTAGGGCATTAAAAACCTCACAATCTAGGGCAGAAAGGCAGGAACACTCAAAGCATACTTTTTGGATCACTATGCAATAAAAATTATTTGTAATAAAGAACCATGGAAAAATAAGCTAAAATTAATTGGAAACTAAATAATCTAATTCTAAAGAATGAGTGGGCCAAAGAACAAATCATAGAAACAATTAATAACTTCATTCAAGAGAATGACAATAATGAGAAAACATGCCAAAACTTATGGGATGCTGCAAAAGCAGTTCTTAGGGGAAGTTTTATATCTCTAAATGCTTACATGAATAAAATAGAGAAAAAGGAGATCAATGAAATGGGCATGCAACTGAAATAACTAGAAAAAGAATGAATTGAAAATCCCCAATTAGATGACAAATTAGAAATACTGAACATCAAAGGAAAGATTAATAAAATCAAAATCAAGAAAGCTGTTTAATTAATAAATAAAACCAAGATCTGGTTTTATGAAAAAAAAATAAAATTGAGAAAACTTTTGGTCGACTTGATTTAAAAAAAAAGAAAGAAGAAAATCAAATTACCAGTGTCAAAAATGAAAAGGGTGAATTCACCTCCAATGAAGAGGAAATCAAAACAATAATTAAGAATGATTTTGTCCAATTGTGTGACCATAAATGTGATAACCTAAGGCATAGAGATGAATATCTACAAAAATATAAATTGCCCAGGTTAACAGAAGAGGAAGTAAAATTTCTAAATATCCCCACCTCAGAAAAGGAAATTGAGCAAGCCATCAATGAACTCCCTAAGAAAAAATCTCCTGGGCCAGATGGTTTTACATGTACATTTTATCAAATATTTAAAGAACAATTAATTCCTATACTTTACAGACTATTTGGGAAAATAGGTGAAGGAGTCCTACTAAATTCTTTTTTATGACACAAATGTGGTAATAATACTGAAACCAGGAAGATTCAAAACAGAGAAAGAAAATTATAGACCAATTTCCCTAATGAATATTGATGCGAAAATTGTAAATACAATATTAGCAAAAAGATGTCAGCAACTTATCAGAAGAATAATACACTACAACCAGGTAGGATTTATTCCAGCAATGTAAGGCTGTTTCAATATTAGGAAAACTATCAGCATAATTGATCATATCAACAACAAAACTAGCAGGAACTATACGATCATCTCAATAGATGCAGAAAAAGCCTTTGACCAAATACAACACCCATTCCTATTAAAAACACTAGAAAGCATAGGAATAAATGGAGCCTTCCTTAAAATTATAAATAGCATCTACCTAAAACCATCAACAAAGATTATTTATAATGGGGATAAGTTAAATGTATTCCCAATAAGATCAGGGGTGAAACAAGGATGTCCATTATCACTCCTACTTTTCAATTTGGTACTAGAAATGTTAGCTGTAGCAATAAGAGAAGAAAAGAAGTTGAAGGAATTAGAATAGGCAAAGAATAAACTAAATTATAACTTTTTGCAGATGATATGATGATTTACTTAGAGAATCCTAAAGAATCCAGTAAAAAAACTATTTGAAATAGTAAACAACTTCAGCAAAGTTGCAGGATATAAAATAAACCCACATCAATCCTTAGCATTTCTATACAGTACTAACAAAGCCCAACAGCAAGAGAGAGAAAGAGAAATTCCATTCAAAATTACTGTAGACACTATAAAATACTTGGGAGTCTATCTGCCAGGACAAACGCAGGGACTACATGAACATAATTATGAAACACTTTTCATGCAAATAAAGTCAGATCTAAATAAATGGAAAAATATCAGTTGCTCATGGTTAGGCTGAGCTAATATAATAAAAATGACATTTTTACATAAATTGCTTTATCTATTCAGTACCATACCAATCGAACTACCAAAAAATATTTTACAGAGCTGGATAAAATAATAACACAATTCATCTGGAAGAACAAGAGGTCTAGAATATCTATGGAATTAATGAAAAGAAATGCTAGGCAAGGTGTCCTAGCCATACTAGGTATTGAACTGTACTACAAAGCAGCAGTCATCAAAACTACGTGGTACTGGCTAAGAAACAGAGTCATGGATCAGTGGAATCAGTTAGGCACACAAGACACAGTAGTCAATGTCTATAGCAATCTACTCTTTGATAAACCCAAAGAATCCAGCTTCTGGGCTAAGAATTCACTATTTCACATAAACTGCTAGGAAAATTGGAAAATGGTAAGGGAGAAATGGCACAGACCAATATCTTACACTATATACCAAAATAAAGTCAAAATGGGTTCATGATTTAGGAATAAAGGCTGATAGTACAAGCAATTTGGGAGAGCAAGGAATAGTTTATCAGATAGGTATCAGATTTATGGAAAAGCAAAGGATTCGTCATAATGAGATAGAGAACATTACAAAATGCAAAATAGATAATTTTGATTATGTTAAATTGAAATGTTTTTGTATAAAAAATGCCAATGCAACAAAGATTAGGAGGGAATCAGAAAACTGGGAGAAAATCTTTACAACTAGTGTCTCTGATAAAGGTCTCATCTCTAAAATATACAGGGAACTGAGCCAAATCTATAGGAATCCAAGCCATTCCCCAATTGTGAAATGGTCAAAGGATATGAACAGACAGTTTTCAGAGGAAGAAATTAAAGCTATCTATAGGCATATGAAAAAATGCTCGAAATTACTACTGATTAGAGAAATGCCAATCAAAACAACTCTTAGGTACCACATCTCTCCTGTTAGATTGGCAAACATGATAAACAGGAAAATGATAAATGCTGGAGAGGATGTGGGAAAATTGGAAGATTGTTACATTGCTGGTAGAGTTGTGAACTGATCCAGAAACTCTGGAGAGCAATTTGGAACTATGCCCAAAGGTGTATAAAAGTGTTCATACCCTTTGACCCACCAATACCACTTCTAGGGTTGTATCCCAAAGAGATCACACAAGTTGTAAAAGGATCCATATGTACAAAAATATTTATAGTGGCTCTTTTTGTAGTAACTAAGAATTGGAAATCAAGGGGATGCCCATCAATTGGGGAATGGCTGAACAAGTTGTGGTATATGAAGGTAATGGAATACTATTGTGCTATAAGAAATGGGGATGAAACGGACTTCTTAGTAACCTGGAAAAACCTACACGATATGATGCTGAGCGAGCAGAGCAGAATCAGGAATACATTATACATAACCACAGATATATGGATTCTGTGAGGACTAACCCTGATAGACTTCACTCTTCTCAGCAATACTAGGTGCAAAGACAACTCCAAAGGACTCATGAGGGAGAGAACTATCTACATCCGGAGAAAGAGCTATGGATTCTGAATGCAGATTGAGGCACACTTTATGCTCGCCTTTTTTTCCCCTTTGTTTTTTTTCCTCTTTTTTATTTTTATTTTTTTGGTTTCATTTCTTCTTTCTCATGATTCATTCCATTGGTCATAATTCTTCTTTACATCTTGACTATTGTGTAAATATGTTCAATGCGAAGTTATATGTAGAAGACATATTGGATTCCATGCCATCTTGGGGAGGGAGATGGTGGAGGCGGGGAAGAAAATCTGTAACTCAAAATTATGTGGATTAAATTATTTATGTTGTAAACTAAAAATAAAAAAAAAATCTCAAAAAAAAGAAAATTATTGCTATTGTCCTTGCCCAGGGTAGGCCAGGCTGAGGGAAATTTAACAATATGAATGTCATGACAATAAATCATCTATTATAATAAGCTTGAATCAACCAACTTAAGTTGAAAAACAAAAGCTTCACTCAACTAAAAGTGTTTTCAAAATTGGCATGAGATTAATCGTGGTTTTCATCTGAAGTCATTGATGCAGTGGAAAAACAACTGTGAAACCACCATTGGAGGATGTAGGTTCAAATGCAGTATATGAACTTTGTCATCTGTATGACTTTGGAAAAAATCATTTAACCCCCCTTAGCCTCAGTTTCTTCAATTGCAAAATGAGATGGCTAAATAATAATAGCTAACATTTATGTATCATTTTAAAGTTTGAAAAGGTCTTTTCAAATATTTCATTTTATCCTAAGAAAAAGCCTTGACCCTAGTAATATTATTATCCCCATTTTAGAGATGAGAAAACTAAGGCAGAGATAGATTAAATGACTTGCCCAGTGGAAGACAGCTAGGTTAGGGAGTGAGGCTGGATTTGAATGCATGTCTTCCTGATTCCAAGGCTAATATGTTATTCACTATGCCACCTAATTAATTTCTGAGTTTTTTTTTAACGAATTCTCTTATCTGCATTGAAGAAAACATGATTTGAAGATGTGTAGTAATTAACAGTATGCACCATTTCTGATATTGGATTGTTATATGATTCACTACTATGAAAAAGATTTTCGTGCTCCATTAATATGACATACCAGAAATATATATAAGATCAGTTTGAGTCTGTAAAATTGGGAAAATAAAACCCAGAGACTCTAAAATATGTTGAGAGAAATCAATTGTACTAACATGAAAAGTGCTTTTCCAACCCAAATATACTATATAAATGCCAATCATTGCAATTGTCAGGGCAGCCAAGTGGTGCAGTGGATTTCCACCAGCCATGGAGTCAGAAAGACCTGAGTTCAAATCTGGCCTCAGACATTTACTAGCTGTGCAACCCTGGGCAAATCACTTAACCCAGTTGGCCTTCATTTTCTCATCTGTAAAGTGATCTGGAAAAGAAAATAGCAAATCACTTGAGTATTTTTGCCAAAAAACCCCAAAAGAAGTCACGAAGAGTTGGAGATCTCTGAAACATTTGAAGAGCAACAACATTGCAATTGTTATTAATGACATTCTTACTGTTATCATATGAGCTCCCCAAACTCCATTAAACCATCACCATTTGTAAAACAATCATATCTAGATTTGTCTGTTCATGTAATTATCTTCTATTTAGGCTCTATGTGTGGTTTACATAGATTTTTTTCTGGTTATAAGTATTTATATCTGTATCTACATATGTATCTATTTATATATTATGTTATAGGGAATAACACACAGATATATGACATATTCACATGGCAAATATTTTTATATGTAGTTATATATAGCATACATTATATATAATGCATTATATATGCATAAATCATGCATAATGTATAGATTATATATGTACATGCACATGAATATATGTGTACATGTGTCTACATTTATATCATATAATAAGTCACCTTTTATATAGCAAAAACATACAAAATACACATACATATATACACATATGCATATGCATATATATACACCTCTGTATATATGCAGAAATGCATGGATATATACATAACTATATACATAAATATATACGTATAGGTGTATATGTGTTTAGATAGATAGATAGATAGACATAGAAATAGAGATATAAATATAGATGTAGTTACACACATATGCTTAGTATTCATATTAAGAGTTAAAAATTTCCCAATATGTCCTTATTATCCTATCACATAATGCAACTCTTTGGTACATGAATTATTTTTAATGCTGTATTTGGATGTATGTGTTGCTGAGGGAGGACTAGCACCTCTGCTATGAGGGCTTGCTGAGCCCTTTTTTTCAGTATTTTTTGGGGTCTCCTTTAGCAAGCTGTTGACTTGGCTTTTTTTCATGACTTTCTTGCATCACTCTCATTTTTCTTCCCAATTTTTCCTCTACTTCTGTTACTTGATTTTCTAAATCCTTTTAGAGCTCATTCATGGCCTGAGACCAATACATATTTTTCTTGGAGGCTTTTGATGTAAGATCTTTGACTTTGTTGATTTCTTCTGGCTGTATATTTTGATGTCCCTTGCCACCAAAGTAAGATTCTATGGTCTGAGTACTTTTATGCTGCCTGCTCATTTTCCCATCCAATTACTTGTCTTCTGAACTCTTTGTCAGGGTATGACTGCTTTCGGAATGGAGAATGCTCTGTCCGAAGCTTCAGGGGTTTCACACTGAAGTCTTCAGAGCTACTCCTATTTTGAGGTGGTATGATACTTCTCTCCTGGCCTGTGCTCTGGTCTGTGAGTGCAAGCACTCCTTTCTGCCATGTAACTACCAGGAGGACTCACTCTCCACAGCCACCACAAGCTCTGCCACACCAATGCTCCCCCTCCCCCAAGGACCACTAACCAGGACTGTGACCCAGATACAAACAGGACAAATCAGGAGAACCCTGTCTCAGCCGCAGCCAAGAGATACCTGCACTCTTGCTCTGATCAGCCCCTTGATTCTCCCCATTGTCTGTGGGCCTGGAGCTCTGGAAGAAGCTGCCACTGCTGCTGCCTCTGCAGCCACCCTGGGGCTAGGCCTTGATTATGCCCTTTTCCAACCTTTATTACTGACCTGCTATGTTGTCTGGCATTTCTGGGTTGAGAAGTCTGGAAATGGCAACAGCTGCCAACGATTCACTGCCTTGAAGACTGCTTTGCCTAGTCTGCTTGGGCCTGGTACTGCCCACACTAGCCTGTGCTCTACTCCCATCATGTTGAGATAGACCCTTCCCAGGGACCATCCAGGCTGTCTAGGTCTGGAGACTTGTTTCACTCTGCCATTTTGTGTGTTCTGTAGTTCTAGAATTTGTTTAGAGTAATTTTTTACAGGTGTTTGGAGGGATTTTGGGGAAAGCTCATGCTATTACCTGTTTTCACACCACCATCTTGGCTCCACACCTGAAATACCATGCTGAACCCTTTTAAGGGATGCTCATCTTTTGGTACCCACCTGCCACCAAAATCTCATCTGTGGCTATAAGAAGTTATAGCATGCACAGCAGCCACACCCCATAAAACCACATCAGGAGATGGACTAAACCAGGTTGAGAGTAACCAACAGACCTCAAGTCAATTGTTGAATTAGGGGAGTGTCTCCTGCAATCATTTAAAAAAAAACTAAAAAAAAAACCGTCCTATTGTGGAATGAGTGAATGAGAACAATTTGTTCCTTAGGGGTAACAACAAGCACCCGGGAACACCCAGGATGGCCTGCTAGTGCAGGTTCTTTTGTTTTCTTTTTTTAATGTTTTTATATTTAATTTATTTAATATTTTTAGTTTTAAGCATTGATTTTCACAAGAGTTTAAGTTACAAATTTTCTCCCCATTTCTACCCTCCCCCCCACTACAAGATGGCACATATTCTGGTTGCCCCATCCACCAATCAGCCCTCCCTTCTGTCACCTCATTCCCCCCATCCCCTTTTCCCTCACTTTCTTGTAGGGCAAGATACATTTCTATGTCCCATTGCCTGTATATCTTATTTCCTAGTTGCATGCAAAAACTTTTTTTTGAAGATCTGCTTTTAGAACTTTGATGTCCAAATTCTTTCCCCTCTTCCCTCTCCACCCACCCTCCCTAACAAGGCAAACAATTCAACATAAGTCACATGCATATCATTATGTGAAACCCTTCCACAAGTCATGTTGTGAAAGACTAACTACATTTTGCTCCTTCCTATCCTACCCCCTTTTTTCAATTTTCTCCCTTGATCCTGTCACTTTTCAAAAATGTTTCCTTTTGATTAATTCCTCCCCCTATTTGGCCTCCCTTCTATCATTCCCCTTTTTTATCTCCTTCCTCCTTCTTTCCCATGGGGTAAGATACCCAATTGAGTGTGTATGTTATTCCCTCCTCAGGTCAAATCCTATGAGAGCAAGATTCACTCTTTCCCCCTCACCTGCCACCTCTTCCCTTCCTACAGAATTGTTTTTCTTGCCATTTTTATGTGAGATAATTTACTCCATTCTATCTTTCCCTTTCTCCATCTCTCAATATATTCCTCTCTCATCCCTTAATTTGATTTTATTTTTTTTGATATCATCCCTTCATATTCAACTCACCCTGTATCCTCTGTCCATATCAATATCTATATCTACCTATCTACATGTGTGTATATATATACATATATATTATACATATACATATACATATACATACATACATACATACATATACACACACACACACACACACACACACACACACACACACACACATATATATATATATATATATATATATATATATATATATATATATATATATATATATATATTCCCTTCAGCTACCCTAATACCAAGGTCTCATGAATCGTACACATCATCTTTCCATGTAGGAATATCAACAAAACAGTTCAACTTCAGTAAGTCCCTTATGATTTCTTTCTTGTTTGCCTTTTTCATGCTTCTCTTGATTCTTTTGTTTGAAAGTCAAATTTTCTATTCAGCTTGGTCTTTTCCTTGAGAAAGCTTGAAAGTCCTCTATTTTATTTAAAATCCATATTTTGCCTTGGATTATGATACTCAGTTTTGCTGGGTAGGTGATTCTTGGTTTTAATCCTAGCTCCATTGACCTCTGGAATATCATATTCCAAGCCCTTTGATCCCTTAATGTAAAAGCTGCTAGATCTTGTGTTATCCTAATTGTGTTTCCACAGTACTCAAATTGTTTCTTTCTGGCTGCCTGCAGAATTTTCCCCTTGATCTGGGAGCTCTAGAATTTGGTGACTATATTCCTAGGAGTTTTCTTTTTGGGATCTTTTTTGAGGAGGCGATCAGTGGATTCTTTCAATTTCTGTTTTACCCTCTGGCTCTAGAATATCAGGGCAATTCTCCTTGATAATTCCTTTTTTTAATTTTATTTAATTTATTTAATATATTTAGTTATCAGCATTGATTCTCACATGTCCCCATTCCCCAGTCAGCCCTCTCTTCTGTCACCCCACTCCCCTCCCATCCCCCTTTCCCTTCTTCTCTTGTAGGGCAAGATAAATTTCTACGCCTCATTGCCTCTATATAGTATTTCCTAGTTCCATACAAAAACAAATTTTTTTGTTTTTGAACGTCTCTTTTTAAAACTTTGAGTTCCAAATTCTCTCCCCTCTTCCCTCCCCGCCCACCCTCCCTAAGGAGGCAAGCAATTCAACATAGGCCACATGTGCATCGTTATGTAAAACTCTTCCACAATACTAATATTGTGAAAGATTAACTATGTTTTTCTCCTTTCTACCCTATCCCCCTTTACTGAATTTTCCCTCTTGACCCTGTCCCTTTTCAAAAGTGTTTGTTTTTGATTACCTCCTCCCTCTCTCTGCCCTCCCTTCTATCATCACCCCTTTTTTATATTCTTCCTCCTTCTTTCCTGTGGGGTAAGATACCCATCTGAGTGCGTATGGTATTCCCTCCTCAGGTCAAATCCGATGAGAGCAAGATTTACTCATTCTTCCTCACCTGCCTCTCTTATCTTCTTAAAGAATTGCTTTTTCTTGCCACTTTTATGTGAGATAATTTACTCCATTCTATCTCTCCCTTTCTCCCTGTCTCAATATATTCCTTTCTTATCCCTAATTTGATTTTATTTCTTTAGATATCATCCCTTCATATTCTACTCACCCGGTGTCCTCTGTCTATACACACACACACACACACACACACACACACACACACATATATACACATATATATACACATGCACCTACATATACATACATAGACACACACATATGTATACACACACACACACACACACATATATATATATATGTGTGTGTGTGTGTGTGTGTATGTGTGTG
The DNA here is from genome assembly GCF_011100635.1 of Trichosurus vulpecula. Classification (NCBI taxonomy): domain Eukaryota; kingdom Metazoa; phylum Chordata; class Mammalia; order Diprotodontia; family Phalangeridae; genus Trichosurus; species Trichosurus vulpecula. The sequence continues at coordinate 250,061,032 of NC_050578.1, forward strand.
TATATAGACAGATATATATATATATATATATATATATATATATATATATATATATATATATATATATTCCTTTCAGCTACTATGATACTGAGGTCTCATGTATCATACACATCATCTCTCCATGTAGGAATATAAACAAAACACTGCAACTTTAGTAAGTCTGTTATGATTTCTTTTCGTCGATTACCTTTTCATTCTTCTCTTGGTTCTTGTGTTTGAAAGTCAAATTTTCTATTCAGCTCTGGTCTCTTCACTGAGAAAGCTTGAAAGTCCTCTATTTTGTTGAAAATCCATATTTTGCCTTGGAGCATGATACTCAGTTTTGCTGGGTAGGTGATTCTTGGTTTTAATCCTAGCTCCATTCCCCTCCGGAATATCATATGCCAAGCCCTTTGGTCCCTTAATGTGGAAGCTGCTAGATCCTGTGTTATCCTGATTGTTTTTCCACAATACTCAAATTGTTTCTTTCTGGCTGCTTGCCGTATTTTCTCCTTTATCTGGGAGCTCTGGAATTTGGTGACAATATTCCTAGGAGTTTTCTTTTTGGGATCTTTTTGAGGAGGTGACCGGTGTTTTTTTTCAATTTCTATTTTGCCCTCTAGCTCTAGATTATCAGGGCACTTCTCCTTGATAATTTCTTGAAACATGTTATCTAGGCTCTTTTTTTGATCATGGATTTCAGGTAGTCCAATAATTTTTAAATTATCTCTCCTGGATCTGTTTTGCAGGTCAGTGGTTTTTCCAATGAGATATTTCACATTGTCTTCCATTTTTTCATTCTTTTGGTTCTGTTTTTTGATATCTTGATTTCTCATAAAGTCACTAGCTGCCACTTGCTCCAATCTAAGTTTTAAGGTAATATTTTCTTCAGTGGTCTTTTGGACCTCCTTTTCCATTTGGCTAATTCTGACTTTCAAGGCATTCTTCTCGTCATTGGCTTTTTGGAGCTCTTTTGCCATTTTACTTAGTCTATTTTTAAGGCATTATTTTCTTCAGTATTTTTGGGGTCTCCTTTAGCAAATCATTGACTTGTTTTTCATGGGTTTCTTGCGTCATTCTCATTTCTCTTCCCAATTTTTCCTCTACTTCTCTAACTTGCTTTTCCAAATCCTTTTTGAACTCTTCCATGACCTGAGACCAGTTCATGTTTTTCTTAGAAACTTTTGATGTAGGCTCTTTGACTTTGTTGACTTCTTCTGGCTGTATGTTTTGGTCTTTGTTACAAAAGAAGGATTCCAATATCTGCGTCTGAATCTGAATCCATTTTTGTGGCCTGGCCATGTTCCCAGCCAACTTACTTGACCCTTGAGTTTTCTATGGGGGTATGACTGCTTGTAGAGTACAGAGTACTTTGTCCCAAACTTGAGGGGCTGTGCTGTTGTTTTCAGAGCTATTTCTCCACAGCAAGGTCTGCCACACCAGCACTTCTCCTCCCCCGAGAACTGCCAACCCTGAACCGACTCAGATCTAAGCTGGCTCTACACTCCTGCTGTGACCATCCACTTAATTCCTCCCACCTGGTGGGCTTAGGGCTGGAAGTAACTGAAGCTGTAGCTCTGCAAACAGCCTCAGAGCTGCATCACCTTCTCTGCCCCCGGGGCGGTGGTTGAACCTTGAACTCCTTTCACTATGTTCCAGAAGCTTTTCCCACTAACCTTCTCTGTTATCTTTGGTTTTTGTGGGTTGAGAAGTCTGGTAACTGCCACAGCTCACTGATTTAGGGCACTAGGGCCTGTTCTGCCTGGCTCCCAGTCTGGTTGGTCCAGGCACAACTCATGCTAGGCTCTGTCTGCTCTGCTCCCAGTTCTGTGAGATAGACCTTACCCTGTGACCAACCAGGCTGTCCTGGGCTGGAGCCCTGCTTCCCTCTGCTATTTCATGTGTTCTGTAGTTCCAGAATTTGTTCAGAGTCATTTTTATAGGTGTTTGGAGGGACCTGGTGGGGGGAGCTCACTCAAGTCCCTGCTTTCCAGCTGCCATCTTGTCTCTGCCCCCTGGTTCTTTGGTTTTGCAAAGGAAATGCAACTTTTAAGGGGTCAACAATCTTACTTTAATTACATTCACTCAATCAGGGGAAAGATCAGTTCCCTGAACATGGAGAAAATAGAAGCAGAGAAATTAGCACAGAGATCAATGGACAGGGTTCCAACCTTCTCAACAAAGTAATACAACCACCTATGTACACCACTGGATCTGGGAAACTTTTACATCTGAGAAGTCGGGGGATCTTAACACATGGCTACTCAGAATCCCATCCAGGGAATCAAAATGTCCTTCTTATGAGTAAGTCCCCAAGGCAAAATAACAATCTGAGGATATAGATATATACTTCTCAGAGTCAGAAGGCATCCCAACCCTTGTGACTCAGTGCCTAATTAGTTTAGTATCAAAAGGGGTGAAACCCTTGCTGCAAGCAAGCTTCCCAATAACCAAGCTTCTCCTTAGTCAAATTCCTCCCCCATTGTGCTCTATGTGACTCAGGATGTATCACAGTGGTGCTGGAGTTCAAAGCAGCAAGACATCTGTTATTAAATACATGTGGTCACATAGGCCTATTAATGGACAGGGAAGATCTTCCTATTCCATTAACATTACAACAGGCCATGCAGATAGTTGAAGCAAAAGCTGGGCAGCGCTTCTAGTTTGGCAAGACATAAAAGACACCAAAATCATCCATTGCATTCTGGGTCATCTCCAGTCATCTTGACTTTTGTCTTGTGATTGTACTTCCATAACTAAAGAGAGAGTAAAGCTGACTACTTTGTGTAACTTCATCTTATTTAAATACAATTCACATGCAAGTCAAAACATTACCTTGTTATATCATTGTTCCTCTTACAAAAAAAAAAAAACAACAGGGACAAACAATAGCAAACTCAAAAGTGGGAAAGTTAACGGGAGGGTCCCATTTTGTTTAGTGGCTACCCTATGATTCATGGAAAGACATGGAGAAGAGTCACATAGTAACATTAGAATCTGTATGTTGACACTGTGTGAACATGTTCTAAAGTAGTTCTCACATATATTCAGGTTGTAATATAGTTGTTTGTCTCATTTGAAAAGCTTTTGGAAATTATACTAAAAAGTGATGAAAATATTCATACATTTTGACTTAGTGATTCCCTTACTAGGCATGTGCTGGCAGAAAATTATTCCTAAGGAGAAAGTCCCCATACTCCCAAAATAGTATAGCAAAAATGAACTGGATATAAATTAAATCCTTATTGAATATAGAATGGATAAACCCTTTGTGGTACATGAATGTAATGAGATATGATTGTATTGTTAGACATGATTAATATAATGGAGAAAAGAAGCACAGTAAGACTTGTAAGATGATGCAGAGAATTAATCAGATTCAGGAAACAACATACTTAGTAACTACAGAAATGCAAATGGAAGTATATATAAGCATAAATGCATGTATATGTGAAAATATACACTTATAATATATGGCTTAGGAAATATATCTATATATCTATATCTATATCTATATCTATATCTATATACAACCATATATATTGCTTTAGCAAAATAGTATTCCTAAAATTACTTTTACTTTTATAATTTAATTGGACATAAACTAACCAAAAAATCCTTGAAACAAATAAGAAAACAACAAGAAAAGCATTGGAGGCCATCCGGATCTGACCTGTTTCCCTGGTGCTTCTACCATAATGCTTTTTGGCACCTTTGGAACCTATAATTAGAGCTATACATTTGTCATTTTAGTTCATTGTTGAAAAAACATGACTCCACCAATGTTGTTTAAGTGATCATTACAGCAAAATAATAAATATGAGTCATAAAATATTATGCTTCAGTATTGTTATCAAATTTAGGATAATTATTAATTATAAAGATATTTCTTGAAGGAATTTGAAGAAATATTTTACCCCAAACTTAATTAAAGGCTCACAGGGAGTTAACTTCCAAATATAGATGGTGTTAAAAGTTCATAAAACAAAAGATTTTGCTTGAAGAAAAAAATGTTAATGTGCCTATTTTGAGAGTATAGTTGGAAAGCAAAATAGGATGTAATTCTATCTGTATGTGATGAAAACCAGATACAGAAATCCTGCAGTCTAAATTTATTTGTTTGTTTGACAAGAGCAAACATCCTTCCTAATTAGCAGCATTTTTGTATTATTTTAATTAGTTTCTATTATGGCTACACACAAAATACTTGAATGTTATTTTTTCTTATGTCAACATTCCTTTAAAAAGCCATTTGAGAATAAATAGTGAATTCTCCCTAAATGAATAATATGTACATCTGTACAAAAGACAGGTACCAAAATACAATAATAGATTTGTTTAGATATTAAGAGGCCATGTTAATAACACTAGCCATAGGTACATTCCCTATATGTTCTCTTCCATGTTTAACATGAATTTTTAATTTGACCTGCTTCTTTTTCTTTGCTTCCCTTTTGACCAGATGTACACATCTATGAGTAAGTTAGTCATGGTTGAAGGACTGGTGCAAGTCACCATGGTGCAAGTCAAAGAATTTTGTACAGAAGTGTTAGAAAACACAGTCTTATTAACACCAACAATTTGGATTCCTAGAGCAGTGAGAATATAGCTCCTAGGACACGCACATACTCATAGAGCAACACTAAACTCATCTGTCACCCTTGCCCCACCATTTCATCCAGAGCTTTCAATTTATACTTTGGAGGAAAAAAAAATGGGATTGTTCAGTAAAGTTACCATTTCTTCCCTCCAACTTTCCTCACATCACTAAGATTTCTTCCTCTACAGTATCTCCCTGCACTCTAGACTCAGATGAAGGTGTGGTCCTTTTCTTTGCCCAAATAAACACTTATTCATGACTCTATGATCTCGTTAATCTCTTCTTTCTCCAGAAACTTTTCCCTATTATCATCTTCACTCTCTTTTATTTGCAATCTCTCTCTATGTGTTTCTTCCCTGTTACCTACATACATGTCATGTTTCTGCCATCTAAATGAACAGAGGAATGAATGAATGAATGAGCAAATGAGAATATAAGTAAAATAAATAAATAACTCCATCTCTTCATCAGACCATCCTCAGTACCTCTAATCTCTTCTCTTTTTCAATTACTAAACCCCATGAAAAAATACTCTTCTATCGATGTATTTACTTCTATGACTTTTCTAATCTGTCTGAAATCTAGCCACTGATCCTATTACTCAATTTTAAGCGCCCTCTCCAAAGTTATCAATGATCACTTAATTGCAAATTTTAATATCTTTTTCTCGATATTGATCCTTATTTACCTTTGCAATTGTGTAACACTAATATAATCTGCTTTTGGATATTTCCTCCTCTCTAGTTTTGTCTGCTTGTTTATTCATTTTTATTTCTTATGAGTATCATGCCTACTAAACGTAGGTATACTCAAGGCCCTGTCCTGTGGCACTTTAACTTCCTGTTCTACATAATTGGACTTGCTCATTCTCATCAGCTTCTATAGGTTTTATTATGATCCCTACCCAGACAATTCCTAGATCTCTAGATTCAGCCATTTTCTCTCTACTAAATTGTAGTCACATTTTCCCAACTTGCTCTTGGACACCTCAAATTGGATGTCGTATGACATCTCAAGCTCAATATGCCTAAAACAGAAATCACTATCATTCACCCCAAACCTCTCCCAATTCTGTTTCCTTATGATGATCATCATCATTTTCATCACCACCATCATAACCTCCATTAATTTAAGGGTCTCATCATGCTCCCAGTAACTCAGCCAAGGTATCTTGGTTTCAGCCTTGAATCCTCATTCCCATTTGTCTAAACCATTGATAAATTCATTGATAAATGAATTTCTCATTCCCATTTGTCTAAACCATTGATAAATTCTAAATCATTGAAAAATATCAATGATAAATTAATAAAATTTATAACCTCTCTAGATTTATCCTATTCTCTCACATCATACAACTGCTAACCTGATTAAAACCCTCACTACTACTCACCTAGACCAATGAAATGGCTTCAAACTGGTCATTTTCTCCCATGTCTCTCCCTCTTCCAAATAATTGTATGCTCAGATGAACTGTCATGGTGATTTTTCTAAAGTGCAGCTCTTACCATGGCACCCACTTCTTAAATGAACTCCAGTTACTTCCTATTATTCCCAGGATCAAATATATAGTCTTCTATTTGATAGTTAAAGCTTTCAGAACTACCCCTTCCTACATTTTCAAACGTCTTCTATTTTGCTTCCTACCATTAACTCTGCAATCCAATCAAGCTTGGAACAAAATGTGAATGTCTTTATCTAACATTTATAGATCTTTAAAATTTGGATCCAACCTATCTTTTCAGACTATGTACATGCTTCTCTTCTTCACTCATTCTACATTCCAGACAAAGCTACTAACTTGTGGCCCATTCACTCCAATCACACTCCCATATCTATGATCTTTCACAAGCTGTCCCTCATGCAGAGGGATCCGTGCCTCTTAGAATCTCTAACAGCTTTTGAGAGTAAGTTCAGATGTCAACTCCTTCAGGGGGTATTTCTTGAACTTCTCACTCTTCTAGTTGTTAATGACCTTTCCCTATAAAGTCTTAAAAATCACTTGTACATAGTTTAGATGAATTTTATATTTACTTCTCTTTTTATATATTTAAGTTCCCTATGAAAATGTAAGCTTCTTTGACATCCTATTTTTGTTTTTGTATCCCTAGTATCTTTCAAATGCTCATGTCTGGTGATTATTTGTTGAATGAATAAAGGAGTGAAGGGTGGACCATCCACATTCTAATAGCTGTCAGCTGCACTCAGTGGCATACACCTGCTGTCAGGGTTGCTTTCCCTATAAATATGTCACAGAAGAACAGCATCTTTCTGCCTAAGTGACAGCAGGAAGAGTAAGAGTCAGCAAATGAGATGTATCATTGCTGGGTTTTACCTCTACACTTCTAGGCTTAGGGGATTAGGGTTATACAACGGGGTGGCCTGGAGACAGGAGTAGGATGTCAAAGATTTATCTCTTGAAATCCGATTTCTTGTGCTCTGTTTGTCTTTATTAGGATGGAGAGTTCAAAATGGGTTATCTTAATTGTTTTTTCCCTGCAGAGTTGGGTCCTAGCCTGGGTTCCAAATGACAGATATTTGCTATTAAGTGTTAATGGTCATTAGAGAATAGGCTTGGGTTAGTAGAGTCATCAAGTGCAGGTCTGTAATGGAACTTGGCTCACAGACTCTTGATTGTCAGGGTTATGTTAGAACTGATCATTGACTACAGAACAGAGAGAAATTAAGCTACTTAGCCAAGGGTGACACATTGAAAATATCTTCCATCTAACTGGAAAAATTAGATAACTGAAGTAAATAGACATAATACATAAATATGTGTTTTAATTAATATTAGGAATAGTGACTAGACCTATGATTTCATTGTTATAGGGAGCTCCCAATTAAGTAAATATCCTCTATTGAAGAAATTTGCCACTTTATCTGTATCTTTCAGTTTTAGAAAAGCACCTCGAGAACTGAGAAATGAAGTGGTTTGCTCAGAGTCACTAACCTGTATGGGTTAGACTGGAAGCTTGAACTCACATCAGTCTGACTTTAAAGCCAATTTGTGGCATTGCAACATCTTCACATCTCCCTCATTCCCTCTCCCCCAATTCCTCTTTTACCTTTACTCCTTCCATTCCCAGCAGAATGCAAATTCCCTAAGGACAGGGAATATTCCATTATTGTTTTCTTATTCTCTATTTCTAACCAGTGTCCAATATACAGAAAGCACTTAATAAATGTTTGCTTAACTTTTGAAATTGGAATTTTGTTGAAAATCAGTTTTTAAAAGGCATTCATCAAATGCCTAATACATATCACATTTTGCTAAGTATTGTGGACCCAAAGGCAGCAGGCAGTCATTCTGTCAACTAGCATTCAATAAATACTCACCATGTGTGAGCCACAAGGGGAAACACAGAATGGCAAAATGGGAAGGCAGGGAATGGTATAGAAAACAGAGTTCTAGACCAGGAGGCAAAAAGACATGTGTTGAAGTCCAGTCATAGTCATTTACTAGCTGGATGACCCTAGGCAAGTCACTTAACCTGTTTGCTTCAGTTTCCTCAGCTATAAAATGGTGATAGTATTAGAGCCTACCTCTCAAATTTGTTTGTGAGGATCTAGTGATATAATATTTGTAAAGCACAAAACAAAGCACCTTATGCATATTGTTATTATTAATGATAATCCTTGTCCTGAAAGAGCTTACAGCCTAATTATAGAGCAGAAGGATACAACATATATATATGTATATATATTTATATATATATATATATATATAATATATGTACATGAAATATATTTACATTGGGTAAATTGGTCATAATCCTATAGGAAAATGCCTAACTATGAAGGGAGTAGGGTGCAAAGGCCTGCAAAGGGCTCTTATGGAAGGCGAGATTTCAGCTGAAGCTTGAACAAATCCAGGGATTGCGAAAGGTGGAAAGAAGAGAGAAAGCATTCCAAGCATGGAACAGCCAATGAAAAGGTAAGCATTTGGGAGATTAAATGTTTTGTTTGAAAAACATCAAGGAAGCCTGTGTCCTGGGTCATTGAATACATGGAGAGGAAAAAAACGGTAAGAAGATTAGAAAGGTAGGAAGGTTAGAAAGGGTTTTAAATGCCAAAGAATTTTAAATTTATTCCTGGAGGCAATAGCCAACCACTGATATTTACTGGGGGTTTAGTGGGGATTGGGGGGAATTTGGGAAATGTAGATCAGGGCTTTTGAAATCACTTTGGTAATTGAGAAAAGAATAGAGTGAAGTAGGGAAAGACTTACAGCAGAGAGCCCCTTAGGAAGACTATCATAATAATCCTGGCTTGAATTGTTGAAGATATACACCAGAAGGACTACTGTGTCCAAGAAAAGGGGCTATAGATACATAGATATACACATATGTATGCATACATACACACACACATACACAACACACACACATACATTACAGAGTTGGAAACAAGAGAACACTATGCCAGTCTCTGTCCTCAAGAAGCTTATACTCTATAGAGGGGGTAGTACAAGCTATTCCCAGATAAATAAATACAAGCTATATAGCTAGAAACAAAGAAATTTTAGCGGAAGCTGGGGAAGCAAGAGAGTGTAAACAGTTAGGGGAATCTGGAAAGACATCTAGCACAACATGGCAGTTGAACTTAGCCCTCAGTTAATCAACAGATGTTTATTGAATGCCGAATATGTGCTGGATAATGGCAAAATTGAAAATTTTGTCCTCATTCATCTTATGTTTTCCTATTTCTGCCCAGAAGACTCAAGGTTTTATTTTGGTTTTGTTCATTTGTTTGGTTTATTTTGGTCTTAAGAGTTAGGAGAGGGAGAAGCAAAATAAAGGGAACAAAGATGGTACCCAAAACCTCTTTGAGTTTTCTAGTTTACAGATGGTACAATCATTTTTATGGGCCATTCATACACTTATTCAGCTATCTGCTAGATATTTATTTCAAAGATGCCTAGAATACTGTATAGCTGCCAAATACCACACCTCTTTCCAGTCTCTATGTCTAAACATCCTATTTTAAAAAATCACTCCTTTATGTCTTAGGCATTAATGCCTACAATAAAATTAAAATGTTTCCTCGAAAGATGTGGCTGGCAATTTTTTCAGCAGAAGAATAATGTGAGAGACAGAATTATGTGACATTAGAAAACAGGCTGCCCTACAAATAAAGGGGGGCTGAGTTTAAGTTCTATCTCTTCTGTTTGCTAGGTGTGTGACCTAGATCAAGTCACAATGTCTCATCTTGAAAATAGAGGAATCTACTGGTGCAGGGTTGGTGAACCTGCAGACTCAAGGCCACATATGGCCCTCTAGGTCTTCAAGTGTGGCCCTTTGACTGTATCTAAACTTCACAAAATAAATCTCCTTAATAAACAGATTCATTCTGTAAAACTTGGACTCAGTCAAAAAGGTGCACCCTTTTTTAGAATTTGACTATCCTGAGGACATCCAACCCTGAATTGACAGAGCAAGATCTTGAATTCAGGTCCCTTGCTTTCCATTCCAATATTCTTCCCTCTCTCTACTACAGAAGTTACATTATCAGATATGTTCGTTCCTGTCCTACTCTAGTGTGGCCCAGAAGAAATTGTGCAAAAGACAGATACACTGATGAGAGGTTAGATGTAGGTTCTCACCTGGCATTTCTATAGGATTACATGGAATGCCACAATATGGGGAGTTAGAAGCAAGATCTAACAAGGCATTTTAGATACCAAAATGGAAGGTAGGGCAGGTATATTGAAGAGAGAGAGAGAGAGAGAGAGAGAGAGAGAGAGAGAGAGAGAGAGAGAGAGAGAGAGAGAGAGACCAATTATTAAGTACTTGCTGTGCACTAAGCTCTGAGTATATAAATAGAACAAATCAGGACAGTCCCTTCTTTGATGACTTTGCTTTCTAGCAGGGTAAGGCAGTACATAGAGAGGTGCTAGAAAGAAAGACGTGGCTTTGGGGGGCGATGTTTATGTGGCTTGTAGCTGGTGACTAAGAAGTTAGGTGGAGGCTGGGTTCCAGGCAAGATAAGGCAAAAATTTTCCTCTTAGAAAGAGAAGGTTTGATAAAATCATCAAACAAATCAAATCTGATCAAATAAATAAATAAAAAGGAACAGAAATGAAATCTAGTTTCTTTCAAAGTTCTGTTGAAATAACAGTTTTTAAACAACTTCTTAAATTCTCTCTTGCTCTCTGTTCTTTTTACTTTTCTCTCTTGTTGAAAACTGCTTTGTATTTACCTGTCTGTGTATTTGGTTTTTGCCACAATAGAAGGTCAGCAATTTTGAAGACAGTGACAATTTCATTTTTGGCATTGTATCCCAAGTACATACTTTGCCTAGCATAGTGTCTGGCACATGGTAGGTAATTAATAAATGCTTATTGAGAGAATGAATTGACATTAGAAATCATTTAGATTAATGGCATCCTATTTTGAAGGGGTGAGACCCTCTTTTAATCTTTAAGAAGAGGACCTATATTATAGTAATTATACATTTAGCATATGAGTTAGAAAAAAACAATGTTATAGAAAAGATATCTATTCAGATATAGGGTGTACTATGTGAAATGTGATTTTGTAAAAGCTGCTGTGAATTCAATAATGTATTTCAATGTATTTGTCTTTCATTAATTGCAACATTACCTGAATAAATTGTAGATAATGCTGCAGTTAATGAAAGACAAGTATATTGAAATATATTACTAAAGTACTTGAAACCTAAATATGTGCATGTGTCTATAAATATATAAATACACATATCTACATATACATAAATACACCTATTTATATATGTTATTTATCTACACATATACACACATATTTAGGTTTCAAGTTCAAGTTTAAATCACTGTTTCTGATATGTGTAAGGAAGACACATTTGTTCTCTACAAATACCTTTTGATTTTTTATTTAAATATTCACCTATAAGTCCATAGCCCTCACCCTGCCTGATAAAAACCTTAGAGCTTACCCAATTTCTTCATTTTGGCAAATGGGGAAACTGAGTTTCACAGAGGTGAAATTAAATAGTCAAATCAGAAACAGGACTTGTCCTTGGGCCAACTGATTCTAAATCCAGTGTTCTTTCCATTCTATCCTGTCAGCCCGTAATTTAATCCATTGACCATTTTATTTTATGCCCCCATAGGTTTTAATGGTGCATTAATAAGTACTGTCTCTAAAGATAAGGAGAATACAATAATGTTTTTAATGGAAATTAGGATTCTTTTGGATCAACATGTCCTTACTTCTGTTGGTGACCTTAGTTCTGTGATTGTATTCCCAATTACATTTCATCAAGGGATAGGAAAGCCAGGTTAAGTCCCAGAGAATTCAGGGAACACTTCTACAACTGAATTTCCTGAATGACCTAAGACTATTCCATTCAAAAGTTCTACCACTTAAGGAGGCCATCCTGAAATTATTACCCATCTCGGCATGTATTGACTTCCTTTCTCTGACTATGTATCCCTAAAGACCTGATCCTAGCACAAAGCTTCGCTGACTTCAAAAGGACACTTTGTACTTAGATGGGCTCCACAAGAAGAAGATAAGAAGCTGACCCAAGGTTCATGTTCTTTTCCCAAGTGCAATTGCCCAGGAGATATCAGGCAAAGATAGTAGAGAGAAGGAGATGCCCTTTAATACATCAACATATAGGCTGCTTACAAAACTAAATGTGTGATAGGAATTTTAGGTAAATTTTACTTGAACTACTCTTTTTGAGACAGATGTACAAGCGATCCGGCCATTGAAATATTCACTTCATTTAGAAGACTGCCCCTATCATTAAAAAAGAAGCACATGCCAAGCAAAAGAGTGAAAGATAAAAATGATAACAAAAACCTTACAAAACATATTATTCCATCTATTCATCTAAATTAAAGGAGGCAAGAAGCAACCACCAGCTCTTGTGAAGGCAAATAAAAAGCTTGAATTTAGAATGTCCAATGTTTGTTTTTTTGTCTTTTTTCACTTTCTCCATTCCATTCCAAAAACAGATGGTTTCATCTCATAGAGTGACTTTAAGTTAAGGCCCAATAAGAAATTTGTGCTCTCTAAGCATTCTTCAGGAAAAAAATGTACTTAGAATGTAACATCGACTTTCATAAAAACAGCTAAATTTTCTTAGTAACCATTTATATGGAAGCAAATATTTCTCTTAAACTGCTTACTGTCTCCCTCACCCCTTGCTGGAATACAAACCTGTTATTTGAGTGGCATAGGGAACCCCAATGTGGAATCATGCTCCAACATGGCACATTACTAACAACTTTATAAATTATTTCAGACAGAGTAAATGATTTGCCTTTGGTAACATAGTATCTGTTTAAATAGTCCTTCCTGATACCAAAGCCTGCTTATCATCCATTACTACATACTGCCTATGGGGCAGATAATTATGCATTATTAAATTTAATTTTGAAAGGTGTTCTTATCATCTGAGGATCAGAGTGAAGAAGCATTGTATACTTTCCTCCAATTTCTTTACTGAAAAGGATTTATCTTGTCTCAAATTTCAACCCCAACATCACTGAATCATGGAAAGATCAATCCTCAGTGGTTAGTAGGAACCAGTTTACCTAGTCAGAACAAGTTTTGAATTAGAGTTTTCTCCACATCATATATGACTAGCGGTCATTCAATTTCTTCTCAATTGGTCTTTAGTGAGGGGGTCCTCTTACTATCAGGTGCCCTATTATCTTCAGATATCTCTGAATGTCAGACATTACATCAAGCCTTAAAGTTGAGTCTTTGCAACTTCCATATATTTTTTCCTACTTCTGCTCAGTGAAGCCAAAGCAGAGGAAATCTAATCCCTCTTCCATATGACAGGGTTTCTTAACATCATTTGATACAACTTTTGCACTTTTACAAAATTTTCTGTCTATTTCTCTTAGTTAAGCATCTCTAGTGGTTTTAAATGGCACTGTGTTTCAAATCCCATCACCTTTATCTCAGCTGTGTACTGCTCTTCCTGTATTACCCAACATTATATTTCATTCCTCAAATATTGTTTGACCAGGATATAATATATCTGGATAAACTTTCTTTGATTTTGTTTGCTCTGATATTATATTCATTTTTCCCCTTAAGAAGTCAATCATTCCATTTTGGCCTATTGATCCTGTAGTTTAATAAGAAACCTGTATCTTTTTTCACTTGAATAGTTGACTTTCCATAAATCCTCTATTCTGTACTTGTCCAGTGGATATTTTTTGGAATAAAAAGAATTGGACTTAATGTTGGTATCTGTAAAATTAAATTTTATGAGATATGACTCAGAAGTATTGTCTTACAGTGTACACAGAGCTGGCCTCCAAGGCATGGAGAAGTGATTTCAAGTTCTTCCTCTAAAACAGGCTGGCTTTGTTACCCTCACCAAGTTACAGAGGTTATCAGTGTCTAAACTGAGACTGTAGGTTTCAGAGAAAGTAATGACATATCGGTCATGGGAGTTCCCAATATTCATGAAATCACAGGTCACATCTCTAATTTTAAACTACATCTGACATCACTTGTTGGTGTATCCTCTCTAAGACAACATCTTATCCCTTGCAACTTCATACCCTATGCAAATGTTATGCATATCCCATCTCTGCTTTTGTCCAAGACTAATGAAACTTGTTAAAGGGATAATGCAGAGGGTGCCTGGTGAATAGTCCATGAAACAGAAAAGTCAATCATAATTATTTGAGAATTTAGTGCAAATAAGTAAGCATTACATTGGGTTAATAACCAATATATTACCCAGGAATAGTGGATATAATGTTTAAGTTCTTTAGGGAAACATAGCAAACCATTTTAACCCCTGGGTTCTTTTAAATAAGAGACAGGGTAAGGTAACCTCTTGAAGTTGCTTTTGGCATCAGGTTTCTCTGAGTTAACTAAGACCACCCTCTCTTCTTTCAAGTCTGCCTGAAAAGCTACTTCTTCCAAGGCATTGTTTTACAAAGACCAATAGATTTTTGAAGTATTCAAAGGAACATTATAGATATAAAACCAAGGGACTTTCTGAGATTGAATTGTCTTCTTACATAGTGGATTTTATATTTGAATTGTATTGTCAGTGGAACTTAAATGATGTGCCCAGGAGTGAAGGGATATGTCTTTGCATACATTGTGTCGGAAAATACACTGGTGGCACTTTGTTAGAAAAATCAGAAAGCAGCAGACTTTCTTTCAGTGTTTACTCAAAATTCATAGCAAGAAAATTCTGAGCCTGTCTCAGAGGAAGTGATGTGCTTCATAGAAAGCAATCTTTTTGGTGAGAGGTTTTCTTTTTTGCTATAAACAACCTGTGAAAAGGAAAAAGGCTATGCAAACACAAAATTGCTCATTGAATATTTTGTCTATAAGGGATGCCCAATTATAGTCTAAACTAACCTAGATGGCATAACAGAGGAAGTACTACTAGCAAAGTAGAAAATCCCAGGTTAGAATCTTGATGCTAGAATTCTCAAGCTATGGAATTAGGGATAAATCCTCAGTTTTCTATTCTTTAGAGGGGTAAATACAATTACATCTGTACTACCAATCCTGAAGGATCAAGATAAGGAAACCTTAAAAGTGTTTTAAAAATGAGTTATTTTTAAATTAAGGATCATAATTAAAAGAATCAAATTGTAGTTATTTTCATTTGATCTAGAAACAAAAAAGAACATATTGCCTGAATAATTTCATCTCATATTTGAATGCTTTCTTTTTTATTTTTTTCTTATTGCACTCATTAGAACCTATATACACAAATCTATGAATGCATGCATATCTATGTATATATGTATATATGCATACATTATGTGAATTCACATTTATATGTGGGTGTGTATATGTGATACATATGTAGATTATATATGTACATATAATATATGTGTCTGTACACATATTACAAAACAAAGGTAATACTACTTACTAGTTGTGAGTAGAATTTCAGTGAATCACACTTAGTATTTCACACTTAGAATCAGGAAGACCTAGGTTCACATTCTGTGTCGGGCTAAACGTATGTACCGTACATACTAAGTATATGTCCCTGTAGAAACCACTTATACTTTCTCAACCTCAGTTGCCTCTTTTACTATGTAAATTTTACTTATTATTATCTTTCTTATGAATATGTATAAAACAAAATAGAAAATTAACATAAATGTCAGTTATTATTTCAATTCAGCAGTATTCTCAAATTCTCTCATATTTTCCACTACAATTTCAACAATGGGATGTCCAGTCAATACAGAAACATTAACATAATTCAACAGATAGCATAGTATCATAAAGTCAGAGAGGAAAATCCAGAATGGACATCATTAGCTAATTTATCCATCACCCTCATTTTACATGTGGGTAAACTAAGGCCAGGGAATTAAAATGATTTATCTAAGGCAAAGGGCTCTGAGTATAAGCAGGTAATATTTTTTTTTAAAAAAGATGATTCTAGCAGAGATTTAAAGAAACCTAAGCAACAATTCAATTAAGTGGACTTACCATCTATCATCACAACACTGTGATTAAAATGTCCTCTATTATCAACATGATCATCCATTAGTTAAAGGTAGAATCCATTTCAGTAGAGAAAAACCAGTAAAATGAGGTGCTGCAAATTTGATTAATCATCATCTGATTACCTTAGACTGGCAAAGATTTCCAAAGAACAGGAACGAACTAGCAGAATAGTATGAAGATGAAAATAACAGAAAATGCATGATAGCATGCTCTGTTGTTAAATAATCATTACTGAATTTTTGGTCCCCTTGAACAATGTGTTCTGGGAACTGCTAACCTTCTCTTAATATTCTACAAAAGTCCTGGACATGCTACTCCAGGCAAAGAGAAAACAGACTGTCTCTCTATTTAGGGTTATAATATTTAAGCTATCAAAGAGAAATAGAATCTGGATACTCATTGTCATCAATATACAAATGTGATAGCAAGGTATTAAAGATCAGGAGGAGGATGAAAATATTCAAAAGATAGCAAAATGTCTTTTATGAATAATTTTAAAAACTTTAATGCAAGAGGGAGTGAGAAGAGGGAGAGAGAGAGAGAGAGAATCAGATGTCTAGACTTCACAATGCTTTGTGTATATAATTTTCCTCCATAGTTGGTTGTTGAACATTACCATAATGTGTAACAACCAGCTGTGTAGGGAAAAATGTATGTACAATACACTTTTAAATTTAAACTGCATCATTTTTACAGTCTTGAGAAACCACCAAAAGTTGTCTTGATTTACAGTGTTTGCAGATTTCTGAGGTGTAAATGCTCATACTGAAAACTTAAACATCTCACATTAGCTATTTTGAGTTATCTCTATCTCTATCCTAAGCTCTAACTTTAGATATCTATCACTATATCATCTATGTTTACATCTGTAACTATACATATATATATATATATATGATTAATATCTATCCATATCCATCTCCATCTCTGTCTGCATTATTTATATATGTATGAATATATCTGTGGTTGTATGTATACATATATATTTATGTGTGTCTATCTATTTATATCTACATATATTGGTCTATGTCTATCTATATCTTGAAGTATTTTTCTTTGACCTTGGAGCTTTGGAATTTGGTTATTATATTATTGGGAGTTTTAATTTTATGATCTCCTTTGGTAGATGTTGTTGGATTCTTTGAATTTCTATTTTACCTTCTGGATCTAAAACATCAAGGTAGTTGTCTATGAGAATTTCTTGAAATATTACATCTAGGTTCTTTCTTTGATCTTGGATTGCACATAGTCCAATAATACTTAGATTATCTCTCCTTGATCTAATTTCTAGGCCAGTTGTTTTTACAATGAGATATTTTACATTTTCTTCTACTTTTTTTCATTCTTTCAACTTTGTTTTTACCTTTTCTTTATGTCTCATGGAATCAGCTACCTATTGCCCAATTTTAATTTTTAAGGAATGGTTTTCTTCAGTCAGTTGTTGTATATCTTTTGCCATTTGTCCAAGTTTGCTTCTTAAGGAATTCTTTTCTTCAGCGAATTTTTGATTTGCCTTTTCTATTTGGCCAATTCTCCTTTTTTATGGAGTACTTCTCTTCATTGGATTTTGGGCCTATTTTCCCATTTGGCCAATTCTGCTTTTTAAATATTATTTACTTGAGTGTTTTTTGTGTTTCTTTTTACTAAGTTGTTAGTTTTCTCTTCATGATTTTCTTTCATCATTCTCATTTCTTTTCCCACATTTTCCTCTACCACTCTTTCTCTGACTTTCCCAGGTATTCTTATTATGTTTGGGTCAAATTAGAATGTTTCTTTGAAGTTCTGCTTTGTTTGTTTCCATTTGCACATTGCTGTCCTCTTCTGAATTTATGGCTTTATTTTCTCTGACAGTAGCAGCTTATTATGGCCAAATTTTTTTTTTGGTTTTGTGTTTATTTTTCAGGCCTATTAATTGACTGAATTTTATGTTAGAATTGGGCTATACTCACCTGGCTTTGGGGAGGCATTATCCCAAGCTTTAGGCTTTTTCCTTCTGTTGTTTTCAGAGCTAGTTCTGTGGTTCTGCAAGTTTTTGGTGCTTCCACGTTGGTGTGATGCTAGGAGCAGTATGGTCACTGCATTCCTCATCTGCGCTGAGGTCTTTACCTAGAAAGGGCCTCTTGTCCCTTGCAGCCACAACGTTTGTGCTTTGCTTTGCTAGGGAACGGCGACTCACACCCATACACCTTTGTGACCAACCAACTAGCATTCCTTTCTTCCCTGGAACTGGGAACCAGAAGTGTGACCTAGAATTGCATATGGACAATAGAGTTATCAATCGGTCCTAGCAAAGGTACCCCTGTAATGTCTTTCTGACCAGTTTTTCAACCTACTAACTATGTTTTGAAGCTGCTGCTGCGTATGTAGGCTCTGATCCTGACTTCTTAACTTTTATCAGGCCAGAAAAAAAGTCTCACCCTGACCTTTTGTTGAGTCTGGTACTCATTATTTCATTTGAGACATTATTGTAAAGTTGTTCATAGAGGAATGTTGAGAGAGTTCAGCTGGGGTGTCTGTCCCTAATCCACAACATTGGCTCTGCCTCCCAAATCAGTTTTTCTATGGCAGAATTGCCTTTCCAGTTTTTTATCAATCTTATCAATGAATTAGTGTGCTAAAGTCATTAGGAGAAACTCAGATCTCAATTAAAACTAGAGGAAATATATGGTGAAAACCTTAATCCAGGAAGTGAATATGGGAAAGCTATAAGTGAGAAGTTACATTTCCTTCAACATCAGAAGATTCCCAATGGAGGAAAATCTTATGAATGTTATGAATATAGGCTTTGTCCAGTTAGAGCACCAAAATCATGTGTGTCAGAGATGTGACACTGGAGAGATGCTTTTCATCCTGTCTTTGGCATAAGACAATTCAAACTTAAAAGTACTCAGGTGACTTTAACATGAATGTGAAAGCTTGTGGTTACCAGTTAAATCTTAGATGGAGACCAGGGAAGTTTTGTAAACCAAATTAACTATTGAGGTTCAAGATTTTTTAGTAGATGGTCAATTTCTCAAGGACAAAGTCTGTAATTTTTTAAATAGATACGTATAGTATTCAGCTTAATGTTACATATAGACAATTTATGATAGTTTAAATAATTCATTGCTCACAGGCAAAGTCATACTTACTTGACCTAACTATACACCTTAATGAAAATGTGTAAACAATTTGTGGATATAATGATAGAAAAGAAAACAAGTGTTCTTTCTGCCTTGCTATTATTCAAAGTTTCCATTTCCCAGTAAACTTTATATTTAAATACTAAGTGTTTCTTTGAATGATTAAATTTAACATTGTAGAAAATTTATAGTTATATGTCAACATTCAAGTCCTGGGGTGTGTGTGGATAGGGGGGTATTTCACAGAAAATTCAAGAAAAAAAATGAGAACTTGCTGTGTCAACTCAATTTTGCTCTCTGTTGGAAAATAGCACATATTAGACAGAGTTCAACCTCTTTCTTATCTGGACTCACCCAGAAATTCCTATTGTACAAGATAAGTTGTGATGTGATACAAATTATTTTGTAAAACAAAACTCCAGAAAGCCTGAAGCCTAAAGGAGGTCATTATTATCTTAAGGCATTTATAATAATTGATTTACCACTTTAATACAGGACATATGAAATATGATGAAAATATAGTAGAGAATGTTTTAAAATAAACAACCCAGACATAACAAAATGAAGACTTATTTAAAGCACTCACCTTGGGAGATTATGAACTTTTTCCAAAAATAGTTTAATAGTTTAATAGGTCCTTGCTAGCTAACTCCTCTCTCTCTGCCTCTCTCTGTCTCTCTCTCTGTTTCTCTCTCTGTCTCTCTCTTTGTCTCTCTCTCTCTTATTATACTTTTGGAAGGACCTTAAGAGAGATGCAAGAAAACAAGCCTTATTCCTTTTATACTCATGGCCTGCTTGGATGACAAGTATGACAAATAACATTACTCAGCATGTTCCTCCACTTAGTTACGAGACAGTATTGGAAATAGCTTTGGCTGTTTCCAAAAAATCAAATCAACCTTTAGGCTTATGATCACCCACCTTAGAGATTATAGTACTTTGTATTTTTCTTCTGTACTCCCTGTGTTACACTTTATATTATAGTTATTTTTGTCACAGGCCTTTCCTAGACTAAAAATGTCATGTTGTAAAGAACCATATCTGCATAGCTCTCTAAGTGCCTAGTAGTGGGCTCTGAAGACAGAATACACATTAAAAACTCATAGAATAGACTTTTCCAGATAATCTACTTAAAATATCCAAATGAACTGACTATGTATTAATCTAGAATCAAGGGTAAGACTCTCTAGGTCCTTGGGTGCAGCCTTTTGACTGAGTCCAAGTTTAACAGAACAAATCCTTTTATTAAGGGGATTGGTTCTGTGAAGTTTGGATTCAGTCAAAGGGCCACACCCCCTCCCCAATTCTAGGTCAATTGTAATGTGGACAGCAACATGCCACATTGAGGAGTTCAGTCATTCTATGGTCTGTTTAATTCATCAAGTATAGACATATTTAGTCTGGACATTTGGAAATAATGGTCAAAATGAGGGTCAATTAGTTCTTTCATAATTTACATAACTAAATTATTTACATGGCTTAAAATTGTGTTTGAGTCACTTTGCCCCACTCTCATAACATTTATATGAGGTAAGCTACAAGAGAAGTGCACTTGGAGTTAAGAATATGTAGTTAAGTTCCCATACTGCCCCAACTACACTTGTGTAGAAATATGGAAACACTCTAGGCCTATTTTCTATCTCCATTTCTTTTGAGGATATGATTATTTTTTCCAGTAACTTATTTTAACAACCTAGAAGTCATCTTCAACTATCTACCTTCTCTACTCTCAACTAAACAAATTTCTTATTGGTCCCACCTCCCACACCTCACCCTTCTCTAATCTTGTAGATGGTTAGTTTATTTTACAGATGAGGAAATTGAGGCAAACCGGGTCACACACTCTTGCCCAGAGTCACACAGCTAGAAAGTGAGGGCAGATTTGAAATCATGTATGAACTGGAGAATGAAATGGCAAACCACTTCAGCATCTTTGCTAAGAAAATTCCAAATGGCATCACAAAGAGTCAGACATGAGTGAAAAGACTGAACCACAACAACCATCACATCTTGCACATCCATTCCCTTTGCTCTACTCACAGCTTAATCATCCTACCACCCTTGCATTCTCTCATAATTTCTCACCTAGAATATTTAAATAACCTTAAAGTTAGTCTTTGTGCATCTCTTCGCCCCCTTGTGTGATCTATCTTCCACAGAACTGCAAAATGTGTACTCTGGAGCAGAGCGGATCAACTTGTTGCCCTATTCAGGAAACATCAGTGGCTTCCTGTAGCCTTTAGGATGAAACAGGTTAATATTTTTGGAATTTAAAATTTCTTAAGAACTTCCTTTACTCTGTTTCCCCCCAGCTGGTTACAAAATATTCCCCCTTATGTAGCCCACACTCATGACATATTGACTTATTATTCCCAATCCACAACTTCCCTTGTCCCATCTCTGTGATTTTACATATATTATCCACTAAGGCTAGAATACTCTCCTTAATCACTTCTACCACCTGGGACTCCTAACTCCTTTCTAGACTGACATTAAGTACCACCATCTATATGATATGCTGGTTCCTGAAATTGTTACTGACCGTTACACACACATGTGTGCGTGTGCACACTCGCACACACACACACACATACACACACACACAAACTTATTGTATATTCATTTTGTATCATTTCTGTATGTAATTATCAGCCAAGATGTTATAATCGCAAGTTCCCTTTGCTAGGAATTATGTCACTTGTCTTCCTATCCTCAGTACGTGCTTAATACGTTTCTTCATTGATTAATTTGTCTATTACGTTATAAATATGTTACTATCTGTTTCAGAGGAAAGAGTTCTCATGCAAAGAAAAGTATGGATCCTTGATATATTGACCCTTTAACATAATACAGCAAAAAACTAAAAACCGACATCTCTTACTGCCTCAAACAGCTTTACTAGCAGCTCTACAATTACATGGCAATTTTGGCTGAAGAATAAGAAATTTTTAAAAACTATGATAGAGACAGACAAGGAGTCAAAGGAATGTCTAGAAATACCTTGAAACTAAATTTATCTGGACTGAAGAGAAATGGAATCTACAAGGAGAGGGGCACAGAGGGACAGAGACAGAATACTTGGTTATAAAGTAGACAGAGGGGTATAGATACCATATATTCCCAGGACCATAGGTAAAGAACTAGTAGAGACCCCATAGACTCTCTGGTCCTATTCCTTTATTTTAAAGATGATAACTTTACTTAGCACCCAATTAGTAAGCCATACCTAAAAGTGCACACAAGTGCAAACATTGCATCTTTATTAGTCCCAAAGAATGTGGATTTTCAATTTGTTGTCATTGTTAAAATATGGACATATATATATATATATATATATATATATATATGTCTGTCAGTCAAATCCCATCTCATACTCCCACAAAAGGAGGCACATTTACCCTAAAACATGTGTAATTACTTTCTCATATGACTGGAATTCAATAATTATGAAATTATGAATATTTCCATAACACTTTAAGGTTCTCAGAACATTTTGAATTTATTATCTCATTTGAACCTCACCATAATTCTATTAATCAAGTGATATTATTTTCCTCATTTTACATAAAGAAATTGAGATGAATATTTGATGACTTGTCTAGGATCACCAAGCTAGTGAGTGTCTGAGGCAGGATTCAAATATATGTCTTCTTGATCCAAAATCTCTCCATCTATCTCCAATACCTATCTGTCTCATGAAAGTAACATTTAATCCAGATTGCCATTACTTTCACTATCCAAACTTTTAGTAGATTAAAACAAATCACATAAAACAATGACAGGTTAATAGTGGAACTCAGTTTCTATTTCAAATTTATAACATTCTTAGTGAAATATGGATCAGATGCTCTCAATCTGATATAATAGAGGAGATCCAAGAAATGAAACTTTTGCTCATATTTATCCACTTATCACACTTATTTTCTAATAACAGATGTTAATATTCAACATGTTTATTTTCTTATTCTATTGCATTTTTTTCTATTATAGTATTTAGCAGTCACTATGTGGGTACCATATGCAAGTATTATCACTGAACATATTCCCTCTAAATTAATATTTGACAATGAAGCTCCCTTTAATCTCCCCACATATGGTCATTCTCATTGTGCATTTGAAAATTTAATTATTATATACCACATAACACAAATTGGGAATTCCCATTTTGATAATATCACCCAACAAACCATCAATAAAATTCCTTATTTAGTGTAACAAATTTGGTTTATGCAAACTCGAGGGGAAAGAAGCTTCAGTTTGTAATTTTTTTTTCACTCTTACTCTTTAACTACTTTGTTTAATGCTATTTTGACTTTTTTGAAAGTTTATTTGTCCCTGATGATCTCCCTCACTAACAATGATGGGTATAAAAAAAGAAGAGGGGAAAAGACTCATAGGAGCATGAAATGTAAGCATATTGTTACAACTTTATAAATCTACAAGGGCATCTTCTGCTGATATGCATCTCATTTTTTTAGCCTCTCTATCCCTCTTTCCTAAAAGACTTGGCCAAAATTCTATCTGTCCTGTAAGTCATTCTTCCCACAAATGTTGTTCTTTGGTTGGCATTTAATGTTAATCACATTCCCTCTCTTTCCATTAGAGTAATTGTTTGTCTCTCTCTCCCTCCTGTGGCTGATTATTATGTCTACAATCTATCTACATAAGTGTTATGGGTTGTAAATATATATCTTCTCCCAGGGTAGCTATTATATGTATAATCTGTTACCTTTTTCCATTAAGCTAATGAATGGATGACACTTGTGATTAGAACAGTCTGGCATCTTTAAATGATGTCTTAAACATAAAAAAAAATGGAAATGGTCCTCAGTCAAACCCGAAGAAAAACATCTGTTTTACATTTGACATATGGGAAGATGTGCCTCTTGCTTACTATTAAGAAGCGAAGACTCAAAAATTGGATGACTACATTCCACTGTACTTTAAATAAATGTGAAACTGTTACTTCTGAAAGTTAGACTTCTTGGACACCCCAGTGCCTTATTTCTCCCTAGAGAAAAACTGTGGGACTCATCACCCTTGTTTGGACTTTCTTCTTTTCATTTATTAGTATGATATACCAATAGGAGAAGGAGGGATAAGGGAGAGAATGAATAAATTCAAAGTAATCCATGATTGGTTGAGTAGCTGCCATTTATTGGAAGAATTTTGGAAATGGAAATTTTATCCCATTAACCAGATGATCCAATTAACGAGAGAGAGGAAAATACTCCCAAACCTTCTCAGGAAATCTCCTTTTACTTAAACATTATAACTTCTGAGTTTTGTTGGAGTTGGTGTTGTTTCAGAGACATCTTTGCTATTATAGATCTGCTTATAACTATGTATATATGTATATAAATTATGTACATATATTATCAATAGGTTGATGGATAGGTGGATAAAATACAAAGATAGATGATGATAGATAAATAGTTAGAAATGTGATGGATGACTATGGATGAAAGGGAGGAAAAGAGGGAGAGAAAAAAAAAGAGAGTGGGTATGATATATACTTGACCTCTAATCTGAATTTTATTTCTAATGTTTTCAGAGCATTTCCATTTTTTCTTATCACTTATATCGTAACATGTCAAAAATTGTCCCTACAATTAAAAATGCTCTCCAACAAAATATCTTATTGCTTACAAAATTATTATGCTTATTCTAGGTATGCATGAACAGAAATTGAAACTCTGTTGACTAGACCTTCTGTCCTTCACCCCCCTAGCCAATCACCCATCAAGTAATTTTGATTTTTTTCTCAAAAAAGTCTCTGGGATTTTTTGTTATGACTCCATTGTAACATTTATAAATTTATAATAGGCTCTTATCTCACCACACTTGCATCTTTGCAATAACTTCCTAATTAATCTCTTTTCTTCTAGTCTCTCCTCCATTAAATAATTTTGTAAACTGGCTCAAGATTCCTTTTTTAACCTGATTTTCATCATGTAATTTACCTTTTGAATAAACTATAATGACTTTTCACTGTATGATCAAATTCAACTTCTTCCCCTTGACTTTCAAATACCTGTGCAAATCAACCTCATTTTATTATTTTTGTAGTTTTGTGTGGAAGGACAGTGTGGCAGACATATACCATTCATCCCAGACTCTTTTAACTCCCAGAGATAAGATACTATGTCTTCAGTTTCTCCCGGTCTCTGCCTGTTTTTAAGTGTATTTCACAATCTGCCCTGGGAGAAAAGGAATTCCCTATTCAGGGTTTTAAGGTCACTACTGGTATCTTTTCAGTCAATCCTTGCAAGAATTATCAATCCCCTCAGTATTCATGTAGGATAAATTACAAGAAATGAGACACTTACGTCTCTACTTCACCTTGTCCCATAAAAGACAATATTTTCCTCATGATGGGAAGCTGGCACATTTATGGTAAATCACAGGACAGAATTTTCTCCATTACATCAGATGAAGCTAATGTATATGAATTATCATGAAATCTGTTCATTAAACACTATAAATCATAAGTAATCTGTAATAATTTTGTCATACATTTAAAAAGAATAGCAAGTTGTGCATAGTAGATTTCCAGTTTCAGGTCTTTATTTTGTACTATATTATGGAAATGCTTGTTTTATTCCACAAATTAAAAAAAAAATCTTAAGTAATCTGTGTGGATTCCTTTCTGTTAATCAGTAGGAGTGCAGAGAGTATGAAAGTTAATTTCCATTCTTTCAATTACTTACCAATGTATACCCTCTGCTTGAATTAGACTCATCTTCTTCTACTTACCTAATATGTAAGGTATGTGAGGTTCAACCTCACTTCTTCTCTACACTAAATATCTCCAGTTTCTTCAACTCAAATTAATGTAATGAATCTCCAACTTTCCAATGACTTTTATAAAATCTGTCATTTCAAGACAATACCCAAGAGGGGAATTAAATAAATAAGAATATGGCATGATCATCTCTCTTTTATCTTAATCTAATGAACTCGTTTCTTCTGAAGTATCCTATATTCTGGAATTGTGAAGCTGATTTGTTGAACATGAGAATAAAATCTTCGTTTATCTCTGCTTAATTTTATTACATTATTTTCCAAAATTTTGTAGCCTGTAAACTTTTTCTGAGATTCCAATTCTATAATCTGCTTATGGTTATACCTCCAAGATATGTGTAATCTTCAAATTTGAAATTTGTATCAACTGCACCTTCATCCCAGTTATTGATACTGTTGAACAAAATGCTGAATATCACAGGACCAAGAGGGTAAAATGATGCAGTTGACTAAAGACCTCTTTTTAGGCTGATATTTACCCATTAATTGATATACCGTGGGCCTAGTTATTCAACTATTTCCACACTCATCTAGGTGTTCTAATAGCCAACATATATCCAATAGCCAACATGTATCTCTTTGTTGTCTTTAAGGATGACGTGAAACCAATTCTATGAAACCAATAAAGTTCTCTTCACTAGAGGGTATAAACAAATATCCTAAATATTCAGAACTTATGAAATTTGCTTGTTTACCTCCAATGGAATGGAGAATATACCCCCACTACTACATCATCTTTCAACAAGGTCTGGAAGATTGGTTTCGATAGGCATCCATATAAAAATCTCCCAGTAGGAAAGCTGCTACAAGAAGCTTTGATTTTAAAATTAAATACTATCTTAAAATATTGTCAATATGAAGAACACTTGCATGTGATATATGAATGTCTTTGATTTTCATCATGTTGACTCATGTAAATTGTTCATTTCAATAGTTATTGATCCATACAGTCAAGCTGCAATTCAATAATCCTTTCCAACAAGCACATTTTTAAAGAAATTCAAAAATATTTATTGCATACCTATTATGTTATTTTAAAATTAATTACTTATTTATTTTTAGTTTTCAACATTCACTTCCATAAGATTTTTTGTTTCAAATTTTCTCCCCCTTTCTCTCCTCCCCCATCCCCAGGATGACATAGAATCTACTTATGCTATGTGTATACATCCATATTAAACCATTTTCATATTAATCACTTTGAAAGGAAGAGCTGGAACCAATGGGGGAAACCATGAAAAAGAAGAGACAGGAAAAAAAGCAAATAGTATGCTTTGATCTGCATTCAGATTCCATAGTTCTTTTTCTGGACGTGGATAGCATTTTCCAGCATGAGTCTTTTGGGATTGTCTTAAATTCTTGAATTACTGACAAGAGCTAAGTCTATCAAAGTTAGTTGTCATGCAATGTTGCTGTTATGTGTACAATGTTCTCTTGGTCCTAATCACTTCATTCAGCATCAGTTCATATAAGTCTTTCCAGGTCTCTCTGAAGTCTGCCTACTCGTCATTTCTTATGAGACAATAGCATTCCATTACATTCATATATCACAACTTGTTCAACCATTCCCCAATTGGTGGGCATTCCTTACGTTTCCAGTTCTTTGCACCACAAAAAGAGCTGCTATAAATATTTTTGTGCATGTGGGTTCTTTCCCCTTTTTATGATCTTTTTTTGGGCTAAAGAGCTTGTAGTGATACTCCTGGATCAAAGAATATTCACAGTTTTATAGCCCTTCATTTTATAACTCAAATTCCTCTCCAGAATGGTTGGATCAGTTCGTAACTCCACCAACAAAGTATTAGTGTTACAATTTTTCCATATCTTTTTCCTATTCTGTCATGTTTACCAATCTGATAGGTGTGATGTGGTATCTCATAGTCCAACAAGCACTTATTTTAAGCACCTACTATGTGCAAGTTCCTATGCTTGGCATTGAGGATAGAATGACAGTAAAAATTGTCTCTGTCCTTAAGAAACTTCTCTTCTCCTGGGGAAGATCAGGATTCTTCTTCCGTATAGAAGATCGTAAATGAATAATACCGTTTCAAAGAGATAAAGGACATGTTCAAGATAACATAGATATTTGTGACTCAAATAAAATTTTCTTGATTTCTAGGTGATTGTTCACTCCATTCCATTTCACTGCTCCTATCAAGCACAATGTTCAGGGCTATAAATATGAAACTTGACATATCATTTCTATCGTTTCTGTTCTTACCGAATTAACTAATGAATAATTAGACCAGAAGCATAGAAAGACAAATAAGTTAAGCATTATTTGATCCCCAACATCATTAGTAATTCAACACAGCACATTTGTTTTCCTTAATTAAAATATCAATCCTGAAGTTGGGAAGGGCTCAACACATAATCACCAGCTGCCGATTAATTTATTTTGTTAGAAGATATTTTGGCTTATTCTTTATTACCTCCAGGTCAGTACTTCTGGCCAAATTATTATGGGAAGTTTTTTGGGGAAAATGGGAATCAACTGAGTTACATGAAAGATTTTGCCATGTAAATCTTGTTCCAGAATGTCAAGTATTAACAAATTCATAGAGATGATTACCATGAGCCTGAAATTGATAGTTCAATACAGCACCTAATTGGATATTCCTTTTTAATGCACAAAACCCTCTCTCTAAAGCAGGTGAGAGTAGATTTGTTGTGGATTTCAGCAAACATGGTTTTTCACTCCTATGATTAGCTCTGTACAAAATGTTGAAGTTTTAAAGTCTAACACTTAGCCTACATCATGCTTGAGAGTCTCATGCTTTCCCTAGCTCCATAAAATGAATTGGGTAAGTAAAAATCTATGCTTTGGATTCACATTAAGGAACTATTCATTAAGTGCATGCAATATGTCAAGAGAAAGTGTGTCAAAGCCTGACCTCAAAACCGTAGGTTCAAGTACCATCTTTGACATCTATTTTGTCATGAATAAGCAATTTACCCTCCAACTGCTATAGGAAGCTCTCTAACACTATAACTTGCAGAGAAGGTTATGTCCTACATTGAGAGAGAGAGAGAGAGAGAGAGAGAGAGAGAGAGAGAGAGAGAGAGAGAGAGAGAGAGAGAGAGAGAGAGAGAGAGAGGTACAGATATAATTCTATCTAGGGGTTCTCTATAGAAATGAAGTCATCTTGGAGTGGGGGGGAGGGTAGAAATGGGGAGAAAATTCGTAATTCAAACTCTGGTGAAAATCAATGCTGAAAACTAAATATATTAAATAAATAAATTTTAAAAAAAGAAATGAAGTCACAGCTTGAATCGCTATCACAATCCTAGTCCTTAACATATGTAAAAATTGTGAGGTGGAGGTGATTCAAAGTTGCAATTCAACCTGATATTTAGTTATGGGGGGCAGCTTCATTCCTGGGGTCCAGGATGTCATAGGGGACAGAAAAATCTGAGTTTGTGACTCCCACTTGAAAGATGACATTGACTGTGATCTTGTCAAATTATTTCTCTTCTTTAATCCCTAATTTTCTTACTTGTAAAATGGAAATAATGCCATCAGGAAATTTTTTTTGTGAGAATCAAGGAAAGTAATGAGTTTTAAAATCTTTTTTTAAGGTTTAGAAGCCATCTATATCAAGTTTAGCTAGTATTGTCATTGTCATCACAATCAACACCCTCATCATCACTATCGTCATAACATATTACAATTATCATAGTTATCAATATCATCACTGTCACAGATATTCCCCATGCTAATGAAATTAAACAAATGTAATAGCTTAACTTAGATCACCCCTTAAACTTTAGAAGTCACTTTACATGAGTGATTTCATATTCATAGCATCACTGTATTGAAGCAATTAACCACAACAAAGAAAGTAGAGCTGGGCCTGAAGGCAGCGAAAGTTGAATGAAAACACAGATTCGGCCCCTTCTTTGCTGTGTGACCCTGGACAAGTCACTTAATCTCTATATGCTTCAGTTTTCTCATTGCTAAAAGAAAGGGGGAGGGAAAAATTGATAGAACATACTTCCCTGGGTTGTTGTAAAGATAACATGAGATTAAATTAGTGAAACATTTAACACAGTGCACCTGTCCTCTTCCCTTCACTTTATTTGCTTTGTGCAACAGAAATATGAGGATTTTTTTAAAAGTTTGATAATGATTATATTCACATATCTCACAGCTGGAAGTTTTGGGACTAAAAACCAGACCCCCTTATATATTAAAAAATGTCATTTTCCCAATTCCATATTGCCTACTCACTCTGTACTCACAGTCCCCTGGCTATGCCTATCCTTTGGCTAAACAACATATTTCCCTAGGGCCAAGTGAAGCCAGTATCACAATCTATTAATGTGATGGAAAAAACGACAAAATTTTTAAATGTATTATTTATTTATTTTTTTAAATTTATTTATTTATTTTTAGTTTACCACACACGGTTCTACATAGTTTTGAGTTCCAGATTTTTTCCCCTTCCTCCCCCCTCCCTCCCCAAGAGGGCATGGAAGCTCATATAACTGTCACGTATAACTTCGCATTGAATTAATTTATGCACTAGTCAAGTTGTGGAGAAGAATTTTGACCAATGGAATGAATCATGAGAAAGAAGAAACAGAACCAAAAAAAAAAAAAACCCAAAACCAAAAACAGAAGAGAAGCAAAAAAGGCGAGCATGTAGTTCGCCTCGCTCTGTATTCAAACTTCACAGTTCTTTCTCTGGATGAAGATAGCATTCTCCATCATGAGTCCCCTGGAGTTGTCCTTGCCCCTTAGGTTGCTGAGAAGAGCGCAGTATGTCAGGGTTGGTCCTCACGGAATCCATATATCTCTGGCTGTGCACAACGTTCTCCTGGCTCTGCTCCGCTCACTCAGCATTATGTCGTGTAGGTTTTTCCAGGTGGCTACGAACAATTTATTTATTTATTTATTCATTTATTTATTCATTTATTTATTTATTTACTTACTTACTTATTTTTTATTTATTTATTTATTTATTCATTCATTCATTCATTCATTCATTCATCCATCTATCTATCTATCTATCTATCTATCTATCTATCTATCCATTCATTCATTCATTCATTCATTTATTCGTTCGTTCATTCATTCATTCATTCATTCATTTATTTTTAACAATTTCTTTTATTTTGAGTTTTGAATTCTCCCTTTCCCTCTCCCCGCCACCACATCCATTGTGTAGGCAAGAAATGTGATATCAATTATACATATGAAATCACACAAAACATATTACCGTATAAGAAATGTTGCAAAAAAGTAAGAAAAATAAAGTGGAAAAACATACTTTAATCTCTATTCAGATTCCATTAGATCTTTCTCTGAACATGGATGACATTTTTTGGTATTGTCTTGGATCATTATATTATTTAAAATAGTTGTTCACAGTAGATCAATATCGCTATTTCTGTGTACAATGTTCTGGTTCTGTTCATCTTACTTTGAATCATTCAATATGAGTATTCCAAGATTTTTTAAAAACCATCCTGCTTATCATTACTTATAGTACAATAATATTCCACCACAACTATATACCACAACTGGTAAAACTATTCCCAAGTTGATGGGTATACCTTCAATTTCCAAATCTTTGCCACCACAAAGGGATATGCTATGAATATTTTTGTACAAAAGAGTTTTTCTTTTTTTTTCTTTGATCTCTTTGGAATACAAACTTAGTAGTGGCATTGCCATGTCAAAGAGTATGGTTTTACAACCCTCTGGGCATAGCTCCAAATTTCTCAACAGAATGGTTCAATCACTTCACAAATCCACCAGCAGCGAATAAGTGTCCCAATTTTCACACATCTCTTCCAATATGTGTCATTTTCATTTTCTGTCATATTAGCCAATCTGATAGGTGTGAGGTAGTTGTTTTCATTGGCATTTCTCTAATCAATAGTTATTTAGAGCATTTTTCCATGTAAATAGTGTTGATTTGTCTGAAAGTTTCCTGTTCATATCCTTTGACCATTTGTCAATTGGGGAATGATTTGTGTTCTGATAGATTTGACTCAACTCTCTATATAATTGAGAAATGAGGCATTTATCAGAGAAACATGCTATAACTCCCCCCCCCAGTTTTGTGCCTTTCTTTTAATTTTATCTGTATTGATTTTGTTTGTGCAAAAAAACATTTTAATTCAATGTGATCAAAATTATACATTTTACATCCTATGTTGCTCTTTATTTATTGTTTGGTCATAAATTCTTCACTTCTCCGTAGATCTGACAAGTAAAGTATTCTATGCTCCCCTAATTTCTTTATGTTATCACCCTTTATGTCCACATCCATACACTAGTGTGTCACAGACCTTTCCTGCTAGCTGACTAAGTTGTCCTGGGATGGAAAAATGTATTACCCTGACCTTTTTGACTCTGTTGCTTCATAACTCAATTTGAATCATTATGTAATAATTGGAAGGGAAATGTGGAAGAGTTCAGCTGAGTTTCTGCCTCTACTCCATCATTTTTGTCACCCCTCAATGAAAAAGAATTGTGAAGGGATTAGTGTCTAAAGGCTGATAATATATATACTGGGTTTAAACATTTTGAACCTTTTTCCATGAAAAAAGCTTGACATCATTCAAAAATTTCACACCTTCTCAATGTAATCCTAACCTTCGCATCCTCCTCCTTGTCTATTCTGGGCTAGTCTCATTAACCATTATCAGTGATCTCCCCAAAACTCCTTGTGAATATGGGCTGCTTCATTTATTGCTTTTGCATCCTCAGTGCCTAACACAATATCTGGCATACAGTGGAAAATTTACAAATGATTGTCGATTAATTGATGATGATATGGTGCTATTTCATGGACTAACCATTCAACTACATAAAATAGTATAGACAATAAACATTCTTCATCCACTTAATTTTTCTTGGGTAGATGGTGAAGACAAATTAATTACAGTAACTATAGATCTTATTTAGAATCTTTGAATGTTCTGGGATTATGGAAAACAACATGATATTGCTTGCAAGCAAGGAATTTGAGAAGACTTAATCATAATTATGTTCATCATAATAAGTAGCTCAAAGAACATTTATTGAATTTAATTAGACATGATATAAGCATGGGAGGAATCACTTCTACACATCACAAAATTAAAACTGAATGCTTGTGATTTGGGGGGTACATAGATTGAACATAGAGATTCAACTAAATTAAACAAGCATTTCTTTTTGTAAATGCATATTCTGTAACAGACACTTCCAAACACTGGTGATAAAGAAGAAAACACAACAAAGGGGCTAAACAGCCCCTGACCTCAAAGGCCTCAAGACACTTACATTTCATTTTATTAGGAATAAACAACATGCAGAAGATAAGTAATACATATACATGCATACATATACACACATATACATATATACATACATACACTCATGTGCAAAGAAATGCATTTGGATGGGGCAATAAGAGAATAAGATAAAAAAAACCAGCCTCTTGTAGGAGGTAGTTCTTCAGCTGAGCTTTAAAGAGAAAAGAAAATGGCAACAGAAAGATTTCACAATGGAGAAAAGAATATTATTTTATGTTTTATTGTACCTTTACCACATACATTGTACTTCACATAAAGAAGACTCAATTATATGAGTTCTGGTTTCTTCTTGATAAAGTCCTCTTCTGATATCTCATCATAGCAACATGTAAGTAAAATTAAAAAAAAGAATAACCAAGGGCTATGCTTTTTCTTCCTTCTTTCCTTCCTTCCTTCCTTCCTTGCTCCCTTTCCTTCTTCCTTCCTTGCTCCCTTTCCTTCTTTCTTTCTTTCTTTCTTTCTTTCATTTTCTTTCATTCTTTTTCTTTCCTTCCTTCCTTCCCTCTTTCTTTCTCTTAAATTGACAACATTTATATAAATTAGAAGGATTATAAAACATTTTCTAAATGTATTTGATCACATTTCTTACTGGGTCCATCCAAGTGAACATCTTACAAGTATGTACCTGATACAGATTACCATCTCATGATCAGCCTAGCTTCATTGAGAGGTTTGTCTCTGGAAAGTTGACCACTAGGTGATAATTGATTGTTTGGCTTTAGGTATAGTAATGTATAAAATTATCAAGTAACCAATAAGTCAACAAATATTTATTAATGCTACTGTATGCCAGACCATGCCCTAGGCTGAGGAAATAAAGGTGCACCAGTTAGATGGTTCCTGTCCTCAAGGTGTTTGTATTCTATTATAGGATTTATAATATGTATCAGAGAATGGTGAGCATGGAAGAGTGCTTAGTTAAGAAAGTCCCAAGAATTATAAGTAAAGTAATAGAATGAGAGATTGACATATTTTATCTAATAGCAATTTTAATATTTGTCTGTTGGTTGTTTTTTGTGGAAGAGATAAAAACCTAGTAGTGAATGAAGAAGGTTGAAAATTTTTATAGAGGCAGAGTAGATGGCAAAATGCCATTGCTTATGTTGACCAAACCTTAGTCTCTAGGTATGTATTCAGAAGACATGAAGGATAGTCTGAGTGTTCAATATTGCTAGAATTAAGACTAAGGCATTGTGGGGTTATGGTCTTTATTAGAGGGAACACAAGCACAAATGAATTGAAGCATTGAAATGATTCATTTCATATCTCCTCTTTTCTCACTGTGCTAACAGCACCAAATGTGCTTGAGAAACACACTCCAGAGGACCACAAAAGACAGAACATTACTTCTTTATCATATTTATTCTCCACCAACAGTATTCCATTGTGCTTGTTTGAGAATAGATAAAATGAAGAATCTTCTGTGGCTACAGGGATTTGATCTCTATTTTAGATGGACAGTAATCTAATTTCCTCTGCTCTTGATTTCCTTTAACTGCAGCCACATGTTTTTAGTTTAAAATAGATTTTAAGGAAACTTTAAAGGATCTCTTTCTTTGCAGTTCTTGAGAACATTTGAAAAAAAAAGATCTCCTTAACAGTATGGGTTTTCAAATTCTTATGGCTTGCACCTGAAACCTCAGTTAACTCCAGCTGTCATTTTGTCTATGGACGTGTTCTTGAAGTTACTTCTCTGGTGGACAGCTCCAGAATATGTGTAAAAAACTGTATACCTGTCCAGCCATTTCTCCAGCAAAAACATTATTAGGCATATCAATGTTTATTCATTGTTTACAACTTTCTTTCTTTCCTTCCTTCCTTCTACCCTTCCTTCCTTCCTTCCCCCTACCCTTCCTTCCTTCCTTCTTTCTTTCTTTCTTTCTTTCATTCCCCCTCCTCCTCCTTCTTCTTCTCCCTCTTCTTCCTCTTCTCTCTCTCTCTCTCTCTCTCTCTCTCTCTCTCTCTCTCTCTCTCTCTCTCTCTCTCTCTCTCTCTCTCCCTCCTTCTCTCCCATCCCCTTCTCCATCCTGGCCTTTTTCCTTTCTTCCTTCCTTCCAGTTGATATTTCAATTGTGATTTTTTCCCTAATTATAACAGGTAGTAATGTATCTGTCCAAGATCTCTCCATGGTCTGCTTTCTAGTCCCCCATTCATTTAAGATTCAAGATCCAACTCCATCTTCCACACGATGCTCCACGTCATCCAATATTTTGACAGTCATGTGTCTCTGCCATTTGTTATCTGCCAATTTTTTTTTCTGTGACTTTAGAGAAAGTCCCACCCCCTCATAGGTGATAAATGTCATTGATGAGAGATCCAATTTATGGTTCAGAACAGGAAATGTAATTTTTAAACAATGGGATGTGCCAACATGTAGCAATTGGACATTACAGAAGGAAAGACTTAAGGTTTTCAGCAAAAGAAGAAAAAACCCAAAAAATCATACCATTCCCTTCCTGTTTGGTAGCACTGAAGAGAAGGTGCTTAGGGTATAATTAGGTGAAGGAAAGAATGCACTGTATATAAATAGTGAGGTAATATGATATAAAAAATAACGGATTTGGGTTAATGTGACCTGGGTTCAAAACCCACCTCTGCAAATCGCCAACAGTGTGTGTGTACAAATCAATTCACTTCCCAAGCCCTCAGGTATTTTTGTTTGTTTTTTTTTGTTTCTCTCACTGTAAAATAATTAGATTATGTTTTTCTTAAGTCCTTTTTATCTCAAGAGTTATGATGATGAAATGTACCAACTGTTTGTCTTGTGAAAGTCATTTAAATTCTGGGAGCCTCCATTTCATCATTGTTAAACTGGTGATAGTAATGTGTGCCCCACTTTACTACTAAAAGAAAAGTATTATGCAAGCCTTAGGGTACTATTGAAATATGAATTATTACTATTAATGAGAACTATAATTAAACATTTCTCCACAAACTTCCTGATCTTGTGTCTCCTTGTAGCATAGAGCCAGTCATGGATTCTTAAATTTTGTCCCATAGAGTAAAGGCTCTGCCAGGGCAAACCAGGCTGTAAAAGCTAGGAGGAGGAGGTCTTGGAAAGGCATTTCAAAGAGAAGTCCAGCTATAGTCAGAGAGGCTCATCAATTTCTCTAGAATATGATGACTTTTAACCCTCCAAAATTCTCCAAAACACATTTATTAAAACAAAATGATAATTTTTCTTGTTGAAGTGTGTACCTATAGTAATCAAGTCACAGATATCTGACACTTGGAAGCAAAAAAAAATAAATGATTAGCCCCACCAGTTTTATATACCTTGTATTATATTATATCATGTATATTATGTTGCACAGGAGCACAAATAATTTTATATGCTATTTTACATCATGACAAAATATCATACCATACATTATTATATATAGTTTTGTTACACTTGTTATTTATATCATAGCTTACATGTCATAGTTTCAGCACTATATATCTTCCAGCTATTTATTCCTTTGTGAATTAAGTCAGTCACTTTTGAGTGGCCCTGGATATATTGGAGAAGGCCATATAATAGATTGAGGTCCAGGGGCATATGGCAGATCTAATAGACTATGAAATATTTCTTCCATTATGACTTAGCACAGATGCTCCTTAAGGCAACGAACAAAAAGTTTTGATGAACATTATCCATGCTTTTTGATTACTTACTATTAATATCCATAGTATGACAGAATTCAATTCAACTCAATTCCACAAGCATTTATTAAACATCATTTAGGTTTAAGATATTGGGCTAATTGCACGAGATGCAAAAACCAAACAGAAAAGAACAGAAACAAAAAAAGGAGAGGACTATTCCTCAAGACCTTAAATATGTTTACATTCTATCAGGGAGGTAGCATGAAAACACATAAGTAAATTAATGAATGAGTGACCAAATAATTGAATGGATGAATGTGGGGGGTGGGGTATTTTTAAGCACTTAAAATTGCCAAGCATTGTGCTACATTCTGGGGATACAAATGGAAAAATCAAGAAAGTCCTTTCTCCCAAACAGTTTATATTATATTTGAGGAAGATGAAAAAATAAAGTTCAGTTGCCAGGCTAATGGAAAGGTCTGGAAAATTTAAGGTGGCAATAGATATAAGGTCCCAGGGTCATTATGTGCATAATAATCTGAGGCAAGAGAGAAGAGTACCAAGTAAAGAAGTGACATTTTAGTTTAGCCTCGATGGAAGCTGAAAATTCTTAAAGACATTAGGAGGAAGTATATAGCAAGTATGTGAATAAACTTTGAAAGATCACAGTGACTCAGGGTAGAATGAGCAATTGTGGGTATAGCTAAAAAGACTGTTGGACTGTAATCTAAGAACAAATCGGAAGAAATATTTGTGTCAATTCATTCATCATGGATCTGCCATGTTCTTATGCATGAGACATTCCATATTTGAGGAGACTTTTGAAGACTGGATTCTCTTCTGTAGGATCATTATATTTTTGGTACCCAAAACCAAATAAAGATGGTAGAATATAGTTTTCCCCCTTCTATACCAAAATACAAAAATACAAAAGAAAATAATTAAAGGCATGAAGATAGGCAAAACAGAGACTAAACTACCCTTACATGCTTACAATATGATAGTTATTTAGAATACTCTAGGATTCAGCAAAGATGATAATTAATATAATTAATATCTTTAGCAATTTTGCACAATATAAAATTAGCCAACTAAAATCAACAACATGTCTAAGTAATAAAAACAAAATCTGAAACGCAATAATAAAATAATCTCATTCAAAATACCAACACCATATATGAAATATTTGTGGAACAATATATCAAAGCACACCAAAAAGAATGCTTATATTGATACAGTTGCAAATTGTTTCTTAAAGAAATAATGTGCATCTTAAGTAGTTGGAATAATCCTCAGTGTTCATGGCTGAGTCATGCCAAAATGAAATTGTTAACATCAAATATATCAAATAATGATAACAATAAATGGCAATTCTACTATAATTAATTTCAGTTTTAATACTATACTAATAAATTACTAAAATGACATTTTTTACAGAACAATAAAATTATAACAAAATAAATTTGAAGAAAAAAATTACCTAGAATACCATGGAAAATAAAGAAAATATTAGGTATAAAAGGAGAATATCATTTCTGCACATCAAACTATCTTATAAAACAATTATCAAGACAATAGGGTTGTTGAGAAAATAACATCAAATAACATCTATAAGGCACCTCAAAAAAGCTAAAGTGCAATATATATGCTAGTTATTATTATTGTTCATATTGATAATGGTAGTGAGATGATAATGACGATGATTTTTCTGTTTTCTTCAATAAGAACTATTATCTTCTCTCTTGTATATGATATGGTTTCCTGTGAGGGTGCAGGAAAAGGAATGCTGGGAGAAATATAGTTAAAATAAAAACAAGAGATATCAATTAAAATTATTTTAAAAAATATTCTAAGGAGTGTCTAAGTTTATCAAAATGTTAGATGAAGTATATTATCCCTACTCTATGCAAAAAGAGTTCAATTATCTCTACTCTATACTTTTCCTCAGTGGGTGACTGTGAATTTGGAATATATTCTAGATAATCATCTATGAAAGCCTGTTCATTTTCCTTCTCTGTTTTCTTCTAAGAACCCATATATGGCATATGTACATGTGTATACATATGCATATGCATATACATATATATGCATGTATATACAAATATGTGTGTGGAGGTATGTATGTATGCATGCATATAGGTATGTACATATGCCTATATATGCATATTTCAACATCTTAAAAATATTTATTATCATTGACAGTATGATGAGGTACAGAACTATGAAATTATCATTGTCAATGCATATTAATATTATGTTAATTAAATAAAATCAAGCTTACTATTTATTTTGTTTGTTTGGGCTTGTAAATTATTTTTTTAAAAGCCGGCATCATTTTGACAATATTACCATGAACAAATTTTCACTTAGAAACAAATTCAAGACTGGATCTCTCTCTCTCTCTCTCTCTCTCTCTCTCTCTCTCTCTCTCTCTCTCTCTCTCTCTCTTTATGAGGTTTGGCTTTAGAGTTTTTTTTTTCTTGTTTGTCTTTATTTTACCACTCCCTCTATAGTAATCCAAGTAACTAAGGACTTGATGCATTTCCAGTCAGGTCGCTGCTTCAATGAGATCCACGTTGTTATACAAATTACATTTTTATGAAAATATACTATTTTCTACAATGTTGATTATACTAATACAGGGCCAGATATATAATGAAATGATAATGATATATCCTTGAAGAACAGTGTTGAAGTGTTCTCTTTTTCAATATTGCTTGCAATGATCTGTCATCCTTTAGTCCCACAGAGAATAGAAGCATGGCATTTTGGAAAGAGCAATGGGAAGACTTTTCCTTTGTGACCTCATGACAGATGACAAACCCAATGAAGGAGTATAACAGGTGTACTAGAAACAGTGTATTGCACTAAAAGACACTAGGAGGTTTACATAACAAAGATGATAGGTGGATAATTGCTGACCCAGCTTCCAGAATGGATCCTACAGTAAAACAAAGGACCAACCTAAGGACTAAAACATTGTGGGGTGAGTCACAGATCTAAGTTGCTCATATAGGAAAAGGATAGAGAAAAAACAAAGAGACTCCTGATATTTGATCCTAATGAGCATATTATGAAAAAAAAATCAGAATCTCAGAAAAGAAAGGCCCAAAAGGCAATGAAATTGAACAGAAAGGAGAGCAGGCTGTGTCATTACAGATATAAACTTTTTGCAATGGAGGAAGGATTAGATAAGGTATCAGAGAACATGTGTTTAAATCCAGGGTAAATGTGACTATGGGTATATCTCTTGTCTTATTTGGGCCTCAATATCATCATCTGTAAAAACTGGTCTTTTGGATTACATATCCTACAAGGTCCTTGTTTGATCCATTATTGACAATTTTACTCAATGACAGTTTTAGTGCTTTATTTCATTTTACCTTATTTGATCTAATTTTCCTTTTCCATTAACAAATATCTCTATCTATCTATCTATCTGTCTGTCTGTCTGTCTGTCTGTCTGTCTGTCTATCTATCTATCTCCTTCCCTCCCACTTCCCTGTACCATTAAAAAGAGAATAAAAACAAATGCGATGTACAAGAAATTCACAGTCAAGCAAAATAAATTCCAGCGTTGGCTAAGTCCAATTATACATAATACAGAAAGGCATGCACATATACATGTCTAAGTACATTATGTATATTATGATGAAATATGTGTAT
This sequence comes from Trichosurus vulpecula, assembly GCF_011100635.1. NCBI lineage: Eukaryota > Metazoa > Chordata > Mammalia > Diprotodontia > Phalangeridae > Trichosurus > Trichosurus vulpecula. Next base: position 250,101,564 of record NC_050578.1, read on the forward strand.
TTAGATGTATATGTGAAATTATTTATAGTTATATGTATATGTATATGTGTACTGTACACCTATAAATATACATGTATGCACGTGTGTCTAAATCTGAACCAGATCTCTTTTTCAGAAAGTGGGGAGCGCATTTCATCATGAGTCCTCTGAAGTCATATTTGCTCATTTCATTGGCAAGAGTTGTGAAATCTTGCTTAGCAATTTGTCTTCAGTATGATTTTTCTTTCCATTTAAATTGTTTTCCCGATTCTGCTCAATTCCCTCTGTATCAGTTCATAGAAGACTTTTCATGTTTTTTTCTGAAATAATTTACTGAACATCATTTCTCGTATTATTAAATTTTATTATTACTATTTCATTAATTCCCACATTGTAAAGACATTGACCACTTGCCAGTAATTTCCATTTCTTTGCCAAAAGAAAAAAAAGAGAATTTAAAATAAATATTGTTGTATATATGGGTCATTTTTCTTTTTTATTTTACCTCTCTGGAGGTCATAGATCCAGTAGTGGTATCACTGAATCAAATGGTATGCACATTAATAACTTTTGGCATAGAGTTTCAAGTCTTTTTCCGGAACCACTGAACTAGTTCATAATGCCACCAATAGCGAATTAATATATTTTCCCACAGCTTCTTCAGGCTTTGTCTTTTTCCTTTTCCTCAACTTTGCCAATCTAATGGATGTAAGGGAAAATATCACAGCTGCTTTAATTTGAATTTCTCTAAGTATAGTAGTGATTGGAGTAATTTTCATATGGCTATTAACACCCTGGTTTTCTTCCTCAGAAAACTGTCTGTTCAGATCCTTTGATCTATCTATTCTGGGGCATGATTCTTAGTGCTATAAATTTGAACCAGTCCCTATATGTCTTGGAAATGAGACCTTTAACAGAAAAAAAACACAACTTGCTTTAAATGTGTATTTTATCCCTTAGTAGCTTGTTTCCCTCCTAATTTTCTCTTCAATGATTTTGTTTGGGTTAAAAATTTTAATCATATGGAATAGGCAGAGTCTATTTTTCTTTTGTCCACAAGAATTTGGTAAGAAACTCTTTTATATCCCAAGGTTCTGATTCCGAAAATGTCTAAAAGACATTTTCTTCCATATTGGTCTAATTTGTTTATGATGTCATCCTTTATGTCTAAATTCTACATTTCTTTGGAGCTTTTCTTGGCATCTGATATGATTTGTTCTATTTTTTTTTCTGGAAGACTGCTTTACAATTTCCACATAGTTTTTGTAAAGAAGTGAATTCCTATCCCAATACAGATATCTCTGTGTTTGTCAAATAATACCTTTGATCATGAAATTACTAAACAAATCCTGGTACAAAAATGCTAGGAAATATTACTTTACAATGAAAAAAAGAGGAACTACATAGGGAAAAATAGGAGGACTAAGTCATCTTCTATTCTGCCTTGATGAGGCCGCCGTTAAAATATCATGTTTAGTTTCAATCCCCATATGCTATGCATCTCAGAGAGATCTGAGAGGTAGACAGACAAATGAGATGGTAGAGAAATGATGATGATAGATAAAAAGAAGTTGAGGTAAGATATAGAAAGATAAGAGAAAAAGATAAGAGAGAAAGAAAAATGACGTATCTCTGTTCATTTACTGTCAAATGGTTTTCATCTTAGTTTTGCTGATTTATTTTTCTTTCAAAATATTGTTGAAAACAAAAATAATGGATAGGGAAAGGAAGGTGTATTCATAAATTATGGTGTAAACATTTTTTTCTTTTTAAAAGAAATTTCTATGGATTTCATGACTTTTGGATATGAAGAGAAAAGAGAGGGATGCTTCAAAGTTGAAATTGTATTTTGACCCTCTCTCATAGGAGTAATGATGATGCCTTGGGAAATATGGGCATTTTGAGAGAAAACTAATTTGGGGAAAAGATGATCAATTTTCTTTTTTAGATGTTGATGTCTTGAAAGGATTCTTGTCAAGATAAAGTTGGGATGAGTTGGCCACTGAGATTCCTGATAACTCTGTGTGATTCCATGAGACAGGGACAACCAACAGAAAATATCTAGTAGGCAAGAGGTAGAGAAATAAAGATTGGAATAAGGGTGAGAGGATTAGACTAGATATGCATGTTTGATATTTTTCCATAAGAGTTGAACATTGGAATTTTTTACAGGAGGTGCCATGCAAGAAACAGAGAAAGAAAGACATTTTTAAAATTGAAAAGAAGACTTTTCTTGGCATACACACAAATAAATCACTAAAGGTAGAAGTAAAGCCTTGGGTGAGAGTTACACAGGCTAAACTAATGCCTTCCTACATATATCTGAAATTGTCCTCTACTGTAGACACCCCACTTTGTACAGTAAAAAATGTTCAACCTAGCCACCACATTCACTGCCATTTAACCTTACCTAGAATTTATATATCACTTTAAATTTCATAAAGCACTTTACAAATGGTATTTAATTTCAGCTTTATAAGTAGTCCAGGAAATGTGTGCTATAATTATATCATTTTTTTCAGGTGAGAAGCTGATGTTTTATCAGCAGAATCTCAGAGTCGGAAACTTAGAGGCTATTGAGTCCAATCTGCACAGACAGTGTGTCTAAGAAATACAACAGTGGAAAATATTCTGCATTGAAACTCGAAGAATTTGGATTCAAATCCTCTCTCTTAGATTTACTAACTTCAGGCAATTAAATTAAAATCCCTGGACATAGTGCTTTCAAATAGTCCTAAAATAGCCAAATTTCTGGGTTTGTCATTATCTTTAGTTTCTTTCTCTAATCACTCTCTAGTTTAGCCTTACTAAATTTGAAGGACTAAAATTCAACAATATATTCTAGTTGGAGCTTTATCAGGGAAAATATAAGAAAACTATTTTTTCTTTTTTTATTAAGATTTTTTATTTTTTATTTTACAACACTCAGTTCCGCATATTTTTGAGTTCCATGTTTTTTCCCCTCGCACCTCCCCCCTCCCCGCCAAGAGGGCATGGAATCTGATATATCTTCTAAATACAGTTTTGTATTAAATTTATTTACACAATGGTCAAGTTATTAACAAAACCAAAATAAAAGAGAAAAAAAGGAGAGCAAATAATTTGCCTCAATCTGTATTCAGACTCCATAGTTCTTTCTCTGAATATAGAGAGGTCTTTCCATCATGAGACCTTTGGAGTTGTTTTTGAACCTTGTATTGCTTGGAAGAGCCAAGTCTATCAAAGTTTGTCATCACAGAATCGACATATCTGTGGTTGTGTACAGTGTTCTCCTGGTTCTGCTTGGTTCCCTCAGCGTTATATTATATAGGTCTTTCAAGGATATTATGAAGTCCATATCATCTCCATTTCTTATTGCACAATAGTATTCTCTTACATTCATATACCACAACTTGTTTAACCATTCCCCAATCGATGGGCATTCCTTTGATTTCCAATTCTTTGCTACCACATAAAGAGCTGCTATAAATATTTTTGTACACATGGGTCCCTTTCCCACTTATGTGATCTCTTTGGAATAAAGCCCTACAAATGGTATTTCAGGGTCAACGGGTATGCACATTTTTCTAGCTCTTGGGGCATAGTTCCAAATTGCTCTCCAGAATGGCTGGATCACTTTACAACTCCACCAAAAATGTAGCAATGTTCCAATTTTTCCACATCTTCCCCAGCATTTATCATTTTCCTGTTTTGTCATGTTAGCCAATCTGACAGGAGAGATGTGGTACTGAAGTGTTGTTTTGATTTGCATTTCTCAAATCCATAGTGATTTAGAGGATTTTTTTCATATGTCTATAGCTATCTTTAATTTCTTCCTCTGAAAACTATCTGTTCATATCCTTTGACCATTTCTCAATTCGGGAATGGCTTGTATTCCTATAAATTTTGCTCACTTACCTGTATATTTTAGAGATGAGGCCTTTATCAGGAACACTAGTTGTAAGGATTTTCTCCCAATTTCTGCATCGCTCCTAATCTTTGCTGCATTGGCTTTGTTTATACAAAAACTTTTGAATTTAACATAATATTTCTGGCTGCTTTCAGTATTTTCTTCTTGACCTGATGATTCTGGAAGTTATAATATTTCTTGGAGTTTTCAATTTGGGATCTCTTTCAGGAGATGATCAGTGCATTCTTTCAATGGCTATTTTAGCCTCTGATTCTAGGACTTTGGGGAAGTTATCCTTAATGATTTCTTGGAAGATACTGTCCAGGCTTTTATGGCTTTATGGCCAATGATTCTTAGATTGACTCTCTTGGATTTATTTTCCAGGTTGGTTATTTTTCCAATCAGATATTTCATATTTTCCTCTCCTTTTTTTTCATTAGATTTTATTTTACTGATTCTTGAGGTCTCAAAGAGTCATTAGCTTCTACTTGCCCAATTCTAATTTTTAATGTACTGTTTTCATGCCTTTAGCTTCTCTATCTCATTTTCTATTTGGCTGATTTTACTTTTCAGTTAGACATTTTCTCCATTTATATTGTGAATCTCCTTAACCATTTCACGGATTTTAGTTTTTAAAGATTTGTTTGCATCATTGTATTTCTTTTTCCATTTTTTCTTTTACCTCTCCGATTTGGTTTTTAAGGTCCTCCTTTGGTTCTTCCAGGAATGCTTTTGCATCAGATACCAGTTCACATTCCCTTTTGAGGTTTCAGGTGTGGGTATAGTGTCCATTCTGTCCTCTGCTGAATTGGTATTTTGATCTTCCCTGTCTCCATGATCGGAATCAATGGTCTTTGGCTTTTTAGGGTGCTTTTTCATGGTGTTTTTTCCTTCTGGCTTCTAAAGTGGATCTCTGCTTCTGGGGCTCCAGGCGCTCTGTCCCAAGCTTCTTGTGTTGGGATCTGTGGGCATGCTCACTGGCTTTGTGTGCTATGGCTTCTGGTTTAGTGAGGTATGTGTGTGTGGGGGGGTGTTCTAGCTGCTGCAAATCTCCTCTTCCCCGAGAATGTGCTACAGCACAGGTGGTCTCAGCTGTTGTCTGTGCTGGTGGCTGCCACTTCCCCTGGCTGTGCAAAGGCAAGTCTGGGTTCCTGGTGTTGACATTTGCTAACTCCGCCCCTCTGGGTCTCAGTAACTCTCTTTGTTCTGCTGAGGTGGGGCCTGCTGGGACACCTCTCTCCCTACACTAATCTCCCTCTGCCACCACAAGAAGGTTCTTCTCCCCAACTTCTCTCTCTAAAAGGCTACTGAAGCACCACTTCTGGCTCCTCTGTTTGTGTTTCAACAATCTGGCTAGCAGCTGCTGTGGGGGGTGTAAAATCAATAACAACCAGCTCACAGAACAGTGCAAAAACCGAGGTTCTTTTGATCTGCTTTACTCCAGAAAGCAATGTTAAGGGATTAACAAGCTTACTTTAATTTAGCATAAAAATACCATTCACTTAGTTCAGGGGAAAAATCCAGCACCCTCAACTTCAGAGCAAATACAAACAAATTACAATCATCAACAGACAGACCAAATACAATTCATAGTTACCAACATCTAAGTTCAGCCTGGGAGCTCATAACAAAGGTTGGCCCAGAGTCATGTGCACCACCATGGCTGTGGGTAAGAGCTCCAAGAAAAGAAAGCCAGCCCCTGGTTTTATATCTTTTTCAGGGTCAAGAGTGAGTCACACATGCGGCTCACCCAAGTGACCTAAAATCATCACAAAGAGTCAACTTAAACCCACGTGGTCTAAAAGCCTCTGATGTCTCAAACATGCCACTCAAACCCATGTAAACTAGGCCCTCCCCTGAGGCAAGGAGGTCACCAAGGACTCCCAATCTAATCAAGGAAACAAAGGCCAAACTCTTCAAGGGCACTTGGTTGAACTGAGTGCTAAGAGCCCATTTTGATTGTCAACACAGTTTGCCCCATGGGAGTATTCTCTGGGTGAAGAAGGGAGGGTTAAGAGCCAATTCACCTGGTTGTCATGTCTCTCAGAAGTTCAAGAAGGCATGTTTCAAACCTTTAGGCTCTGGGCTGGTGTCTTCCGTAGCTCAGACAGACTCCCCTCCTGGGATGAGAGGCCTGTGTCTCAATAACCACAGTAGCTGGAACTTCTGCCCTGTGCCTGCTCCTATTCCTGCATTTCCCTCTCCCAGCACTCTCCCAGACCTGAGCATTAACTAGATTCCTCTGCTCATCCTGGTTGGTGCGGTCTGGTGCCATTATGTGTGTAGGTGCTCCTGCCCCTCTCAGTCTACTAGTGGCTTCTAACTCTCTCAAATCTGCTCAGAATCTCTTTTTTAGCCCTATCTGACAGAATTGGTGAGAGAGCTCCAGTAGTTCCCTCCTTTCCCAGCTCTATCTTGGCCCTGTCCTTTGATGCCAAAAGCTATTTTTTTTCTGGTAGTAGTTTGTGGTTTTATTGGTTTTTTAAACCATATACTCTGTTGAATGATTTTGAAATTATGATTAACTAAACATTCAGATTTCTTTTCTAACCTGCAGATAGAAAGTTTGAATTAGAAGAATGAAGGCCTGGGTTTAAACACTCTCCCTGTAACCTATCAGCTGTTTGAGTATAGGCAATCCATGTATCCTTACTGTGCCTCAGTTTCCTAATTGATAAACTGAATAGAGGAAATAGATGGACTCTAAAGTACTTGTGTCTGTAAATTTCTGTTTAGTCATTTATTTGTGTCCAACTTCTCATGATCCCATAGACCATAGCACATAAATACTGTCCAGAGGGTTTTCTTAGCAAAGATACTGGACTGTCTTGTCATTTCCTGTTCCAGTGTATTCAGGCAAACAGAGGTTAATTTATTTAACCAGGGTCATACAGCTAGTATGTATTTGAGGTGGGATTTGAACTCAGGCCTTCCTAACTCCAGGCCAAGTGCTCTATCCACTAAGCTACCTAGCAGCCATGGTTAAAGGTAGGATGTTATAAGTCACAATCTTCTGGTGACTCTTTAAAATTAGGTTCCTATAATTCACAACCTGTCTGTGACTCTTATCTGTAAACTGAAGGGAGTAAACTTCATAACTTCAAAGTGTAAATCTATGATCTATACTAATCATAATAAACTTGAGAAGTTGATTCTCTGATGTCGATGGTGAGACCATATTTTTATCATTATGAAATTCCATATTTCATTTGGCCCAACATTACAGTTTGTTGAGAGTGGGGATACTGGCAATCATTGAACATACTAATTTTGAGTCATCTTCAAATTTAGCAAATATGCCTCCAATTTCTTTATCGAAATCATTAATAACCATGTTCAATAGCATAAGGCCACACAAATCCCTTGGACCTTCATTTGAGCCTCCTCCCAAGATAGCATAGAAATATTTGTGACTAATTGTTGATTCTGTCATTGCAAATATTTCTAGTCCATCTAACCATCCTGTTGTCTAGCCCACATCTATCCTTCCTGTCTACAGGATGAAAGCTGAAGAATCTCTCTCAATTTCTTTAAAACAAACATTTTCTATAACTCTCTGCTATCTAGTAATTTTGTCAAAAACAATGAGGTAGATCTAATATGATGTGTTTGTGTTGAAACTATCAATGTTCTTTTCCATCACTGATTCCTTTTTTAGGTGTTCATTAAGCATGGCATTGAAGCTATGTTCCAAAATTTAGCCAGTGCATTGAGCTTCAAAAGCCCCTCCTATACTAGAAACAGAGTTAGTGTCATTCTGAAGGTCAGACTCTGACAGAATTAGCATGAGTTTCCATGTTCCCTGACTCCTTGGCCTTAAATTCTGTATAGGAATGTTAAAAATCTCAACTTTTCTTTTTTAATTAAGTAATATGTGGGCAAGAATAGAAATTGGGTACAGAAGTAGTTTTAGAGTCACAAATTTAAGAACAATCTTCCAGCGGGAGAGATATGACGAGTATCAAATAAATAACCCTAATCCTTCTAATACAATTTGTTATTTCTATTTCTTTCCCCAGCTTCATGTTGATGAACATTTTGGTTAACTCTACCTTTGAGTGAAAAATCATATCAGGATATTCAATTATTTTGCCTTAATCAGAGAAAACATTTCTTTTTCTTCATCATCATCTTTTTTCTCTCTCTGAAATTCTTGTTGAATGAGCCAAGAGAAAAATCATCAGCCTTTAAGCCCATTTCAAAATTAAGAGGTTACCAAGAAACTAGCCACAATCTTGAAGTCTAGATGAGGTTATCTACAAAGCAATTTCTGTCAAACTACAGTCTACTCAATCTTTTCTATCAAGATCAGAAACCAAAGGACTGAATATTGCAGTTCTCCTGAAATTTTACTCCCATAATTCCTATCTGACTTGAAAAAGTATTCTCAGTCTATCTGTGTCTCTCTCTTTGAATATTTGTTCCTGTCTTTCTTTCTCTGATGCTGTGTATCTCTCAATATCTGTCTCTCTCCTATCCCCTTAACTCTTTCTCCTTCAGTTCCTGTCTCCCTACTTCATTGGATTTAAACAGCTGAAACAAATTAATTGCTTATAGTTACAGAGATTAATCTTTGGATGATATTTGTTCATATTTTGTAATCACAAGATAGTAGATCTTTCACAGGCTTAGAAGTTCATCTCATTTAGCAGCATATAGAGAAATACACTGATTCTGGAAGTAGAAGATTGGGTTTTCCATCATACTTCCAAGGCTTATTATCTATGTGACCTTGTACAAGTCAAGTAACTACCATGGATCTCAGGTTTCTTTGTTTTGTTTTATTTCAAATGGGTGGGGTTGTACTAGATGGCTTCCAAAATTCCTTTCATCCCTCAAAATATAATCCTATGACTTCACAAATAAGACAGGTGAGACTGAGAGAAGTTAAGAAAATACAAACCACTAGTAAGAGCTAGAGAGTAGATTATAACCCAGGTTATTTTCTCCATGTACCAGTGTGTTTTCCATTATAATAAGTCATCTCACTTAGGGCACTTAGCAAGGAAATTATCAGTTCACAGGGGAACAGAACTCAAGCAAAGTCCACAACTCTTTAATATTCTTTTCATGTTGGAGCTGTTGTTTCATCATTAATCATATTTAGTTGCACCTGTAATTATTTTTCATACCCTTAATATGCCAATTTTATTACAGTGACTGCTCTCAGGAGGTTTATAACAGTGATTAAAACCACGTTAATTGTTCCACACATTTTAGGATTGTTTCAAAGTCAATGTGATGAAAGCCAAAAAGGAAAAAAAAAGCAAGGTTACCACAAGTATAGAAACTTTAGATTATGGTTAAACTTTAACTACTGGATCTCCTAGATTTGAAAAGAAAGAATATAAGAATAAACTACACCCCATTGGGAGGAAAGGCTTTATCCTCAGAAATTTTTCATATCCATTATCTCTAGGCATACCTGTAAAGTAGATGTAACAGAAATTATCATTCCCATTTTCAGGTGACAAAAATCTAGCCTTAGATAAAGTAGGTGGGCCAAGTTTCATAACAATGAGTGGCTATACTAGTACCAGAATCCAAGTTCAATAGCCTAGGCACTAAACTAATCACTGGATTCCCTTAGTACTATAACTCAGCATTAATTGTATAGTATAAACATTCAAGGTTAGTTCTACTGTTAATAGGAATTATGGGACAAAACTCAATTGTACTATTTTTCAAGATAGTCTCTATCTTTGATTTCTGTTCTTTCTTACAGCATTGAATAGGGAAATGCATTTAGGATATGCTTTCTTTGTTGGTTGGTTTGTTTTTAGATATCTTCAGTTCTCTTTTGTAAAAACTCTGTAGTAGCCAAGTTATAGCAGGATTGCCAGTGCTACATATCAGTTAAAGGACTTCCCCAGGGTCACACAGCTCATAAGAATCAGGGTCAGGATTAGAACTTAGGTCTTCTTGACTGTAAATACTCTATTGGCTATGCATGTTGTCATATCTTTTTCAGAGAAACCAATAAACTTCATAGCAATCAATTATAGGAACTGGTTATACAAACACAAAAGCAAAAAGAGTTCCTACCCTCATTGAGCTTATAGGCTAACCTAGAGAAGCAACTGGAGCACATAAAAGGAGACAGAAAGACAGATGAGACAGACAGACAGATACTAGACATCATAAAAAGTCCAATGTATAATATACCAGGAGATAAGTCTTGAAAAAGACTAGGAATTATGAGAGATGGGGATTTGGAGGAAGAACATTCTAGGCTTCAGGGACAGCCAACGCAAAGATCTAGAAATGGGAGCTGGCATGCTGATAGGAGAAACAGGAAGGTGGCCAGACTGACTGCATTGCCAGGTGCATTAGAGAGGAATATGTGCAGTAAAGATGGAAAGGCTCTTTGGAGCCATGTTGAAAAGGTATTTAAATAGCATAATCTAGAAGAGTTTCCTCTTATATAAATGTTGCCTTTCATTGGTTTTATTTTCATTGCTCTTCCTGTTCCTGCATTATGGAATATTTATGGAGAAAATCTATAATGATGTCCATTGGCCTCTTGAATATTGTCACAGTATTACATATTATAATAATATTATATTTTATTAATTTGTATTATAATAACCTTTTGGATATTGCCTGTTGACTCCCTATCACATTCCTCTCAGTGACAGCTTCATATTTTAACCCAAATCATCAAGCTCCCAATCATTCTCAACCATGATTTACAAAATATATAAAAGAATAATTAACATGGGAAGTATTCGCTCTGTGTGAATAAGTTTGCTAACAAACTCCAAAGCATATGTTTAAAAAGTGATTCAATATTCAGTATTTTTCCCATGCAACTTTTCAGTAACATGTCTTTGTTTAAATATAACTGGACGGACATTTTTGGTTCTTTGGGGGTCAGTGATGGTACTAGAATTGGTTATTGTTTGCAGAAGAGAAACAGGCAAAGCAAAGGAAGGGGAAAATATTTTCTCTTGGAATGAGTCAACTCTGTGTATTTTTACAGTGTCATAAAATTAAAGTTAGGAAAGAGGGGTTAATCTATAAATCTGGTAGGGATATAGTTTGGTTTTCTTCAGTTGTTTCTCTAGTTCTTTAGCATCAGTGTATAGCAATTACACCAAACTTGACAAGGTCTGAAAGTGACAGAATTTAGTTCAATGTATTATAATTATATTTCATTTATCTATTTACATATTACATCTCTGTGGGAGGATATGAACTTTTGGGGGGAAATATTGTTTCATTTTTCCTTCTTTCCCCAGCAATAAACTTAGCTCCTGAAATACAGCACATGATAAATATGCATTTACGTATTTTTATTGATTATCAAGACTTGAATTATCAAGTCTTCACCTGTGAATTCACAATATTAAAAACCATTGGAACATATACCTGAGACACTATTCATTCTCCATAAGGCATCCGTGTCCTCTTGTCCCACATATATGATATGAATTGGTTTAAGTCACATGAGAGCATAGCCTTTAAGAGAAGGGTTAATTTCCCTTTCTTTACACTATTGGCTCATGTCTAGGTCTTTCCAAAAGGCTAAATGTAATGGGAGAGGGGGTAGTGAAATGGAATATACAGTACAGTACAAGCTAGGTATGAAAGAGGTATTTATTTCACACACACAGATGAAATACACAAAAGACTTAGAGTGAACATTGATAGATTGACTTGAAACTAATTTCATCGGTTTCATCTGATGAACCTGAAACTCATAATCTCATGATTACTAAAGCCTCATTAGATCATAAAGCAGAATTGGGGGTAGGCAAAGGTCTCAAATAGTCATTCTGCCTTCCACTTTAATATTGTCCAGACAAGTCCTGCTCAACATTTTTCTAGCATATAAATCCAGCCTTGGGCCCACCCTTTTGTTCATTGTTATGTTTTCTAACAGTGCTGGAATTGATCCCAGGGACTCAATCTTAGGTAGCTTGTGATCTCCAACCAAAAGAAAACTCAAGATCCCTGTGCCTCTTGAACTCAAAAGGCATCTAAGCCTAGACATGCCCGTATCAGTGCTGATACTCTTCATTTATTAAAAAAAAAAAAAAGAAACAAACAAACAAACCAAATAACTAACAAAAACAACCAAACCTTGCTAGGCACTATTTATCTTTAAGCTGCTATAGTTGTATGGGTACATTGCAGATAAGATGAGAAATGATTCTAATTATTCTTAAGTTTTTCCTGGTCAGTAGTTAATAAGATGACTATTTTCCATCATAATGTGCCAAGCTGCCTCAACTTTGAGGCAAGCATAGGCGGTCAGTGGGAAATGAGTAGGTGATTTCAGGGCTTTCCCCATTACACTTTTTTCTTGGTTGAATATTTGTTCTCCTTAGGAAATCAGCTATTATGATTTAGACCACTTTATCCATTTTCCCAATTCTTGAAAGTTTTCTGGGCTCCTGGCAAATGGAAACATTATCTTCACATGTGTCTCACAAGAGTTTCAAACAATCCAATTCTCTTCATACAAACAATGCTTAAAATGTAATAAACACTTAATTAAGCAGCTAGGTGGTACAGTGGATAGAACACTGGGCCTGGAGTCAGGAAGACCTGTGTTCAAATCCAGCCTCAAACACTTACTATCTCTGAAATTCTTGGCAAATCACTTAACCTCTGTTTGCCTCAGTTTCAACTGTAAAATGGGGAGAATAAAAGAGCCTACCTCTTGGGATTGTTGTAAGGATCAAATGAGATAATATGTACTCTCTCTCTCTCTCTCTCTCTCTCTCTCTCTCTTTATACGCACACACACACACACAAACACACGTCTATACACATACATACATATATACAAACAAGAATATATGTATAACACAGGCACATGCATACATATATGTTTATTCTTTTCCTCTTGTTTTCATAAATCTTCCTTCCTTCCTTTCCTCTTTTCTTCCTTCCAAGTTCTTACACAGTACCAAATTTAGCTATCTTGGCACTGAAGATCAAAATCATACACAATTACAAAATTATGCAAATTCAAAAAACAAAATAATTAAAATGCTTATCAAAGATTATTGCCTGATTTGTCATTTTAAAAGTATCTCTCCTAGCACAACCAAATTGAGAAAAATAAAATAAAGGTGGGAATAAATAATACAGCCTAACCATAAGGGAAAAATGGAGAAAAGTTAAAGTAAAACTGAACTTCCACACTCAGAGGACAACTCTAGTCCCAAATGGAGTCTCCGGAAGCATCAAATCCTCTTCACAAGCTTGAGAAACCAGAGGTTACTTTACCCCACCAACAGAGAAGAGAAATCAGCCTGTCCTGGGTAAAATTAAGTCCAGGATTCCCTTTGGCTTACAGGGAGATACAAAATGGAGCTTTGACCAAGCCTGCGCATTTGTCCTTTAAAAATGGTCTCTAGGAATCAATACTATGCACAGGGAAATTCCACTGGTTTCTGGGTATAAGTAAGGTGAATTTTTGTTGTTCTTTTTTAGAATTTAGTTCACAGGCTCCATGGCCATAAAAATCTCTAGTTTCCAGGTGTTAGATAATATTTCCCAGACTCATGACTTGTAAACATCTCCACCACACTTGAGCAGTGAGACATAGGGATGAAATAAGTGATATTTACTGCACATGTGCTGAATGACAATATTGCTAAAGGTAACTTGTGAGGCTATTGCTGAAAAATGTCCTTCTTTGTCCGTTGCCCTATAAAGCAAGTTGGCACTAGTGAGTAAGTGGGGAACCCATAGGGATTTGGCATTTGGGATTTTGGTAATGCATAGAGGAATGCATATACCTGCCTTGATCAGCTCCCCTCAAAGCCTGGGGAAAACCTATGTTTGCCTCAACTGGCCCCTATTGAGGCTTGAAGGGGTTTAAGAGAGCACACAAGCTACAGAGCTGTGACTGTCTCCAATGACTCCATTAAAAATTAGGGATAAATGTCCCACCTCCTCACCAGCCCCTGTGACAAGAGTGATTAGGGAATGTTGTAGGAGTTGGCCCTCCCATTATCAGCAATTCCATTTGAGAAGACTAGACTATAATAAAGTAAGTTTATTTAACCACTTATTATGACTCTCTTCCTGTCTTCCTGTCCACCCAGATCAAGAGTGAACCTGTGCTGCAAAGAAACTCTAGAAGACCTACTAGCAGGCCTCTCATGTGTTTACCTATCTAACAAATGGCATACTTGGTGTGACCTGTGAAACACTGGGTAATGATTATAGCAACGATGATGACAACAACAGTAATAATCTTTGTGTCCTTGTGTGAATTACTTGAAATTTCCCCAATGCATTGCTGTCAATGCTAAGGGTAATTGAAAATGGTATCTGTGAGTGACACTCATAAAACAAGCAAGTTTTTATTGGAAAAGAAAGCAAGTGATTTCCCATGAGCCCTGAACACACGTGAAGCTCCCAGAATGAATAATGCATCGGGGGTTAATTGGAATTACCCTTCAAAAACTGGAAGCACCCACACACCTAGTGTTAAATAACTTCAGTGTCATTTTGAAACATCAGAGTAGGAACCCCATGGAGAAGGAGTAAAACGAATCAATTCAGTTCAATTCAAAATGTGCATTAACCATTTTCTACTCTAAGTACTCCAAGCAGATGCTATTGCTCAGTCTGTCTACATGCATTTATTGAGTGATTACTGTATGTCAGGAACTTCACTAAGCACCAGGATACAAAGAAAGGCAAAAAGTCACTGTTCTTATGGAATTCACCATTAAATATAAGAGAGTACATATAAACAGCCATGTTCAAATAAGTTATATACAGAATAAATTGGAGATAATAGAGGAAAGGCACTAGAATTAAGGGGGATCAGGAAAAAGCTTCTTGTCAAAGGTGGGATTTTAAATGGGACTTTAATGAAGTCTGCAAAAGCGGAAGACATAGTAAGGAATAATTGAATTCCAGACACGCAAGACAGCCAGTGAAAAACCAGCAAATCCAAGGTCTGAAAGATGTTGCGTCTTGTGTGAGTAAACAGGAAGGAGGTCGAAGTCACCACATTTCAGGGCGTTAGGAGTCAGTAAAACGTATGAAGACTGGAAAGCTAGGAGAGAGCCAATTTATGAAGGGTTTTAAAGAGAAAACATAAGAATTGACTGAAAACTGAAGTGAGTTGAATTTGAATACTTCAATTACTCATATAAATTTCCATAAAACCTCCTTCAATTAAAAATGTGTATTGGCATCCTTTAGGATTACTTTAATTTTTAAGTATACTCTGATCTGTCCCTTGCCCTTAGGGTTTTCCCTTGATTTGAAAAAAAAAGTTCAGGCAAACTAACCAATATATCAAATGAATCTTCTAGTATAGGCAGTGTTTCTCTTCCATGCCCCCTATGTATGCAAAGGAAGAAGGCTTTTTTTCGTTTTTATATTATTTCATTCTAAGTTTAACAATCAAAGATTGCCTTGGTGTGATTACTCATTCAATCAACACAGGCCATGAAAAACCTTCATTAAATTGTCCTTTGGTCCCAAGATGGGTCACATTAATTAAATGATGTTCAATTTCATTCCATGGGTGTTATTTATCTTCCATTTTCGTTGTTGTAGTCACTGGACATGTTGTTTTTCTCATTCTCTTTACTTCCCTCTGGATCAATTTCTTATACACTACCTCATATTTCTCTGGATCGTTCACATGTTTCACTTCATTTCTTTTAAGTAGATTGTTTTAATGATAGCATATGTTTATTAAATCATGCTAGCTATCCCAAGTATCCCTCCCTCTCCCCCTTCATGGAAGCCATAATGTACAACAAAAAGGATCTTTTTACAGAGGAAACAAATCAGCACAACTGATCAATGTGTTGAGAAAGTTAGAAAATATGCCATATGCAATGCCTGCTGACCTCATGCCTCCATAAATGGGTGAGCTGTGGAAATCTTTTTATATCTCTTTCTACCAGTACAGTTTGATCTAATTTTCTTGCATTTACTTTCAATTTTTTGGAGTGTTTTTGTTCTTTCCATTTACATTGTTCTAGTTTCTGTGTATATTGTTTTCTTGGCTGTGCTTATTCCACTGCATCAGTTCTAATAGGTCTTCCCATGCTTCCTCTGACTTCATCACACATCATTTCTGACAGAACAGTAATATTTCATTACATTCATATACGACAATTTTCTTAAACATTCCCTGGGTGATGAACATTTGCTTCTTAAAGAAATAAACAACATTTTAAATGACTGGAGGAATATCCAGTGCCCATGGATGCAGAATGGTCTTACATTATTCAAATTTTCTTTCCTTTGTGTTTGAAGGTCTTTCTCTCATTGCTTGCAGAACTTATTGTTTTTTAATTGAATTGCTAAATTTAACCACCAAAAGTCTGTGAATTTGCATTGTTTTGTTGTTGTTGTTGTGGATGTGGTCTGTTTTATTGTGTTTTGTCTTTCTCCCTTAGGTTATCTGTGAATTCTTTCAATTAATATTTCATTTTCTCTTTTTGAGAAGTTCAGGAAAGTTCTATTTTGCTACTTGTGGCATTAAAATGCAAAGGTTTTTCTCTTGTCTTGTTCTTCTAGGAGATCTATGATCTTTATATTGTCTCTGTGCCTCATATCTTTGAGATCAATAAATTTTGTTTGCATAGTGAGCATATTTTCATTAATATTTCTGCTTTTTAAAATTATTTTGAATTATATTGTCCTTGACTTCTGCATATTAACATTGCCAATCTATTACTCTCACTTCTGTTTCTTTAGTGAAACAAGCCATTGGAGATTCCATTTTCCTATTCTTCCTAATATATATGTGCATATATACGTATATGTGTGTATATGTGTATATATGTGTGTATATGCATATACATACATATATACACATACATTCATGTATATTCATATATATGTTCGTGTGTATGTATGTATGTATGCATAAAATTTCCACACAGGCAATAAATTTTGCTTTTATAGTTGTCATACCCCTTTTGAACCACTTGGGAACCATGTGTTGTGCTTCATGTTCTCCTCATGTTTCACAGGATTCTCCATCTTTAGATACAATAGAAACACTATCAGATTATTTTTTTCTGTGTTATACAGTATTTATTCACAGGTGTCTGAACTTGTGTAATAGATCTAGAGGCCCCTCTTTTTCCTTTATTAATGTCTTGCCTGTTGATTTATCTCCTTATGTCCAAAGTATTTGAGCCTTTTTCTGAGATCTTTGGTAATTTTGTTTACAGACACACACACACACACACACACACACACACACACACATAATTTTACCATGTTCAGCTTCTGACTGTTCACTTATGATGGAGATTTTCTTAGTGGCTGGATCTCTAAGTGTCTCACCTTCCATGTCGCAATCTCTTCCCATGTACTTAACAGTTCTTCTGTCTAGGTCTCTGCCTCAAATAACTTTTGAGTGGTCGCACTTGACCCAATTGGATACTTTGCTCTTTCCCTCAGACTCAGAGGGCTGTATCCCTGCACCTTTTACACACACACACACACACACACACACACCACATAGTGTTGTGTCCTGGGGCCTCTCCCACTCCTCCCGTTTCCTTAGTTCTTTGATCTTACAGCAACAATTCAGAAATTTGCTATGCTGATTCCATGCTCTATAGTACATCCTGGCACTAGTAGTTCAGAGCTTTGAAGTGTTGATGCTATGGGGTTGCAGCTACTGCCTGTTTGTCATGGCCCAGATAAATTTCTACAACCTGGAGTGGGGTCTGCATGGCACTGGAAGGAGGAGGGAGACATCTGGAAGTGAATTTTGTTGTAAATATGTGTCAAGTCCTTGGGTTATGAGTAGAGCTTTGTTTCCAGGAACATTGAGGTGGGAGAGAGGTGCTGAGTGTGCTCAAGGTCACTATCAGTTTGTTTTTCTAACCTTTGTTTGCATTCTGTATGTTGCAGACCATGGAGACAGTTGAATTCACTTTGTCTTTGGTGCATTATTTCTATTTTGGAGGGGTGTGAAAAGTTGTGTGATCAGAGAAAATGTAGCATCCTCCATCTGGTCACTGACGTATATGTATTGCTATCTTATGGAACAATACCAGCCTGTTATATCCAACTCCTACTATTTGGTCATTCTCCAGTCAATGTATGTCTGTTTTATTTCTACTTCTTTGCTCTCACCAATTTGCTGCTATAAATGTTCCGTGAGACTTTTCAATAAAAGACATTTTTTTAAATGTTCAGTTTATGTAGTTTATGTATTGAATTTTCCTGAATGCCTTATGCAAATCTCAGCAAAAAAGGGCACGGAATAAAGACACTAATTTGGTATGTGAGACTATATGTAAAATACTGTAATCATAAAGATAATAGAAAATCAGCCCTTACAAGAGAGTTCCCCAGTATAAGTTCCTTTCAAAGAAAGACTCCATCAATTTTTTGCAATTACCTTTTTTATTATGTTTTTCATTTATATCATATCACGTCCTACTGATAGTGAATTTACAATTGCAGAGAGAACTAGCTCATGTATTTAAATTCAAACAAGATGGATTTTTTAACTTCTAAGACATTTGTCCAATGACTAAATAACTAATATTTTAAAATATACTGTTCATGTTAAAATTGAATACTATTCAATTCAACCAAACAAACATTTATTAAGTGCCTATTTTCAACCAGGCACTATGTTCATTACTTGTGACACAGAGACAGAAACTGGAGATGTCCCTGGTCTCAAGAGGCCTGTATTCTACTGGCAATTAGGAACAGTCACATCACTTGTACTCAATTCATTATATCTGACCTTGTCAGTGTTTAACACATTAAAACTACAGATCCATAGAATGACTATATTGCACATGATTTTATTTCTCTTTTTTAAAGTAAATATTGTAGCAAAATCTCTGTCTCAGCTCAGGGTTCCTACTTGACTGTGCTACAGTGGGTTCTCATGTGTTAAAAAGTTGTTCATTTATTACCCATGATCCCTGTTATACAGTTCACCTAAGGTCTTTACATGTAAGAAACTCACTAATATAAAATGATAGAAATTGATAGATTTAACTTCATCACATTCATTAACTAAGTACAGTGTACAGAAAACCTTGGCAGGAAGGAAGGAGGGAAATTATTTTATGAGGAACTGTGCTAAACATTGGGGAAATAAATAACAAGCAAAAAGAAAGTAGACCAAAAGGAGAATGGTAGGCATTGAGAACAAATAAAACTGATATGAGGTAGTCTGTAATTTACAATCTAGAAACTATCTTCATTCACTTGTTTCAGTCATGTCTAACTCTTTGTGACTCTATTTGAGGTTTTCTTGGTAAAGCTACTTGAGTGGTTTGCCATTTACTTCTCCAGCTCCTTTTACAGATGAGTAAACTGAGGCAAACAGGATTAAATGACTTGCCCAGGATTACAATGGCAATAAGAGGGTAGATTTGAACTCCAGGAAATGAGTCTTCATGACTCCAGGGCCAACCCTCTATCTACTGCCCCACCTAGCTGCCATGATGGACTGATTTTTTTTCCTACCCAGCATCACTTGGTTATACCAATAAATCAGTATATCCATCAACAAGCATATATTAAGCACTTAATATGTTCAAATAATTGTACAACCTTGTGGAATATTTATGGGATGTCATGGACATGAGTCCACAGGATGGGTAGATATGAATTGATTATGATGTGAATTACTGGAGGAAATACCCACAACAACAGTATCAGAGATTTAGGGAAGTTTGAAGTAACACAATACCCATCAACTCTAATATAGAAACAAGTAATTAGAAAACCTAAACAAATTTGCAGTGTTTCAAGTTTCCTGGAAATTCAGCATCAGAGAAGAGTGGCATTAGATGAATTTCCCACAAAGAGACCCTAAAGCCTCATTCTCTCAATTAATCTGTTTGTCCAAAAGCCTATTTAATTCTGTCTTTTGTTCATGTTTTTGGAAAGTAAAAAATGTAGTATCACTTTTAATTTTTCTCCTCAGAAGAAATCTTGATATATAAATAGTTGTATGTCCTAACATTTGGACAACCAACAATTTACACATAAATAATCTTACTGCCTTACATTTATTTTACTTATGTTCTTTAGATGTATTCCAAAATTCTTAAATATATGCTCACCTCCCCAATTAGAATGAACTCTTTTTGACAGTATATATAGAGAAGTGCCTAAAACTTTCTCAAGGTGAAATGATTTGTCCATGGTAACATAGCCAATATAAACCATAAGGGGGATTTGAATTCAGATATTCCTGGCTTTCAGAGCTGCTCTCTTTTCACTATACCATGTTGCCTCTTTGACAGTAGCGGGTCTTAATAAATACTTGTTTATTGATGAATTAAGTTGTTGAAATAAATAGAAAAAAAGACAGCTTTAATTTTAACCTCAGAGAAAAATCTATTTTAACAATTAAAGTTTCCCAAAGGGGCCAAATTAGTAGCATTTTTCCTCTGTATAGGTTATCATTTTTTTTCTTCTTATGAGACTAGGTGTCGTTATGGTAGTGCAGTGGACACTTACAGGACCATCTACTAATGATTGATGCAATTCAATTCAAAGAAATTCAGTTCAACAAACATTTATTAAGTGACTATTTTGTACCAGGCACTGTGCTAAGAACACAAATAAGAAAAAGAAAGACAACACAGAAAAGGAAGCTGGAAAAAAGCAAGGGTAGAAGGACTAGGAAGTGCCCTGTTCCTTCAGTTTAAAATAGGCAGAAGTGCACATTGAGGGTGCAGTGAGTTGGAAGTCCAATTTCCTTCTTCTATAAAGGAAAACATTAGGAGGAATTTAGCGTTCCACTCTCCAACTCTCTAACTAGAGAGGAGAGGAGGCTAAGGGAGTGGTATCCAAGATTGTATGGGACTTTCAGAAAGAGTTAGCACCTCTGGGGTAAGGGTGTGCTGAGACCTTTTCAAGCCTGCTCATTCACCTTTGATGTCCCCCAAATATCACCTGTGGCTCTAATAAGGTATTACATATACAGTGATCACAACCCATAAAACCATCACAGCAGAAGCAAAAACCTCAAATCCATTGGTGAGTTAGGAGAATATCTGTCTCAATCGTGTGAAGACTTCTTCCAACAGAATGGGTGGATGAGAACAATTTCTTCCAACGATCACGAAGGCAGATGAAACCTGCATTGTGCAGCACTTTCATCTTGGTAAGACTTTGAAAACAGCAAGGTCATCCACAGCATGATAGTCATCCTGACTTTTGTTTTGCCACTGGACTTGGATAGCTCTGGGAGAGAGAGTGAGGCTAATGACTTTGTGAAAATCTGCCTCACTTAGATCCAATCCACACTCACATCAAGGCATCACTGCATGATAACATTGGTCCACTTGGAAAAGGCAGAGAAACAACATTCAAGGCTTGAGTTAGCATAGGAAGGAGAATAGAAGTGATCACTTTATCCTGTAACAGCCATCTTCTTCACCAGGAAGAACTGCAGATAGAGAGGAAAGAAGAGAAACTCAAATCTGCTCCATTTTCTGACCAAAGTTACTTCTCCCCTCCTTAGTTAATCTACTCACCACCCCATACCACATTAATATTGAAGTCATTGCACACACCAAATTAGCTTCAGCCCACTACTACTCAAAACTCAGGAACTCAGGCACTTCATCAGCTTCAGCCTCCATAGCAAAAGGTGTGGGCTACAGAGTCTGGCTCATTATAGGTCTGTAAGCAGAGACTGGATGAACACTTTCTGGATACATTTTGGTGAGGATTTCTTTTTTTGTTGCAGCCTGAACTAAATGGGACCTGATGTCCTGTAAACCTTGAAAATTCTGTGATTCTATACAAATACCATCTATTATTATTTTGAATGCACTTGAATGAAGAAAAGCCTGAGAATGGAAGAGATTGTAATTATTATCAAATGACTGTTTATGAAAAGGGGTTTTTCACATGTACTCTTGCCTGAAGTGGAACACCTTAATCTCTCCACATCTACACAAATACTTTATCCCTTCCTATTCTTTCATAGGGAAGAGCAAGCACTAATTGTCCCTAATTGGATTTTGATGGGTTCTTACCTAATTAGCACTTATAGAGTTTTTACCAACTTAATGAATCTCCATCCTCTTCATACAAACATCCCTTTCACATTTTTAGAGATCAGCACAAAAGATGCCTAATGACAAAAAAAAATCTAAAGAAAGAAAAGGGAAAAAAAAGAAAAGAAAGATTTGCATTTTCATTATGCCGTCTGACCTAACAAGCGATGAACATTTTTGATCTCATCTCTCTCTGTTTGAAAGCTTCAGCATTTTGGTCCTGACATATTGCTAATGTGAGGAGATATGTCTTTATTTCACTGACTACTAATTAATCTTTCTAATTACAGCATCTCCCAACAAGAAGTAAGATCAGATGTAGGGTAATAGCAGCTAAGGAGGAAGACGCTTCTGCTTCTCCTGCTGCATGGCTTATTCACTATCAAATAGGAAAGTCTTCAACCAAATAGCTCATTCCAGGACAACTGACTTGATGTTATAATTACTGTTAATGGGGTCAAAAATAGCTGTGTGCTCTCTCAACTTTTAAAGGAAATATTCATGTTTTGTGTTTGCTGTAATCATAATTTCTCAAGCCATGCACCTCTGTAAGTTTCTAGTTGTGGCTACTACAGCATACAGAGAATTTGTGAGTTTTTTGGTCAAAATGTGAACAAGAGCCCCAAAATGCACTGATTTCTACATGCTATTTTTTAATTATAAAACTCATGTAACATTCTGTAGATAATAATAATTGCTAATTAGAAATACAAGTAGGACTATAAGCAAAAATATAAGAAAGATGGAGGGCAATCTCTGCAAGGACTCACAGAAATCCAGAAGACAAGTTGATTAGATTTTTGTATGTTTTGCCTCTATGCCCTCTTTCTGGCAAGGGTGACACATTGAAATATCAGCAGGCTGACAGTGAGGCCCCAAACTCCATGCTGAGGACAGAAGCCCAGAAACCTCCATCTTATTTTGATTCCCATCTGGCATTGCTCACAAAATATGAGAGGTCTATCCAGGGCAATGATCCTCACAACTAAGGTCTCAGACTGGATGGGGAGGAGGTGCTTACTAATAAGGAAGAAAATGGGTCTCAAAATACTGAGTTTTGAGACAGAGCCTGTAACCTTTCAGGCAGTGTTTCTCCTGTTTGTCATTCTTGCTCATTCCAATCATTTTTGATATTTGGGTTGAGTCATGCAGAGCTGACAGTGATTACAGAGATGGGTGGGAGGAGAGGGAGAAATTGTATACTCACCATATAGCCTGTTAAACAAGAATCCAGCTGCTGTGCCAGAACAAAACAGGAAGGAGGGCAGCAAAGGAGAAAAGGCAGAAAATAAGTGAAGTCTTCAGAATGTCCAGGAGCAACTCCCAAGAGAATTTCATGTTTTTCTACATATTATGAATGTGTGAGTATTCCAGAACTAAGACAGTGGGAGACAAGACTCAGAGTTTTTTGCAAAGTCTTTTTCAGAGTTAATATCCCAAGTTATCCAATATTTAACTTGTTATAAACCCCAGTGGTTAAAATGATTGATTGAATAAGAACTTGGGGGAAAACAAAAACCAAACCAAACCAAAACAAAACATTAATAACTAATTGGATTAGCGTTCACAAATCATGAATTATTATCACTGTTCAGTAATTTTTCAATGTTGTCTAACTCTTCATGGCCCCATTTGGGGTTTTCTTGACAAAGCTACTGAACTGGTTTGCCATTTCCTTCCCCAGCTCATTTTATACATGAGGAAAATTAGGCACACAAAGTTAAGTGACTTGCCCAGGGTCACACAGCAAGTAAGTGTCTGAAACCAGAGTTGAACTCAGAGATATGAATCTTTCTGACTCCAGGTTTGGCACTCTATCCACTGTGCCATCTAGCCACCCTTCTATCAAAAGATAAAAGGTAACTTATCTATAGAAATTAAGGAGAGGGGGAAGCAGGAAATTGGTAGAGCAGACAGAGTGCTAGACTTGGACCTGGGAAAAGCTTATTCTAATCCTGCCTCAGATATTTAGATATCTGATCCTGGGATTATCACTTACCCTTTATATACCTCAGTTCCTTCATCTGTTAAATGGGGGAAATAATAGCGTTTAATTCTCATAGTTATTGTGAAGGTCATGTGATCTTGCATCAGTAAGTAAAACAATTTGCCAATCTTAAAACATTATATAAAAGCACTAGTGTGTATTGTTCAAGGTGGTGAAATAGAAGGAACAGAAGGATTGAGATGAAGACAATGGGAATTTGTGTATGATCCTAACTTCTGAACAAAATGCAAAATAAATTACCTTTGAGAAGCATATTGAAAATGATTGAAAAATGATTTGCCAAAGAGCTATGGGATGCTATGAAATTAGAGAATATTTTTCATAGCGTCTCAAACCTGGTGCATCCATCAATTCTCATGCAGTCCTCTGCCCTCAAGATGGTGCATTGTACACTCTGTGCAGATGACATTCCATGGAGGTCATGCCCATATATCCTATTTCTAAATCATTTCACCTGAGACAGAACCACATTCACCTATTCATATACATTTGGGCTATGGGCAAAGGTAGCACCTCCCTGTTAAAAGTTATATGCCTTAGCTGGAACCTTACCTTTAGAATCTAATTCACTATTAGATCTTGGAGGAAGTGATGACCTCTTTGAAAAGTTGATGGAGAAAAGATCAAGCGAAAAAATGAACCTTCTGAAATGCCCTCAAATCACACTGTTTAGGAGCCTGCCTATTTTATTCTACCTTGCTGTTAAACTTATGCACTCTCCAAGGATGTCTTCTCCAGACATTTATTTGTCAAGGCCCTCCTTAAGAGTAAAATAAGTAATATCTCCTAGAGGGAGATGGCCTAATGTCAAATATGTACATATAAACATATGTGTATATGCGTGTATATACATATATGACCATGTATACACACTGTATACTTGGCAGAGCCAAGATGGTGGCTGGAAAACAGGGACTCACTTAAGCTCTCCTCCAAATCCATCCAAACACCTCTAACAAATGGCTCGCAACAAATTCTAGAGCTACAGAGTCCACTAAGTAACAGAGGGAAACAAGTCTCCAGGCCATGACAGCCTGGATGGTCACTGGGAAGGGTCTAAGGCATCATGCTGGGAACAGAGCACAGCCAAGAGTGGGCTGTCAGGACAGACCACACCAGGAGTCAGGCAGAGCAGGCCTTAGGGCCCTGAACATACATTGTGTATATGCATGATATTTATAGACTGTATGTATTTAGTGTATCTAATAAATATATTTATACATATACATATATAGTGTATCTAATATAAATATATATGTATATTATACATTTCAAATATACATTCAACTTTTTCCCTTTCATTGGCAGTATTACTGATAAAAGACATAGGTCTCTGATTTTTTTTCTCTCCCATAAATAGGATTTTGGAAGCATTTGACAACTATTCTAGCTAATTCTGACACATTCATTTTTGTTCCAGAGATTATTCTCAGGGTAGAAAGGCAGATGTTGTATATAAGGTAGTCTTGGTGACAATTCCCCACCTTGGATATTTTAGCTGTGGATGGTGGGACAAATCACAGTTCGATGTGCTTTATCAGGAATGCAAAAAAAAGAAAAAGTCAGGTTCTTTAGTATCAATTGCAGATTAGGGATATGTTTTGTTTTCATTTTGTTTATTTATTATTTGCATTATTGTTTTTTGCATACATTAAACCTAAGTACCCAGCTTACCAAAAAAAATGTTTTCTTAAAATTTAGGGACTGTGGATAAAAAAAGGTTTGGTGAAATATTAATTCCATACTTGTGGGGACAGAATCATTGGAAATATAGAAAACCTTAATCTATGTGGCTTAAATCAAGATGTTAGAAAGATAAATGTGAGATGGAAGGCATAATCTGCCAAGAGAAATATGATATTTAAAAACCAACTTTAGATAGAGCTGAGTTAACCAGAATTAAGAGATAGAAAGGAGATGATCAAGAAGGATAGTGTCTTGGGGGGAGGAGCCAAGATGGTGGCTGGAAAACAGGGACTCACTTAAGCTCTTCTCCAAATCCATCCAAACACCTATAACAAATGGCACTGAACAAATTCTAGAGCTACAGAACCCACTAAATAACAGGGGGAAACAAATCTCCAGGCCACTACAGCCTGGATGGTCACTGGAAAGGGTCTATGTCATCATGATGGGAGAAGAGCACAGCCAAGAGTGGGCTGCCAGGACAGACCACACCAGGAGTCAGGCAGAGCAGGCTTTAGGGCCCTGAATCACTGAGCTGTAGTAGTTACCAGACTTCTCAGCTCACAAATGCCAAAGACCACTGAGCAGGTCAGTGGGAAAACTGCTGAATCTGGGTGAGAGAAGTGTGCAGCCCAGCCCCAGCCCCAGGGGCAATGGAGGTGCCATAGCCATAGCAGGAAGTTCCTACAATTGCTTCCAGAGCTCCAGCTGCTGCTGTTTCTGGCCCCAGGTTCACAGGGTGGGAGGAAACAAGCAGCAGATCAAAGAGGAAGTGAAAGGATTGCTTTGCTGGCATAGAGGAAGGGTTCTCTTGCTTTGTTTCAATGATCCAGCTAGCAGCTGCTGTGGGGGTAAAAAACCAACACAAGTCCAACAACAAGAATGCTGCAACCCCAGGTTCTTTTGATCTGCTTTACTAAGGAAAGCGATGTTAAGGGGCTAACAATTTTACTTTAATCCAACATACAAATATCATTCATTCAGCTCAAGGGGAAAAGCCAGCCCACTGGGCTTCAGAGCAAATACGAACAGAGAAATAAACACAATTCAACAGACAGAGTTTCGTTTGACAAAATCACAATATACAGTTACCAGAGAAGCATCAGCATCTGAGTTTTCTCCAAAGCCGGAGAGCTCATAACAATGGCTGGCCTAGAATCACATGCCACTCCTGCTGTGGCTCAGAGCTCCAAGGAAGAAAGCCAACCTTTGGGTTTATATATCTTGTTCAGGGTCAAAGGTGAGTCATACATGCGACTCACCCACGTGACCTAAAATTGTCACAAAAATGTTACTTAAACCCACGTGGTCTAAAAGCCTCGAGGTCACAAACATGTCACTCAAACCCATGTAAACTATGCTTTCCCTTGAGGCAAGGAGGTCATTAAGGACTCCTAATTTAATCATGGAAACAAAGGCCAAACTCTTCAAGGGCACTTGGTTGAATAAGTGCTAAGAGCCCATCTTGATTGCCAATACACCTACTTGGATCTGGGCTGCAATCCTAGTTGGTGGTTTTTGAGGGAGGAGGAGTGCTGGTGTGGCAGAGCTTGTGGTGACTATGGAGTAGAAGTAGCTCTGAAAACATCAGCACAAGGCCCCTAAAGCTTGGGGCAAAACACTCTCCACTCTAAAGGCATACCTTGACGAAAAGCTCAAGTAGTTGGCTGGGAAAATGAGCAGGCAGCGTAAAAAGACTCAGACCCAGACTATAGAATGTTTTTTGGTGACAAAGATGATCAAAACATACAGCCAGAAGAAGTCACCAAAGTCAAAGAGCCTACATCAAAAGCCTGCAAGAAAAAAATATGAATTAGTCTCAAACCTTGGAAGAGCTCAAATAGGATTTGGAAAATCTAGTAACAGAAGTAGAGGAAAAAATGGGAAGAGAAATGAGAGTGATGCAAGAAAATCATGAAAAACAAGTCAACTACTTGCTAAAGGAGACCCCAAAATACTGAAGAAAATAATATCTTAAAATAGACTAAAACAAATGGCAAAAGGGCTGCAAAAAGCCAATGAAGAGAAGAATGCCTTAAAAGGCAGAATTAGCAAAATGGAAATTGAGGTTCGAAAGACTACTGAAGAAGTTACTACCTTAGAAATTAGAATGGAGCAAGTGGAAGCTAGTGACTTTATGAGAAATCAAGAAATTATAAAACAGAATGAAAGAATGAAAAAATGGAAGACAATGTGAAATATCTCATTGGAAAAACCACTGACCTAGAGAATAGATCCAGGAGAGGTATTTTAAAAATTATTAGACTACGTAAAAATCATGATCAAAAAAAAGAGCCTAAACATCATCTTTCAAGAAATTATCAGGGAAAACTGCCCTTATATTCTAGAACCACAGGGTAAAATAGAAATTTAAAGAATCTACCAATTGCTGCTTTAAAAAAGATCCCCAAAAGAAAATGCCTAGGAATATTGTAGCTAAATTCCAGAGTTCCCAGGTCAAAGAGAAAATATTGCAAGTAGTCAGAAAGAAGCAATTCAAGTATTTTAGAAACACAATCAGAATAAGACAAGATCTAGCAGCTTCTACGTTAAGGGACTGAAGAGCTTGGAATATGATATTCTGAAGGTCAAAGGAGCTAGAATTAAAACCAAGAATCAACTACCCGGCAAAACTGAGTATAACACGTGAAGGCAAAATATGGATTTTCAACAAAATATAGGACTTTCAAGCTTTCTCTATCAAAAGACCAGAGCTGAATAGGAAATTTGACTTTCAAATACAAGAATCAAGAGAAGCATGAAAAGGTAAACTAGAAAGAGAAATCGTAAGGGACTTACTAAAGTTGAACCATTTTGTTTACGTTCCTACATAGAAAGATGATATTTGTAACTCATGAGACCTTTCTCAGTATCAGGGTAGTTGAAGGGAATATACATATATCTATATATATCTATATCTATCTATCTATATCTATATCTATCTATATTTATATCTAACTATATTTATCTATCTATATATAGACAGAGGGCACAGGGTGAGTTGAATATGAGTGGTTGATATCTAAAAAATAAAATAAATTTAAGGGGTAAGGGGGGACTATATTGGGAGGAGAAAGGGAGAGATAGAATGGGGTAAATTATCTAACATAAAAGTGGCAAGAAAAAGAAGTTATATTGGAAGGGAAGAGGGGGCAAGTGAAATGAAATGAGTGAATCTTGCTCTCATCAGATTTGACTTAAGGAGGGAATAATATACACACCAATTTGGGAATCGTACCCTACAGGAAAGTAGGGGGAAAGGGAATAAGAGAGGGAGGATGATAGAAGTCAGGGCATGTCAGGGGAGGGGGTAATCAAAAGCAAACAGTTTTGAAAAGGGACAGGGTCAAGGGAGAAAATTGAATAAAGGGGGACAGGATAGGATAGAGGAAAACATAGTTAGCCTTTCCCTAAGTGACTGTTACTGTTTTGCATAATGATACCTGTGTGGCCTATGTTAAATTGCTTGCCTTCTCAAGGAGGGTCGGTAGGGAGAGAAGAAGGGGGAGAATTTGGAACTCAAAGTTCTAAAAACATGCTCAAAAAAGGTTGATTTTACATGCCAACTGGAAAATAAGATATACAGGCAATGGGTGTTGAAATCTATCTTGCCCTACATGAAAGTAGGGGAAAGGAGATTAGGGGTGGGGGAATGGGGTGATAGTAGGGAGAGCAGACTGGGGAAAGGGGCAATCAGAATATATGCCATCTTGGAGTGGGGGGAGGGTAGAAATGGGGAGAAAATGTGTAACTCAAAATCTTGTGAAAATCAATGTTGAATACTAAAAATATTAAATAAAAACAAAAAAAATAGCATCTTATTTGTATACATCTCATTCTCCCACTAATTGTAAGTTCTTTGAGAACATGAGTGCTGTATCTTTATAACTTGCTCAATCCCTAGAATCTTCTCTATCACATAGTGGACTCATTTTTTTTTATTAAATCTTGACTAGGAAGAAATAGGGTGGAATGGAAAGTGCATTCAATTTGCTGTAATATGTCCTTTGTTTGAAGCTTGATTCTGGTACTTGGTCTCAAATGAGCAATAAACCAAGGAGCATTTATTAATGATGTTCTATGTGCCAGGCACTACCTGTGTGGCCTCTGAATCATCACTTGGACTCACTTTCTTCATCTCTAAAAGGAGTTTGTAGGATCTCATGTCCTCATTGGTGCCTTCCAGACTCCAACTCTAGGATACAAAAGTCTGTGAAACCAGGAATTGGCCCACAGTGAAATTGATGGGGGAAGGAGGGAGATAAATCTTTTTGTGGTCAGGGAGGAGTATATGTGATGTGTTGATCATCTGAAGGCTTGAATACCATATGCATAATATTTAAAACAAGAATAGTTCACTATCATTCCAAAAGCAAGGCTACTTAGACCACCAGCTTAAATTCCAAGCCGTCTAAATCTTACTTGACCTATTTGAAACTATGTGACCAACATGTGGCTTTAAGGTCAAGTGCTCTGGAATTAATACAACAGAACTTTTAAACTCAAACCCATAGTGACCCACAGTTTGAGAAGTTTTGAAGAGGTCTTGAGTAGAAAAAAGTTTAAGAAGCCCTGGACTACATTACCCATGGACATGTCACCAAAGCCTCTCAAGGTAGGTAAAATCCATCAGAATTGTCTTCTGCTAGTTTTCTTAGTCTTTGAAAAGGTAGAGCCAGTCTCACTCACTGTTTTGGTGCACCAGTGAAAGGCATTAGTGGAGGAATAATAATAAAAGTAATATCCAAATTTATATAGTATTTTAAGACTCACTATATCTTTTATACAGTCCACTTTAAGCCATCCGCTTGATAGAAATGCAAAAGCCCCGTCTGGTACACTAAATCTAGAAATATCAGCTCTCTCTTCTGTAAACTCCAACTAGTCCCTTTCAGAAATGTAAGGAAATTAAAATTGGGCAGACAGCCTCTGTATTTATAATGGGTTTCTGTAT
This sequence comes from Trichosurus vulpecula, assembly GCF_011100635.1. NCBI lineage: Eukaryota > Metazoa > Chordata > Mammalia > Diprotodontia > Phalangeridae > Trichosurus > Trichosurus vulpecula. The sequence goes on from NC_050578.1 coordinate 250,132,082, forward strand.
CACCACTTAGGGAGTTACTTTGCAAAGCACTTGTATTTAATGTTTTTAGGTTCAGTTGAAATCCCCCAGGGTTTTTCATTTAGCCAAACAATCACTATTCACAGAGCTATCTGGTAGCACATCAATACAATATTGATATCCTTCACTAAAAAAGAAATAAATTTTAAGGAAATTTTTAATGAATTTTCCTGAAGGGTTGGGTGGGTAAAGAGGTGTAAGCAAGATTTTCCTATGTGAAAATCAAATCCAATTCAGAGTATCATGGCGGGGCTTTGGAATATGTCCATTAAGTAGGCTGGCTGAAAATTTGTTTCACTAGTTAATTAAATCCAAGAGTTTGCAAGACAGGTTGTCATATTATTTTGGATTCCATTTTTAAAACATGCAAGTCTGAAGGAATGTTAACGAGCTCTGAAGGGGTAGATGGGAGCATTGGCAAACTCCATCTGATCTGTTGCTAATCCTAGCAGGCGTTTTGTGCTAATTTTACTTCTCCTCTCCTGAAATGAAGTCAGTTTGGGTAAAAACTAGCTGAAGGAAGATACAGCTTTTCCCTTTCAACTGAAACTAAGCCTGATGGGAAAGGCCACTATAAAATTCCTTATTGAATGACCTGACATAAAAACGGTAAACTCAGTCCTTTGGTAGGGAAAAAAGATAAAGTCAATCTGATATAATACGGCATCTTTCCCAGATATTAGAATAATATCCATTTTTAAAGAAATGTCATATACATGTTTATCCTCATTTTCCATGATTTACCAAAAGCAATCTCATAATAGCTCCTGAGAATTAAAAATATTAATGGACATAGATACTGTGGAAATAGCAATGGCCTGAGAGATGAAGACTTGAGGATTATTCTTATCTCTGCCAATTATTCTCTGTGATACTTTGAAGAAACTGCTTCCTTTGCTAGTACATTCAAGCTCATTCTCCCAGTGCTACAGTGACTATACTCTCTGGGTTCCAGGGGGATCCTTGAGGGGCCTGTGGACTTCTTTTCTCTAATGCTATTACTCAATCCCTGATCAACTCTTTTCTCATTCAATCTTAGGTGCCAGCTACTAGTGTCCCAAGTTCCTTTAATCACTTAACAATAATTAACTTTTAAAAATGGATATTTACTTTGAAAATTTAGCAAGAACAAAAGTATAAATGCTTCCTCCAAACACTCTCAAAGGTTGCTCTCAAATACTCATTTGGTCTCTGTGGACATTTGTCTTGAATTTCGGTCAGTACCTACATAGTAGTTCCTACACGAATCCCACCAAATTAACATCTAGATGAGGCAAGCCTGCCAGATGATTCCTAATATCAGCTACGATTGGGCTGAATGATGAAGATCACTTCTTACTCTTCTGGCCTTTAATGCAAAGCTGACCACAAAATATGGAGGCTAGGTACCTCAATAATTACAACATTTGAGCCCCTCCTTTAAACAAATTGAAAAGGCCAAGGACAGAGGGTAATTCCCCTCCCCCTCATGAGCCATATATTTCTTATGTTGGCTTCAGTAGAGAAGGCCCAGGGTTTCTCACTTAAAATCATCATCTTTCAATGGACAACATCAGCTAAGGAATACAGCCACAAGTAGAATAACTAATGGAGTGGCCAAAGCCAAAGAAAATCTCTCCTAAGGTATCCTCAGTTCAAGCTGTAGAGCCAACTCAAAAAGTTCCTTTCAACCACAAAGTGAGTAGATTGGAACCAGTTACAGAATTTGTACATATGCTACACAGTCTTTCCAAGACAATTCCATCATACTGCATCCCAACTCTCCCAGAAGTGGGCTCTCTAGCCTCTCCCTTATGGGAAATTGTCATCAACGAAGCACATGGATGCACTTTGTCCTCACTCTAGAGACCTAGAGGTATGACCTCCTAGAGCCAAAGGACTAATTAGCTAATTCTTCACCCTGTTAAAGTAGGCTTCAAAAGGTTCTTGGTATCCAATAAAGTTAAAAATACAAAAAATGGAGAAAGACAGACAAAGACAGAAAGCAACACAGAAAAAGACAGAAATGGTGACAGAAAGAGAGAAAAAAATGGAAAGGAACAGAAACATATGGAGACAGAGAGAGGTAGAGAAAGAGAGAAAAATAGAGATAGATAAACAGAGGGAAGACAGAGACAGAAAGATAAATAGAAACAGAGAGTATGTGATTTCCCTGGAATAGAAAGACTCTCAATAAAGAAAACCTATTTTTGTGTAGATTGGCATCAACTACGGGATTTAGAAGTGTTGGAGAATTGCCTAGGGGAAGTGAGAGTTTAATTGATTCACCCAAGGTGATAATGCCAGTAAGTGTCAGAGGCAAGGCTGGAACCTAGCAAACTCCAAGGACTCTACTCTAAACCACATTGACTATCTTTGTAAATAGTCTATAGAAAATGTTCTCTGTATAATTCTCTCTAGGCCACTTCTTTGGAAAGACTAGAAAAATAGAGATGTGACAAAAGACTATGTAAATAGCATGTCAGGGTGTTGGAACAGATGACTAACAAAGGATACTCCTCCATTGCTAGCTTTAGCAGTGTGTGCTCTTCCTTCCTGTCTTCAAAGTGATGATTTTATTCCAGTACTTAATCTTCTCCCTGTCTGAGAAAGCTGTACTAGGTATCTGTGCAAGCTGTAGAAATGTCTTATCTTTGCTATATCAAAATATATACGGCAGGATGCTATTCTGCTAAATGTCATCTCTGAAGCACAGGCACCTGGCTCACCCTGGGGACATTCTGTCACTTTAGGATTCCACAAAACTTGGGGCCTGTTTGGGGAAACAAATGGTACACCCAAAAAATACCTAGTATAAATGGCACCCATTCTATGCAAACAACAGTTAGCATGTGTGCCTAATTGTTTCTTAAGCAGATAATAAGCTACAACTGTATAATGAAGGCAGATGGCCAAAGAATTCCAAGATTTCCAGCAGGGAGAATCTCTCATTTGAAATTTCATCTTCATTCCAGAGGTGCTAATGGACATGCAGTATTGCTTCTAATTGGAAATGAAGAAAGTGCTGAATGAGCTGAGAAACAGCAAAACAAAGAGAGGACAACCCAACAACCGCCAAACTAGATCTTGACACTTGGATAGCTTCTTCCTAGTGGGAGATGAATAATTTAGAAGGGCCATTAGCTTGATGAGGTAATATTTTCAGGGTCTAGATCTTTATCTCATTTCTTTCATTCCCATTGTTACCCAACAATATTAGGAATTAACCAATTCATCAGCCTGGTCTATTGAAATCAGTTTTTACCTACTAATTATCCTGCCTCCTGTATCCATTCACTCCAATTTATCCAATCATTTTCTTGGAGATATCAAGTCGTTAATAAAGGGTGTTTTAAAATTACAGGGTGACAGGTTTTCAGAACTAGAAGGAAGCTTAGAAACTGCTAAGTCCAACTCTAAAATCACCTGGACAAAATGAGCAAGTGGCACTGCAGCCTTTTCTTGAAGTCTTCAGTACATCTCAAGGCAACATATCTAAGTGTTAACGAGGGTACATTTTACCTCATTGCAACTTCTATGAAAGTATTTCTTAAATGTTTTGTTAAAATCTTCACTGTTTTTTAAAGAAACTATGATGGTTCTTTGTTCCAATTGCTTATTTTTCTAGGTTTTCAGGAATTATTTCTTGAATAATATGTCCTAGAACAGTCCGTGTATGCTACATTGTCCTTTTAAAGTACTTTTAAGGGTATTTAGTGATGAAAAGGGTAGGAAAAAAGTGTTTTATGTCAAGAAATACATTCATATTTGTCAAAGAATTGATATATTGCCATTGTTATGGATGAAAATTTTGGTACCTAATATGAACAGGAAAAAACATTATTTTAATATACTGAAAAATATGTAAGAAGGAAAACAACTTTCAGAACAGGATTTGAACAGCCTTTTAGAAAAAATGATCTACAGTATATAAGTAAGGATTCAGAGCATTTTTTTCTATTAGGTGCAGTGATATCTTGCTTTTATGGGAACATTTCAATGTTATAGAGAGACAGAAAAAGATCTATTTATTAAAAGCTATAGCAATTTGAGAGTGAACAAATACAGTTTTCAGGGCACAAAAGGCACATTATCATGTTAAAATTTCATAGAACAACAAAGTATGATGTTATTTAGCCAAATTTGCATACAAATCGTTTATGACTAAAGAAGGAAAAAAAAAGTAAGATCATGAGAAGTCATATAAACATTTGCAGACTAAAGAATGAATTAAAATCACTCCATTTGATAGGGAAATTTGGTGAGTTGTTACTTTTTAGGTAAAAGTTTAGTCATATAAAATCAAGAGCCTCTTATTTAAGTCATTAAGCAGAAGGGCAAAGCAGGAGGCATTGAGCAAGACATCTTCAGGGGAAGAGGAACCTGAGAGGAGTTGATAGTACAACAAGGTGACTTCACTGCTCAGGTGAAGATGCAGCAGTCAGTTGAGAGAAGGCTTCATCTGAGTAGTTCCCAATTGGTTGGAAAAGGCATTGATTTCATTGGCTGGCTAGTATGTTATCAGGTTGGAGAAGCAAGTCAAACCCACAAAGAAATAGAGTTTCCCTACCTAGGAGAGATGTGTGAGATCTCCCACTATGTAAGTCAATTCAGCATGTATTTAATTAAGCACCTACTAACCGCAAGGACACAAAGAATGGCAAAAATAAAACTTGCCCTCAGGAAGTTTTCAATCTAATGGGCAAGACAGCATATGAATAGCTACGTACAAACAAGATCTATACACCCAATGTGGAGATAATCCCAAAGAGAAGGTACTAGTTTTAAAGCAGAGCAGGAAAGACATCTTACACAGAGAAGGATTGTAGCTGAGATTTGAAGGAAGCCAATGAATCTAGGAGACAGACACAAGGATGGAGAGAATCCTAGGAATTAAAGAGATTTGTTAAAATAGAGAAAAAAAAATTTGAGAGCTGGGCTATCTTGTTTAAAGGGTAGCAAGGAGGTTTGTGTCACTAGATCAGAGTATGCAGAAGGGAAGAAGGTATAAGAAGATGACTGTGCCAAGACTAGGTAGGAAGAGATCAAGTTATAGATGGATTTATCTTGGAAATAATAGAGAGCCACTGTCGTTTCTAGGTGGGATTGTGTTTCGAAGTGGGATGATAAGACCTACATTTTAGGAAGATCTTGACAGTTGAATGGAGGATGGATTGCAGTGGGGAGAGATAAATCAGGGAGATCAACCAGAAGCTCATTGCAATAACCTAGCGATATTACAATAAAGGTTTTACACTGCAATGGCATTTAATTCTTTATACTAGGAATCAAATAAAGCTTACTGAATTAGAGGGAACAGATTCTAGATCTTGGCTTTAAATGTTGCCTACTCCTGGAGTTTGGCTTTACCCAAACAACTTCTAATTGTGTAATTAGCCTAGAAGGTTTTATAAATGGGATTTACCTCAGGTTCTCAATGTTTGACTGACCATTTTCTGGGTAAACATGACAGGCTTAAAACAGGGCTGTCCAACCTCAGGTTTTTATTGAAACAGTAGACAATATATTTTGATTTGCCATTTTAGAGAGAGCTCTGTGGTAGCTCAGCTTTCCTTACTAAAGTATTTATGTAAATTTCTATGCTTGTAGGAGGGCAGTGTAAATCACATTGTGTCTGCATTTTGGACAGCCCTGGCATAAAACATTCTCTTAGGCAGGAAAAAAAAACACAGCAGCAAAATAAGTATTTATTCACTTGGTCTTCTATCTGAAAATTGTTACTCATCCTAAGTGCCCCTACCTCTCACAGTATGCCTATCCTTTCTTTGATCCTCCTTGTTGGCTCAATATAGAAAAAGAAAAACAAAAGTCCTAAAGCCATTATCACAAAGAAATCTCTTGTGGAGAAGCATTGAGGCATTCTCACTAACAGGTATATACAAGTATGCCTAGCTAAAGTAGTAGGGCACCCTGAGGGAGAAATTGGGGTGGCATATGTCACAAAATCTAAATCACCACCACCATCACCTTCACCACCATTTTCCCTCGGACTGGAATGAATACAACCCATGACCCTGAACCTGTGAGCCTTGGGAACAATAAAACTTGCAGCCTCATCATCCTGGGAAGTACCACCTTTGGAGATGCCTCTTGGCAATTATTCCTGTAAGTATGACAGCCACAGTGTCACATGACTCAGAAAAGGGAGCTTGTCACCAAAGGCCTTGCCACTAGTAAGTGGTTCAAAATCAGAAAGTGTTATTATTTCATCAGTGGAAATGACAGTAAAGAGATATTATCATTTGCTTTGCCACTGGATCCTGAGGATCATAGGACCTTCTATTACTTCAAAGAAAATTGAGCTTTTTGAATGATTTCACTAAAACAGTAGTAAGACCCCAAGTTTGGATCCTATGCTGATCCTTTGAAGCTGTGTGATTCATTATTTATAGTTGATGTTTAAGCCTATTTATCAACGAATGTGTTGAATGCATAGATAATGTGCTTAGATGAATTCAGCCAAAGTTGAGGGGACAGCTTGCATATTAATTTACAGTCATGATACAAAAAATAAAACCCCATTAGGCTAGACCAATATAACAAGATAAGGTGTAATCAGAGAAAAATATGAAATCTAACACTATGAAAAATAGGCAGACATTATGATGAAACTGATTAATCTTACTTAAAGGGTAAAAATTATACTCCAAATTGAAAACTGTCCCAAAGGAGAATGTATTCCCTCAGTGAGGTATGTGTTTCCCTTTAATGGGAATCTTTAAGTAAAAGCACTTAATATCTTATTGGAAAAATATTACTGTTCAAATTTGTACTAAACTAGAATACTTTTAAAGTCCCTTTCCACTCTGATATCAGCCCATAATGTTACATCTTGTGGAATAAATCGTTAATATGAGAACATTCTCGACTAATTCTTAAAATACATATAATTCTGAAATAGTATGAAATAAGAAGTATTATGAAGTAAAACAATTGATTTGATTCAACTTAGCATTCGTTAAATTCATGTAGATATTGAATACTTTGTTCATTCTAGGGAGAGGTATATAGAAAAAAAAGAAAAGAAAAGAATAGAAAAGGGACAGGGCATTGTCCTGAAATAATTGATAACCTTATTAGGTGAGAATAGAAGCATGTGAAGATATAAGCAAAGTTTCCAAAATGCATGGAACCATTCAATGATCATTGGATCACATGACTGAGTTTTATAGGCTGTTATGAAATGGGTGAAGTAGTACCTCCAACAATCAAGTTTACATCCCAGGCATGCATAGTTTTATCAAGTAATTCTGGCTCTGGAAGCACTAACATTTCTATTAAATATCTGTGAGGTGTGAAAAGAACAGAACTTAGTACTTCCAGGAGTTTCTACCTGAATGGAAAAAAAAAACTACTGCTAGAAGGTGTCTTTCATTCTTTGCTTAAGACACATTAACCGCATAGTCCAAGGAGGTAGTTTGCTTTTGTTTTTTTGGGGATGAGGCAGATTTGGTTTTGTTTACTTTTTTTTCTGTAAAGCTCAGTCTTTCAAATGAATTTTTACTACATATAGAACCTAGGCAGATTTCTCCTTAGGAGAAATTTCTCATTTGGAGGTTTGGAGTTTTTTTTCAGCCTATCCTAATTTCTACCTTATGTACTATCTCTGCTTCATATTGAAAATAGTGTCCAGCCGAACAAGCTGCATTATCACTTGGGCTCCCTGGACTCCAGTTCAGTAACTACAGATGGAAAAATCAATTCTGAGTTTATTTTTTTAACCATCATAATCTGATCCATATCAACCTGGGGTTGTTGTTAGAAATAGTTATGCTGTGAATAAATATATCTGAATTAAAGAATATGTGTACAGTGTGCCATAGTGAAAAGATAACTGACTTTAGACTCTGTAAGGCCTGGGTTCAAGAACTGAACTCTGATATATGAATATTCTGTATGAGTCTGAGTATACCCCTTAAGCTTTAAGTACTCTGGACTGCTCTCTCTGACAATTGTGGCATAGATAGTGCTGACCTTCATTACTGATAGAGTGGGCTCTTTATAAGAAGAGGCCCTTTTTGGTTTTGTTTATTTGTTTGTTTACTTTTTTTCATTTCTTTGTACCTTGAGGGCATGGTGCTAGCTCAGACATATAGTAGATGCTTAATAAGTGCTTGTTGACTGTTTACTGAGTGTTCTCTAACAGTAAAATCACAGGTCTAGTTCCCATATCCCAATAATATTCAAATGATCTTTTCATTTAATTAACATGGCAAGTTCCTGGACTGGCAATCCCATCCACTAAAATAGATCTTATCTCATCTATAGCTTCCTGAAAAGTCCTAAAACTTCACTTGTGGCACAAAGAGCATAAGTGACTTGCTCAAGGCCACATTTGATTCAAATTCTTCCCAACTGCAAGCCTAGCATTGGTAGGTTCAGAAATTGAAATCTAAAAGGGAATTCTGAGGTTGCTTATTTCAACCCTCTTTCTAACAAATGAGGAAATAGGCCCAAAGAGGTTACATTACTTGTCTAACCAAGGTAACATAGTGACAAAGGCAAGATACAAATTCATGTCCTCTGATTCCAAAGCTAGCAATCTTTTTGCTGTATGACACCATCCCCTTTATCCACTATGCTCTGCTATTATTACATTTCTGTAATAAATGTAATATAGAAACTCAAAAGTTCAAATCATCATATATGGTAAAATATGCAAATCAAAGAAAAGAAGCCTGGTGTAGTAGAGAGTAAGGCAGTCTTAAGTCAAAAAGTCCTGAATTCAAATCCTACCTCAGATAGAAGAACAAATGAATGCATGCATAAATATATAAATTAAATTAAACAAAAAGTTAATAACTACTTTCTATGTGACAAGATTTATACTAAGCATTAGGATTAAAAATACAAAAGTCAAGGAAGCGCCCAACATGAAGAGGTTTACATTCTGAAAGAAAGAGTAAGATAACAAATGGTGATTTTTTGATGGTTTTGGAAAGTTAAAGGAATACTAGTTAGGTGACCATGAACAAGGCACTTAACTTCCCACTACACTAGTCAACTCCCTAAGGTTATAAGCTATCTATATGCAACAAGGCATATCATCGGTAGGGCTTCCATTGCTGAAGTTTCATCTATATGTGAAGAAAGACAGAGAAGGAAAGAGAGGGGAGAGAGAGAGAGAGATGGAAATAGGGAGAGGGAGAGAGAGAGAGAGAGAGGGAGAGAGAGAGACAGAGACAGAGACAGAGAGACAGAGACAGAGAGAGAGACAGAGAGAAAGACAGAGAGACAGAGACAGAGAGACAGAGACAGAGAGACAGAGACAGAGAGAGACAGAGAAAGAGACAGAGAGACAGAGACAGAGAGAAAGGGAGAAAGACAGAGAGAGACATAGAGGCAAACATATACACAGAAGGGGGACAAGAAGGAAGGAAGGAAGGAAGGAATGGAAGAAAGAAAGAAAGAAAAAAAGAAAGAAAGAAAGAAAGATGGAAGGAAGGTAGTAAAAGAAAGAGAGATTGGGAAGGAGAAACTTGAGGAATTGTTTTGGAAAAAGAAAGTTGTAGCGGAATGAAACTTGTTGATAAATTGGCAAAGATATTAAAGACAACATGCCATTTTGTCAGCAGTTAAATAAACCAGATGTTCAAGAGTTCAAAAAACCCTCAGGAGTCATCCTCCTGATTACAGGATCTCACTTTAAGTACCTTAGTATACTCAGGGGCATATTTACAGGAGGGAACTAGAGCTTACCATTTCTGCTTATTCTGGGACCCTGTATCTAAAGACCCGTGGTAATAACACATGGGAGAAGATGCCAACACCAGCTGTGAAAAGCTGCAAAAGAACATACTCAAATTGTCAGGTGGCTGACCCATTCCACAATCTAATGAATTACACAGTGCTCACTAATGATATATCTGTGAGTCCTGGGCTGCTGCTTAGTAATGTAAAGAAAGAATCATAGACTTGTGAAATCATAGATTGTAGAAGTACAGATATCGTTGACATTTACATGAAACTGCACACATTTTTCAAAGGGTTTCCTCATTTTTATCTCATTTGCTTTTAATAAAAGTTTTGTGGTAGTGAAAAGCACCCTGAACTTGAAGCCAAAATCAGCTATAACTTTAATTATGGCTTTGATTCTTGTCATCCATATAACTAGGAGAAACTCACCCTTTCTTGGGTTCTGGTTTCTCATTTGTAATAAACAAACTAACAAATAAGTAGATAAATGAATGAATGAAAATGAATTTGGAAAAATAATTTTAAGGTGACTTCTATCCTATAATCATATAATTGCTGCTTTGAAAATGTACCCAGGAAACAAATCTTAATTGTTAATAGTTTTTCTCCTTTCCTAATGCAATTCTAGGGCAGGCCTGCACAAACTGCGGCCTACCTGAGGCTTATGGCCCTAGACGTCTTGAGGTAGCCAAAGCATACCTCTACATACAAAGGATATTTTCCTCTACATTTTTCACAGGCCACCCAAAATCCTTTGGTGGGCTGCAGGTTGTGCTGGCCTGTACTTGGGAAATCCACAAGAAATGACTATGGTTACCCTTCCTTTCTTTTAAAGATCGTTTATACAGCTGCCCATGACTATTTGCGTGATTTGGCCCAGATTCCCTACATAAAGATGAAAGACACAAAAATGAATAGAGACAGTAGGAGCACCCCTTCCCAACCCCGATATAGTAGGAGCACCCCCTTCTAGCCCCTGTATAGTAAGAACACCCCTTCCAACCCCAATACTCACTAGCAATTGCTGCTGCAAATGGTAGGCTCAGTATTTGGGGGCAGATGTATGCAAAGGTGAGAGTATCCTTGTAAGCCAAATCAAAGTGAAAAAAAATAAGGATTGGTTCATAAGTCTAAGAAGGAGAAAATTCTGCACTCAGCAATTTTGAGGAGGACACATTCCAGAGAAGGTCAGAGATTCTGATCTGAAAGTATGAAAGAGTTGCAGCATTGTAAACCTTCCTACATAAGAAAAGTACAAAGATCAGTACCTCAACTATAGGGGCCCTGTATCGATCTGTTACATGGGTGGCAAAAAGTAATTTCTGAAATTAGCCCAGATATGAGGACAATGATGGCAGTGAGAATATTTGTGTTATGGAGTGAAAGAAAGCTATGATAGAAAATTGAAATATTAACATGGAACCATGCCTGCAAGTAAGTTCCTGGCAAGGGATTAATGCAACAGAAAGGGGGCTGAGAAGGAAGCTTCCATGTAGAGAACCCATCCCCATCTCCTTCTCTTTATAGCCCTACCCAGGGGAGAACTGTATACTACAGATACTGTGAACACTGGGTAGAGAGGAGTAATTTATAGCTTTAAGGACATGAACATGAAAATATTTTGTGTCCTTTACTCTGTAAACTAGACTTGAATTTGTTTTGAAGCCTTATGGTTCTTTTCCTACTAGAATAATATAGTTATCAGGTAAGAGACTATATATAGTAAAGCACAGAAGAAGAAGAAGAAGAGAGGAATGGTCTATTGGTTTCTGGGGATGGAGTGGGTGAGGGGGAGGTGGCACATATTTTGAAGATGCAACAGAGAATATCCCAAGAATTATCAATAGAGATGACAAATAAAAATTAGTCTGAACTTCAACATACATATTGATTCTCCCTCAACATACCCAGCTTCCATGGACTATTCTTCCATCCTCACAATCTCAGTCAAATACAAAGATGGTTATAACCAGATCTTGCCATCACCTACAAATGTACTACTTCTATGTTCAAGAACTTTGAGGGGCAGCTAGGTGGTGCAGTGAACAGAGTCAGGAGGCCCTGGAGTCATGAGGATGGGAGTTCAAATCAGGCCTCAGACACTTGACACTTATTAGCTGTGTGACCTTGGGCAAGTCACTTAACCTGATTGCCTTCCCTTCCCCCCTCAAAAAAAAGAATTTGAAATGCCCATTTCTGAAAAAAAATCTACTGGCTTTTGACCTCTCCATCTGCCTTTTTTTATATAACCCTATTTTTCATAAGCACCACGGCCTCCAATTTCTTGGCCCCTTGATTGTCTCCCATACTATCTCCCCTCCATGAGCTACTGTTTCCTCTTCTCCCATATTTGGTGAACCAATTCAACTCTGCACTGTCCTCTCTTGAATCTTCAGCACCCTTTTCATATCACTGATAATGCCCAGCCAAGCCTTAGTCTTCAAGCATTCCCACCATTTGCCTCCTTAGCTCCTACACACTTACTACTGAAAGAAGACAGAAAAAATTAGCACAATCATTTTGACTGAGTCTAGTACAAATTTGTGTTACATAACCTCACTGCTGCTAGGCAATCCTACTGCATCTCCCTTATCAATTCACTATCCCACTCCCCAATGGCTTGGGCCATTTTATTCTTTCCCACTTCCCTACCCCCACCCAGTCAGACAAAAACAAAACAAAACAAAACAAAAAAAGAAACTTGCCTCATATTTTGTAAGGAAAAAGTGAGGGCATTTGCTGTGAAGTTTCTCTTCTCCCTTCTTTCTCATTTTCTATCACTCAGGTCCCTTTTCCTACTTTCTCCTCTTTCACCTCTGTCTCACGTGATGAAGTGACCTTACTCCTTACCAAGGATAATTCCTGTCTTGTTCAAGTGATCCCATTCTATCTCATGTCATCTAAAAGATTACCCCTTCTGTAAAGCTCCCTCTTTCACGTATGTTAAATCTCTTCCTTTCTACTGATTTGTCTTCCATATCTTGCAAAAGCCTTTATTTGATTATTCCATTTTCACTTACTATCATCCTATTTTTCTTCTGTCCTTTGTGGCTAAACTCTTCAAAAAGGCCATCTGCAATAGATGCATCCACCTTTTCTCCTCTCACACTCTTCTTAGTCCTTTATACTAAAACTGCTCCCTCCAAAGTGATTTTGGTCTCTTAGCTATCAAATCTGGGGCAGTTGGATGGCACAGTAGATAGAGTACTAGGCCTGGACTCAGAAAAAACTCATCTTCCTGAGCTCAAATCTGGCCTCAGATACTTACTAGCCATGTGATCCTGATCAAGTCACTTAGCACTCTTTATCTCAGTTTCCTCATCTGTAAAAATTAGCTGGAAAAGGAAATGGCAAACCATTCCAGTATCTTTGCCAAGAAAACCCCAGATGGGGTCAGGAAGAGTCAAACACAACAGAAAATGACTGAATAATGAAAGTTACTAAATACAAAGGGCCTTTTCTTAATTTTCATTCTCCTTAATCTCTCTACAGCCATTGACACTATCGATCATTTTCTTATTGATACTCACTTCTCTCAAGGTTTTTGGGGACACTACAATTTCCTAGTTTTTTTTTTTCCTATCTCTATGAGTACTCCTCTGTCTCCTTTTCTAGATCCACCTCCATCAAGACTTCAAACCATAGATGTCCCTCAGGTTTCTGTCCTGGGTCCTCTTCTCTTCTCCCTCAACACTTTTTTTTTACTTAGCTATCTCATCAGCTCCCATGTATTTAATTACCATCTTTATACCACTGATATTCAAATTTACCCATTCTGCCCAAATGTCTCTGTTGACCTCCAATCTGTCATCTCCAACTCCCTTTCAGACATGTCAAACTGGATATCAAAAAGATATGTCAAACTCATATCCAAAACGAAACTCATGATCTTTCCCCCTAAATGTTTGCCTCCCTTCTCGCCTCCCTTTTATTATAAAGGGCAATATTATCTTTTAAATCTCTCAATCTCACAATCTAGAAATCATCTTGTATTCCTCACTACCCCCCTCCCCTTATCTAAGCTGTTTCCAAGGCCAGTCAGGTTCACCTTGTGACATCTTGCAAAGACAACAGCTTCTCTGATGCCACCACCACTACCACTCTATTGCAGATTCTCATCCCTGCATGCCTGGATTATTGCAAGGTCTTCTGACCTCAAGTCTCTCCCCATTCAAGTCTATTCTACATTCAGTAGCTCAAGTGATGTTCCTAAAATGCAGGTCTAATCATCTCACAGCTCCCCTTACTCAGTAAAGTCCAGTGGCTTCCTATTGCCTCCAGCAACAAATACAAAGTTCTCTGCTTAGAATTCGAAGAGTTTCAGAACCTATCTCCCTCGTACTTTTCCAGTCCTACACTTCACTCCCCAACACAGCCCTTCAATCTAGTGTCACTGGCCTCCTGGCTCTTCCATGAACAAGACACTCCATTTATCAGCTCCAGGCATTCTCTCAGGCTGTTCTTGATGACTAAAACATTGTCCTTCCTCTATTCCAACTACTGATCTCCCTAGCTTCCTTTAAGTGCCAACTAAAATTCCACCTTCTACAGGAAGCCTTCCCCAACCCCTCTTAATTCCAGTTTTTTTTCTCTGTTAACTATTTCCTATTTATCCTTTATATAGCTTGCTTTGTATATATTTGTTTGCAAGTTGTTTTCCCCATAATATTGTGAACTCCTTGGAGGGGGGGCATGGCAGGGACTGTCTTTTTCCTCTTTTGGTATCTCTAGCTCTTAGCCCAGTGCTTGGCACATAGTAGATACTTAATAAATGTTGATTGAGTGCAAAAGACATTCCCAGAAGAAAGCTAAAAATATTACCAATTTTCATAAAGCATCAGTAAGAAAACAAAGATTAAAGGGTTACAAGTTGTAGTTTCCACATACTTGCTCACTGAAGGCAAATTGTAGTGACTTATTTGTGCTCTAGAAGAGATAAACTGGCATAGTACTTGGGGTGTTGGAGATGAGATCTTATAAAGAATCATTCTAATTGAAAGACAAATAATTTCAGGGCTGGTTACACCTAGTTCTGCTATCAATAAATACCTCCAAAAGGTTATTAGTCTATAATCATCTTATCTTTCAAGAAGAAAACCAAATAATCACTTACTAGTGGCTCACCTGCCCAATTCTCAACACAGACACAGACACACACACACATACACACACACACACACACACACACACTTTCTCAACCCCTGCACATAAAATAATTCAATCAATCAATCAATGATCAAAGTACAAATAAGCAAATTATGAACAAATAAACAAGTAGATGAATGAAGAGCTAAAAACATAAATAGATGAATGGTGTAGAGAAGTGATTCTTCATCTTTTTGCAATTGTGATCTCTTAGGCAAAACAGTATGACTTTTAATGTGAGAAGGGTAGAATTTATAGGATTACTAAGGAAACAATTTGAAATAGTTATCAAATATTGAAACAAAAAAATAGTTTACCTATCTCAAATCAATAACCCTTGGGATGAATGCTTGACATAGAATCAGTATCCAATTTAAATCCTTATTTTCCCAACTACTAGCAATTTGGCAACATATAATTTGTTTGAGCTCTCTAAGCCTGACTTTCTTTACCTATGCACTTGAAACAGCTATTTTTATAAATGAATTAAATAAAATATATAAGGAATATCATAACTATAATGAATATGTGAATTATTATTATTATTATTATTATTATTATTATTATTATTCCCTTGATCTACATGGTACTATGCCCACGAGGGTTGGGAAGCCACAGACACAAGCTCACAGGTAGCCCTCTAGGTCCTATAAATGAGGTTCTTTCACTGCTGAATTTCACAGAACAAATCCTTAAGGGGATTTATTCTGTGAAGTTTGGATTCAGTCAAAGGGTCACCCATGGAGAAGGAAATGGCAAATCACTCCAGTATTTTTGCCAAGAAAACCTTAAATGAAATTATGAAGAGTTGGACAGGAATGAAAAATGACTGAATAGTAATATGTACTTACAAAAACATATGTGGGCTCAAATAACTATATGTGTACATATGTGTATATGTCTTTCTATGTGTAGAAATGTGTGTGTTGCATGTGGGAGAGTCTTCTGATTCCAAGCTAAGTGCTCAATCCACTGTGTCACCTAGTATAATGTGAAGGTAGAATTCATGATTTCAAAGAAAATCATAAATATGCCTGAATGGGTCAGAATCACAGGATATAAGGAATTCTCTAAGTAGAAGGCAGAGGAATGAAAGCATTTATTCAAGCTCCAAAGTAGCAGACCCATGGACCAGTATCCCCAATTCGATATCCTGGACAAAAGCTTCTGGCCCAATAAATCTGTCTCACAATAGTAGCCAGGAGGTTACAGAAAACCTTTATGACAGTAAGCTAAATCATATTCGTGCTCCACCTGCAATGCTAGGGCCTTCCAGAAAGAAGATTATCCTTTGGCCTCAAGCCCTTGCTCAATAGTCTCCTGTCTGTACTGCTCTCAGTAGCACCTGCTGCTTCAGCTTCTTCTGCTTCTGCTGCTGCTGCTGCTGCAGCTACTGCTTCTGCCACTCCTCCTTCTCCTGCCTCCACCACGTCTCACTCTTTTTATACAGTCCTTAGATGTCATCCAATCAACTAGAACATCATCTGAGCTACCAGAACATAGGTGCGTACTATTGGCTCTGGTCTTAGCAATTCCCCTTAGGACTTGGGGGCTTCAAGCCCACATAGGCTTAGCACCCAAGTTACTTGTAATAACTGTAATATTTTTTCTAACAAATAACAAATCATTTCCTGGTTATTCTGATAGTTTAATCTCAAATCATTCTTATATTAATAATGAATCCTCTCCTATTTTATTATTTTCATTAGTTTCTTGGAATTCTACTATTTTTTTCTGATTGTTTTGTTGACATGGACATCCTGATAAAGATACTTCCTCTATGAATATACATCTGCAGTTTTTATAGATTTAGAGAGTTTTCTGGGTTACTGAAAGCTGAAGTGATGTGCCCAGGGTCACAAAGTCAGTATGTGTCAGAGGCATGAACTAGATGAAGGTATCTCTAACTCAGGATGCAGGATCCCTCTATCTACTTTATCTTTCACCTCTTTTCCTGCCTGTTAAAATATAATAAATGTCATTTTAAGGATATTTTTTGGTACTTGACATGTTCAATCCTTCTCAGTTCTTTTCTTTTTTTTTCTCAGTTTCCTTATATTTATTTTTTGAATTAAATAGTGTTTTATTTTTCCCCAGTTACAGATCAAGAAAAATTTCAACATCCATTTTTACAAGATTTTGAATCCCAATTTTGTTCTCTCTCCTTCCCTCCCCCCCCTTCTAAAAATGGTAGGCAGTTTGATATAGTTTATATATGTTTTATCAGGTAAAAAATACTTCTATACTCATCTCAGTTGAGGAAGAAGAAACAGATGAAAAGGAAAAAAAACATAAGAAAGAATAAAAGAGAAAAAAATGCTTAGATCTGCTTTCAGAGGCTATCAGTTCTTTATCTGGATATGGATAACATTTTTATTTTATGAGTCCTTTGTACTTATTTTGGAACATTGTATTGCTGAGAAGAGCTGAGTCTTTCATCGTTGATTATCACAAAATATTGCTGATACTGTATACAATGTGTTCCTGATTCTGTTCATTTCACTTGTCATAATTTTATATATTTTTCCAGGTTTTCTGAAACCTACTTGTTCATCATTTCTTATTGCAAAATAGCATTCCATTACATTTGTATAAGACAATGTACTGTTAATATGATTTGAAGATTTTCTCCACCCCTTAATAGGCCTATGTGACCTGCTTTAAACTTGAGTAACACAGAACCCTAAGTCCCATGAGCCTGGGTCACTAGGGTTGTGATGCCCTCTGGCCCTGAAGAAGGGTATATAAGTTAGCATTTTGCTTTGGGGCTCACTCATTGGAAGAGTGTTCATGTCATTTAGCCAGGTGATACTTGGTTTTGTTTGTACAAAAGATTTTTAACTTAATGTGATCATAATTACCTATTCAACATTTGATAATCCTCTCTATCTCTTGTTTGTCATCATGAATTCTTCACTTCCCCATATATCTGACAGGGAGACTAGATCTTGCTCTTCTAATTTGATTGCTTCATTGGCTATGGTACCTTTTAGCAAGATATACTTTCCTTCCTTAACTTTTTTTTAAAATTAGGTAGATTTTTTGCTTTTACTTTGTTTAAGATCAGGATTGCTGCTCCTGCTTTTGTTATTTCAACTGAAGCAAATAGACTCTGCTCCTGCCTCTTACCTTTTCTCTGTGTGTGTTTCTCTGCTTCAAGAGTGTTTCTTACAAGCAACATAATGTAGGGCTCTTGTTTGTGATCCAGTATGCTATCTACTTCTGTTTTATGGGAGACTTTATCCCATTCACATTCACAATTATGATTACTACTTGTGGATTTCCTTCCATTCTGTTTTTCATCCTGTTTGTCCTTTCTCTCCTTTTAGTCTTTTCCTCTTCATCAGTGTTTTGCGTCTATCTAATATCTCCCTTGATCTGACATACCTTCTCCAGGCCTCCTCCTCCATTTACTTAATCTCTTCCCCTCCTACTTCCCTGTTGGCAAAGATAGATTTCTATAATCAATTGATTAAGTATATTATTCCATCTTTGAGCCAATACCAAGGTGAGTAAGGTTCAAGCCATGCTAATCACACTCTCCCATCTTCCCCTCCACTATAATAGTTCTTTCTCACCTCTTCATGTGACATAATTTACTACATACATCACCCTTCCTTTCACACCCATTGTACTCCTTTTCATAATTTATTTCTTTTTATTTTTGTCATTCACTCAAATTCACCTTATACTTGTACCCTCTTTCTGTGGTATATTTCTTTTTACTGTACTGTTAATGATATAATTTTAAGAGTTAGAAGTATCAGCTTCCCCTGTATGGATGTAAACAATTTAGCTCTATTGAATCACTTACATTTTCTTTTCCTGTTTTGCCTCTTTATGCTTCTCTTGGGTCTTGATATTGGAGACCAGTGTTTTGGTGTAGTTTTGGTCTTCTTACGAAAGCTTGAATTCCTTCTATTTCATTGAATAACCATTTTTTCCATTGATGTATTGTGCTTAAATTTACCAGATAAGATATTCTTTCTTGTAACTTTAGATGCTTTACCCTCTGTGATATCATGTTCAATGACCTCTAATCTTTTAATATTGCAGGTGTTAAGTCCTATGTGATCCTGAATGTGACTTCCCAGTATTTGAATTGTTTCTTTCCGGACACTTGTCGTATTTTCTTTTTTGACCCAGTAGTTCTGAAATTTGTCTATAGTGTTCCTTGGGGTTTTAAATTTTGGGATATTTTTTCAGAGATGATCAGTAGATAATTTCAATGTCTTTTTTGCCCTCTAATTCCTGGACATCAGGGCAGTTTTTATTGATAATTCATTGAAAAATACTATCCAGGTAAATGGCCAAAAGATATGAGCAGGCAGTTTTCAGAGGAATTAAAGATATCTATAGTCATATAAAAAAACATGCTCTAAATCACTATTGATTAGAAAAATGCAAAACAAAACAACTCTTAGGTACCGCATCTCTCCTGTCAGTTTGGCAAATATAACAAAACAGGAAAACGATAATTGCTGGAGAAGATATGGGAAAATTGGAACACTGTTACATTATTGGTGGAGTTGTGAACTGATCCAGTCATTCTGGAGAGCAATTTGGAACTATGCCCAAAGCGCCATAAAAATGTGCATACCTTTGACCCAGCAATACCACTTCTAGGGCTGTATCCCAAAGAGATCATATAAGTAGGAAAAGGACCAGCATGTACAAAAATATTTATAGCAGTTCTTTTTGTGATGGCAAAGAACTGGAAATCAAGGAATGCCCATCAATTCGGGAATGGCTAAGCAAGTTGTGGTATATGAATGTAATGGAATACTATTGTGCTATAAGAAATGAGGAGCAGATGGACTTCATAATAACCTGGAATGACTTACATGATCTGATGCTCAGTGAGGAGAGCAGAACCAGGGGAAAATTGTACATAATTACAGACACACAGTATCTATGATGACTAACTTTGATAGATTTGGCTCTTCTCAGCATTGCAAGGTTCTAAGACAGCTCCAAAAGGCTCATGATGGAAAAAGCTATGCACATCCAGAGAAAGAATTAGGGAGTCTGAATGCAGATTGAGGCAAAGTATTTGCTCTCTCTTTTTCATGGTACGTTCCATTGGTTATAATTCTCCTTTACAATTTGACTACAATGAAAATAAGTTTAATGTGAAGGTATATGTAGAACCTATACCAGATTACATGCCATCTTGGGGGGGGGGGTAAAAGGGGAAAAGGAGGGGGAGAAAATTTGGAACTC
The DNA here is from genome assembly GCF_011100635.1 of Trichosurus vulpecula. Lineage (NCBI taxonomy): Eukaryota > Metazoa > Chordata > Mammalia > Diprotodontia > Phalangeridae > Trichosurus > Trichosurus vulpecula. The sequence goes on from NC_050578.1 coordinate 250,152,164, forward strand.
AAAAATTTGTGGAACTGAGCATTGTAAACTAAAACTAAAAACTAAAAATAAATAAATAAAACTTTCCAAGTTCTCCTTGTGATCATTGCTTTCAGGTAGTCCAGTGATTCTGATATTGTATTGGATCTATTTTCCAGGTCAGTTGTATTTCCCATGAGGCATTTTGCATTTTCTTCTTTTTTTTTTTCAATTTTTTGAATTTGTTTGATTGTGGAGTCATTAACTTCCACTTGCCCACTTCTCACTTTTAAGCTGTTTTCCTCAGTTAGTTTTTTGTACTTCCTTTTTCATTCAGGCAATTACACTTTTTAAAGAATTGGTTTCTTCAGTGGCTTTTTGTCTCCTTTTCCATTTGATCAATTCTACCTTTTAAACGGTTTTCCAAGCAGTAGACTCTTCTTTTGTAATTCTCTTGCATCATTCTCATTTATTTTCCCAATTTTTCTTCCACCTCACCTATATGATTCTTAAGCTCCTTCTTGAGCTCTTCCATGAGTTCTTTCTGGGCTTGAGACCACTTCCCATTTTTCTTTAGGGTTTTGCCCAAGGGTGTTTTGACATTGTTGTACTCTTCAGAGTTTGTATCTTGGTCTTCCCTGTCACCATAATAACTTTCTATGGTTAGATTCTGTTTTGTTTTGTCTTATGCTTCTCTCTCTCTCTCTCTCTCTCTCTCTCTCTCTCTCTGTCTCTCTCTGTCTCTCTCTGTCTCTCTCTCTGCCCCCCTCTCCCTCTCCCTTTGTCCCCTCCCTCCTTCTCTCCCTCTCTCTTTCCTTTCTTTTTGGTCTTTTTATTTTTACTTTTAATTCGAGCTCTGTTTCCAGGGTAGAAGTGACATGGTCTCAGACTTCTTTTGCTAGTGGATACAGGCCATGGATATTTACCTGGTGTTGTGTTGATGTTACTCTGAAGTCTTAGTGGTGGTGTCTGGTGTGTTCTAAGGCCTGGTGGGGTATTTCTGCATTTCCCCATGGCTACACTAATGCAGATGGTGGTCTGGCCTCTGTAATCTGCCTATTAGCCCATGGCTACACTGAAGCATGGGCGTGGCAGGTGCTGGCTTGCAGGTGCCTGTTTGCTTAGGCACAAAGTGTTGGAGTCTCCGTATTTGCCTGGGGCTGTGATGAAACAAGTGGAGTACTGGCCTCTGGAGGAGGCCTATTTGCTTGGGGCTACACTGGTGATGGTAGAAGAACATGATGGATCTCACACCTGGAGTCTGCTAGTTCCCCTGGCTATGGTAAGGCATAGGTTGGTGGGGGGTCCTGGTGTTGGCATTTGCCTGCTCTAGTATGCTGAGACTCAGGATCTTCTACTGAGCTGGAGCTTGCTGCTGGCTAGCTGGAATGCTTCCCTCCTGGGCTGTGCTCTCCTTTAACCTGAGTGAGATGGCCTTTCTTGCTGATCCTCCAAGTTCGTTGGGCTAAAAGATCGTTTCACCCTGTCTTTCACTGGTTCTGTTGTTCAAGGGTTTGTTTGTGGACTCTATGGTTGATTGGAGATGAGTATGGGATAGTTACAGCAATTTAACACTTACTCTACCATCTTGGCAACTGGAAGTAGACTAGCCAGTTCTTTTCTAAAAAATGCATATCATATTGACTGAATTTTCATGCATATTTGGTAAAATATATATAATCAATGCTACTAACATTAATGAGGATGTATATTACATTGAAGAAGTTTACTGTACTATTCTATGGCCCTAGACCATGGAAGATCTGGCATTACACATTTTCCTCAACTGATAAGTTTACACGCTGAGCCCTTGTCCTTCTAACATCTTCAGTGACATTTAACCAATCCTTTCTTTTACATCCAGCAATGCTCAGACTTATATAGTGAAAACCATACTTCACTTAGCTGTGGATCTGTGATATGCCAATAACTCTGACAATCCTAGGTAACAAAGATATGAATTCAGTTCTGGAATGTTGCTCCTTAGTACCACATACTACCTTTCTGAAAGAGGGAAATTCTGATTCTAAATGAAACACAGAGCTTCTATATACCATCCTCATTCTGGTCCATTCATGCATCATTGCCAGGAAATGAAGTATTCCATATAGGCAGATTTTCCAGATAACTGAAGCATTCTCATGTAGTTAACATAAGAAAAAATAGATATGAGGACACTTAAAAATAACATGCAATCTAGATCAAAACATCAGAGCAACATGATTAACTCAAAAAAAATCTAGATAATGTGAGATCATACTGGTTAAATTCCATCCTTCTAAGCAGCTTGGTTTATAATCTCAGAATCATTCTTTGCTCCTCTCCTTTCCTCACTCCACATAGCCAGCCATGTGTTAAATCAAGTCATTTGTTATTTTTTTCTTTTAAATTTATTTATTTTTAGTTTACAACATTTAGTTTCACAAGTCTTTGAGTTTCAAATTTTCTCTTCCTCCTTCTCCTCCCCCTACCTCACCCAAGATAGCATGCAATCCAATATAGGTTTTACATATGTCTTCACACTAAATATATTTTCACAACAGTCAAGTTGTAAAGAAGAATAATAGCCAATGAAATGAGAGAGAGAGAGAAAGCAAATAGTTTGCTTCAATCTGCATTGAGATTCCATAATTCTTTCTCTGGATGTGGGTAGCTTTGTCCATCATTTCCATCATTTCCAACTTTTGGAGTTGTCTTAGAACCTTGTAATGTTGAGAAGAGCCACATCTATCTAAGTCAACACAGATACAATGTGTCTGTAATCATGGATAATATACTCCTGGTTCTGCTCCCCTCACTCAGCATCAGTTCATATGAGTCTTTCCAGGTTATTATGAAGTCAATCTTCTCCTCATTTCTTATAGCACAATAGTATTCTGTTACATTCATATGTCACAACTTGTTTAGCCATTCCCCAATTGATGGGCATCCTCTTGATTTCCAGTTCTTTGCCATCCCCCCAAAAAAACTTGCTATAAATATTTTTGTACAAATGGGTCCTTTTTCTCATTTGTATGATCTCTTTGGATATAGCCCTAGAAGTGGTATTGCTGGGTCAAAGGGTATGCACATTTTTTTGGCCCTTTGGGCATAGTTCCACATTGCTCTATAGAATGGTTGGATCAGTTTACAACTCCACCAACAATGCATTAGTGTACCTATTTTCACACACCTTCTCCAGCATTTATAATTTTCTGCTTTTGTCATATTAGCCAATCTGACAGGTTATATGTGGTGCCTAAGAGTTGTTTTGATTTGCATTTGCATTTGGTTTGCATTTGGCTAAATCATAATGATTTAGAACATTTTTTTTCATATGACTATATATATCTTAAATTTCTTCCTTTAAAAACCGTCTGTTCATATCATTTGACCATTTCTCAATTGGGGATTGACTTATATTCTTATAAATTTGAATCAGTTCTCTGTATATTTTAGAAATGAAACCTTTATCAGAGACATTGGTTATAAAAATTCTTTCCCAATACTCTGCTTCCCCCCTAATCTTGGTTGCAATGGCTTTTTTTGTACAAACACTTTTCAATTTAATATAATCAAAATTATACATATTGTAACACTCTCTAACTCATGTTTGGTCATACATTATTCCCTTCTCCATAAATTTGACAGATAAATTATTCCTTGCTTTCTCAGATTGCTTATGGTATCAGCCTTTATTCCTAAATCATGGACCCATTTGCACTGCATTTTCATATATTGTGTAAGAAATTGGTCTATGCCTGGCTTCTGCCATACTATTTTTCAAGTTTTCCCAGAAGTTTTTCTTAAATACTGAGTTCTTATACTAGAAGTTGGAGTGTTTGGGTTTATCAAACAGTAGATTGCTATAGTCATTGACTACTGTGTCTTGTGTACCTAACCTATTCCACTTATCCACAGTCTATTTCTTAGCCAGTACCAAGTAGTTTTGATGACTGCTGCTTTATAGTACAGTTTAATATCTGGTATGGCTAGGCCACCTTCTGTAGCTCTTCTTTTCATTAGTTCCCATTGTGTTCTAGACCTTTTGTTCTTCCAGATTAAATTTTATTATTTGTCTAGCTCTATAAAAATTTTTTGCTAGTTTAGTTGGTATGGCACTAAATAAGTAAATTAATTTATGTACAATTGTCATTTTTATTATATTAGCTCAGCCTAACCATGACAAATCTTGTCATTCATACATCTACACCATTGCATGTGTCTATCCCCTTTTTGTGCTCACATAGTCACTATCCTACTCCAAGTCCTCATCAGCTCTCATCTAGACTATTGCTGAGCCTCTTAATTGGTCTTGCTGTCCCAAGTGTTTCACCATTCTAATCCCTCTTCTACAGGGATCAAGGAAATTTTTCTAAAATACAGGTCTGAGCATATCTCCACACCCCCAATAACTCCAATGGCTCTTTTTTTTTCTAGGATCAAGTAGAAATTGCTCCATTTGGCATTCAAAGCCCATAATAACTCATCCCCAATTACCTTTCCTACTTCATTATTCATTATCCTCTTCTACACACACTATAAATTTAGTCATTTATCTTCTTATAGTTTCTTATACAGGACAATAAAGGTCCAGAATCTCATGACCAGAATGCACTCCCTCTTGATTTTCATCTTTTAGGAGGCCTATAGTTTCCTTCGAGTCCTACCTTCCAAGTAAAGCTGTTCTTCAACTCCTCCTCCCACCTTCAAACAAACATCTCTATTTTATATCATTTTTTCCTATATTCAGCAGTATTTCCCCTGATTAGATAATAAGACTCTCAAAAAAGAGGGGCTATTCCCTTCTGTCTCTAAATTCCTAGAGTCTAACACTGGTGCTAGTATGTAGTAGACACATAAAATGCTTATTGATGGAATGATTACTTGATATTATTATAAAATAACGTTTGATTTGTAAGACAAAGGCAAAATCTGGTTGCTATGTGATGTAGACCAACTTAAAAAAAGTATTGTAATTACCCATGACAGAATAGGTGAACACACAGTAAGTAAATAAGCTGAGATCTGAACTCATTCCTCCAATGCCAGAACCAGAATTCTTTCCATTACACCACATGGTCTCTGAAGGATAAACTAATCACCAGGGCCTCAGTTCTCATCATAGATACACACCAGTTCCCTCTGATGTAATGTGAGAAGGTTGTATTGGATAGCATCTGTCATCCCTTCCTAATGTAAAGTGGTCAGTTTCTTCATCTACAAAAAGAGAAAGTTAGACTTTGTTATTCTGTTACTTCTAGTCATGTCCAGCTACTTGTGACAACATTTGGGATTTTCTTGGCAGAGCTACTGGCATGGTTTGCCATTTCCTTTTCCAGCTCATTTTATGGATAAGGAAACTGAGGCAAACAGAGTTAAATGATTGCCCAGAGTCACAGAGCTAGTAAGGATCTGAGGCCAGATTTGAACTCAGATCTTTCTAACCCCATATCCTCCAGGTTCCACACTATTTGTTTTGGGCAGAACAAATTTGCTTCCTGGGCCTTAGTTTCCTCATCTGAAGAATGAAAGCACTGAACGTGTGAATCTTTTAGGGCCCTTCCAGTTACTAGCTTAGTGTTTTCTCCTTCCTTTGAGTCTTTGAGATGGATGTCTTTGCATATTCTGAAATATGAAATCTTCTTCAACTGTAGCTCTCCTGAACATTTTTTAAAGAGTGCTTTCAAATTCTATAGTAGATATGAAAGTCCCTCAGAAATGTCTAAGAGTACAATAGAACACTCCCCACCCATGAATATGCAATGCCTACTAAGGTCAGTGGTGCATATGCTTCCAAATTGTGGGAAGCAAAGCTTTATATACTTATGTTTCACAAGTTACTGAGTCACCCAAGAGAGTATCTTAGAAGCACAGGCTGAACTGAAATATTTATTTCCTCCTAAACTTGTGATACCCTACAGCTTCTATACACACTTAAAGATCTCAGACAATTACAGCAGCTGGATCCAACCCAAGTCTCAAAATGGATAAACTTCCCAGTTGAATACAGTAGTTGTAATAATGCATTTTGAAGCTGTAAGAAAGGAATGGAGACCTGAGGGCCCTGAGTCCTGAGTTTGAATTTCCAGTATGTCTTTAAATGTTTATATAATCTGAAACAAATCCCTTCACCTCTTTTTGCTTCAATTTCCTCCTTTGTAAATGTCAGAGTTGTATAAATGCTCTCTAATATTCCTTACAGGTCTAACATTATGTATTTCAGTGTCTATTTCAATCAATTAACAAACATTTATTAAATCAAATCAGCAAGCATTTATTAAGCTCTTGCTGTACGAATGACTATACTAAGCCCGGGGGAACATGAAGATTGCTTAGCCCTAGCTCTTGTACTGTGTGTGGCACATAGTAGGCACTTAATAGATGTTAATTGATGGCTTGAATGATAGAAGAAAGAAATAAACTCTTGCCTGCTTTCATGGTCCTCAAAATTTAATTTTGGGATGTGGGGGATATGAGTCAACGTACAAACAATTATTTAGAGGCAGCTGGAGTTAGCAAGATCTGAGGAAAAATTGACCTTGACATACAAGCTATTTGACCATTATCATATCACTTAAAGTTAATGAGCCTCAGTTTCCTCATCTTTTAAAATATGGATAATAATAGCACTTAGCAAACTTTATCACTATACAAATGATAATAATTATCTACTCTGAACCAAGCATTGAGAATAAGAATGCAAAAAAAATCTTCCTTCTCTCAGTGGGTTAACTTTCAATCTGAAGAAGTTAAGATATACATAAGTAAATTCATATAAAGCATATCCAAAAAAGTAATTTGGAGGAGGGAACTTGGAGCTGAGAAGATAAAAAAAAACACTACAGGGGGCAGATCAAAGATGGCAGTTAGAAAGCAGGAACTAGTGTGACCTCCCACCAGGTCCCTCCACAAACCTCTAAAAATGGCTCTGAACAAATTCTAGAACTGCAGAACCCACAAAATAGCAGAGGGAAGCAGGGCTCCAACCCAGGACAGCCTGGATAGTCACTGGGTGAGGTCTATTGTGCATGGAGCTGGGAGCAGAGGGGAGCAGAGCCCAGCGTGGGTGGCAGCAGGACCAACCAGAGCAGGAGACAGGCATAATAGGCCCTAGCACCCTGAATCAGTGAGCTGTGGCAGTTGTCAGACTTCTCAACCTACAAACACCAAAGACAACAGAGAAGGTTAGTAGGAAAAGCTGCAGGGGACAGAGTGAAAGGAGTTTGAGGTTCTGCCACTACCTTGGGAGCAGTGGGGGTGGTGCAGCTACAGAACTACAGCTGCACTTACTTCTGGCCCCAGGCCCACCTGGTGGGAGGAATTAAATGGCAGATCAGAGCTAGAGTGCAGAGCCTGCTTAAGATCTGAGTCAGGTCCAGGTTTGTGGTTCTTGGGGGAGGAGGAGTGCTGGTGTGGCAGAGCTGAATGTATGGAAATTGCTCTGAAAATGACAGCACATCCCCTCAAGCTTGGAACAAAGTACTCTTTACTCTATAAGGAGTCATACCCTGACAAAAAACTCAAGGGTCAAGTAAGTTGGCTGGGAACATGGCCAGGCAACAAAAACTCAGACTTTGAAAACTTGTTTTGGTGACAAAGAAGACCAAAACATGCAGCCAGAACGAGTCAACAAAGTCAAAGAGCCTACATCAAAAGTCTCCAAGAAAAACATGAACTGGTCTCAGGCCATGGAAAAGCTCAACAAGGATTTGGAAAAGCAAGTTAGAGAAGTAGAGGAAAAAAAATTAGGAAGAGAAATTAGAAGGATGTGAGAAAACCATGAAAAACAAGTCAATGACTTGCTAAAGGAGACCCAAAAAAATACTGAAAAAAATACTGAAGAAAACAAAAACTTAAACAATAGACTACCTCAAATGGCAAAAGACCTCCAAAATGCCGATGAGGAGAAGAATGCCTTGAAAGGCAGAATTAGCCAAATGGAAAAGGAGGTCCAAAAGACCATTGAAGAAAATACCACCTTAAAAATTAGATTGGAGCAAGTGGAAGCTAGTGACTTTATGAGAAATCAAGACATTATAAAACAGAACCAAAAGAGTGAAAAAGTGGAAGACAATGTGAACTATCTCACTGCAAAAACCACTGACCTGGAAAATAGATCCAGGAGTGATAATTTAAAAATTACTGGACTACCTGACAGCCATGATCAAAAAAAGAGCCTAGATATCATCTTTCAAGAAATTATCAAGGAGAACTTCCCTGATATTCCAGAGCCACGGGGTAAAATATAAATTGAAAGAATCCAAGGATCGCCTCCTCAAAAAGATCCCAAAAAGAAAACTCCCAGGATTATTGTCTCCAAATTCCAGAGATCCCATCAAGGAGAAAATACTGCAAGCAGACAGAAAAACAATTTGAGTATTGTAGAAAAACAATCAAAATAATACAAGATCTAGCAGCTTCTACCTTAAGGAATAGAAGGCCTTGGAATATGATATTCTGGGGGTCAATGGAGCCAGTATTAAAACGAAGAGTCACCTACCCAGAAAAACTGAGCATCATGTGCCAAGGCAAAATATGGATTTTCAATAAAATAGAGGACTTTCAAGCTTTCTCAGTGAAAAGACCAGATCTGAATAGAAAATTTGACTTTCAAACATAAGAATCAGGAGAAGCATGAAAAGGTAAACAAGAAAGAGAAATCACAAGGGACTTACTAAAGTTGAACTGTTTTGTTCACATTCCTACATGGAAAGATGATGTGTATGATTCATGAGACCTCAGTATTAGGGTAGCTGAAGGGCATATGCATATGTGTGTGTGTGTGTGTGTGTGTGTGTGTGTGTATGTATGTATGTATATATAATGTATATATAGACAAAGGGCACAGGGTAAGTTGAATATGAAGTTACGATATCTAAAAAAATTAAATCAAATTAAGGGATTAGAGAGGAATATATTGAGAGGGAGAAAGGGAGAGATAGAATGGGGTAAATTATTGAGCATACAAGTGGCAAGAAAAAGGAGTTCGGAAGAGGGGGATTTGACCTGAGGAGGGAATACCATATATATTCAATTGGGTATCTTACCCCACTGGAAAGAAAGAGGAAGAAGATAAAAAGGGGGGAAGATAGAAGGGAGGACAGATAGGGGGAGAAGGTAATCAAAAACAAACACTTTCGAAAAGGGACAGGGTCAAGGGAGAAAATTCAATAAAGTGGAATAGGTTAGGAAGGAGCAAAATATAGTTAGTCTTTCACAATATGAGTATTGTGAAAGGGTTTTACATAATGATACTCATGTGGCCTATGTTGAATTTCTTGCCTTCATAGGGAGGGTGGGTGGAGAGGGAAGAGGGGAGAGAATTTGGAACTCAAAATTTTAAAAACAGATGTTCAAAAACAAAAACAAAAATATTTTCACATGCAACTAGGAAATAAAATACACAGGCAATGGAGTGTAGAAATTCATCTTGCCCTACAAGAAAGAAAGGGAAAAGGGGATGGGAGGGAAGTGGGGTGACAGAAGGGAGGGCTGACTGGGGAATGGGGCAACCAGAATATATGCCATCTTGGAGTGGGTGGGAGGGTAGAAATGGGGAGAAAAGTTGTAGTTAAAACTTTTGTGAAAATCAATGCTGAAGACTAAATATATTAAATAAATTAATTTTAAAAATTAAAAAAAAGAAAATAGCCTTTTTCCTAGCTTTAAAGTTCTTCTAGTGAACCTCAGTTTAAAAATCCATCAATACTGGATATCCCTATAATTTTTGTCCTAATAAAACTAACTTTATCAAAGTTAAAAAAAAGACCGCATATAGAAAGAGGTATCTGATCTGAGTCTTGAAGGAAATAAGGCATTTGATGAAGCCAGATGTCTCTGAGACCATTGGCCGGGTGGTTTTTATTGGGTTGAGGTTAAGGGAAATAAAAAATCAATTGCAAAGATATGAAAATAGATCAATCAACAAGCATTTATTAAGTACTTATGCTTTTCCAAAAACTATCCAAGACACTGGTGATAAAAAGACAAAAAATCCTGGCTACCAAGCATCTTTTATTATACAAACACACATGTATGTGTGTACCTGTGTAGCCACACAGCTAATATATGAAATAAATACTAAGTAACTTTTTCGAGGGCACTTCTAGCATCTGGGGAGATCATAAGAAGAAACCCTAACTGAAAACTTTCTTGTGCTTGACCTACAAAATATTGACTAGGACATTTTTATCCCAGGGAGATTAAAAAGAAAGAAAGAAATTGTGTTGGTTGGTTTTGAGATAAGAGACACAGGGTTATCTATTTGGTGAACCAGTTTTAATAAATAGACAATCACATTTCAAAAATTATATGACAGGACATAAAGGAAAGTGTGTGGTGCTGTATTTTTCTTGAAAGAATTTCTGAAAGGTCTTTAGTGATGCAGTTTTTGCTTATATGTGTATAATGTTTTTAAGTTGCTGACATACTTTCTACCTAACAACCCAGTTTAACAGACAGTGTAAGTTTTACTATCTTCTTTCTACACATGAGGAAAAAAATGAAGTTCATTAAAGTGAAAAGATTGATTCAATGTCACATAGCTAATCGTCTGGAACAAAGACTTGAACCCAAGAGCTTCCCACTGAGTTCATAGTGCTTTCCATTATTCCTTACTAACTGATTTTTTGATGTTCCTATTCCTATGGTTGACATGACTTTAATAAATGGCCCAACGAGAAATATTAAGTAAGAACTGGTGCATATCAGGGAATCAGAAGAATAGAGCAGGTGTGTATGACCTGTTGCAGAATGAAATTAGCAGGATCAAATGAACAATGTAAATGATGGCCACTAAAAAGAAAAGATCACTTGAAGCAGTTTGACTAAGTAATTTAAAGAGAAAGAAAACTTGTTTATTTATTTATGTATGCATGCATGTTGATAAAACTTTGCAGACCCCTCCCGCTTCTACACAGGAAAGAAAGGCGGGGAAGTAGTGTGGCAAAACATTTTACGTGATGTTAGACATAGTCACTGAATTTGATGTTATTGTTTAGTCACCTTTGTTATTGGATAGGGTCTACTTTATAGTAGGGAAGAATGAATTATTATTTACAGAAATTATTGTCATATCAGTTTAAACAAGGAGGTGCAGCATTGACCCACAATATTCCATAGGCTTTCTAATTCTCCAAAAAGAGGCTGGTTTAATCATCCCACCTGCACTAATTTTTTGCAGGTTGAAATTTTCCCGAGGGGCAGCAATGTGACGACTATTTTTACCCTTAATCCACTCTAGTAATTATTATCATTTTACTGCTACCATCCAAATTATAGTTCATGAGCCCCAACTTGCCTATTTCCCATTAATAAATCTTTCACTACTACTCAATCATAAGTAAAATATTTACTCTGAATGAAAACAAGACATATAATATTTACATAATCAATGGTACTGTCCCACCAATATACATAATGTATATGTGAAAAGTAAGATTATACATGAAATCTCACTATATTAAAGAACATATTGGCTCAATGAAGCCAAAACTCTGAAACTGTAGAATTTGGTGTCTTATTTTTGTCTGAAGCAGTGTAAGTGAAAGTTGCCCATTGAGTGTAGCTTCCATTTTAAACGAATGCTTTCAAATCTAAGCTAAAGTTGAACCACAGTATATTTGACTAACACCTCATTAGGTATTACCTTTCCTTCAGAGTAGTTGACCTGCTGGGTTGCTCCTTTGATTTTTTTTTCCTTTCTGTTTCCAATCTTTATTTCTACTCAGTTAGTCTTCTTCCTTCATAGCAACTGCTGTATCTCTCACTTCCAGCTTCAGGCCTCCCTGATGTCCTTTGCTGAAGAAATGCTATGCTGATTAAAAAGAAAAAAATACCATGATCTTTATTCTAAAGCTGGCAAAATCTTCTCCAACTCTGCTCATTTGACATATTCTTCTTCCTCACCTCTAGCCAACAGTTAGGAATAAAATTGTCTTTTGTCTTTTCTTCTCCCATCTGTTCTATTTTTCTTCAGAGGCTCAAAAGATAATTCATATCTCTCATAAAGCTACCCTGTCCTGAATTATTGGACTGTATTATTTTGTATCCTTTGGGATTGAGAAGTGTACATTTCTATTGACAATCAAATATTCTCAATCCAAATGCAATTCTTTAGGGCTCAATTTACTCATCTGCAAAATGAAATGATTGGAATGGATGGCCTCTAATACCCTGTTAGCTCTAAATTTAAGGTGATAATGAATTCACTATTGTTTCATCTCTTATGAATCTAACCAACACTATATTTTCCTCTCCAGCCTTAAACAAACAAATGTCTGTCATCACACTGCTCAAATAATGCAATGCCATTCAGGATTAGGAAACATGGACTTCAGTGCTTTGTGTGAACAAGTCACATCAAACATATCAGGACATTGGTCCTTCAATGTTTATGAATAATGATTTTGCTTCATTCTGATATTATGTGAAGAAGCCATATTTGATGATAGACCTAAATAGACATGACTCTCTATATAAGATACCACAGAATCATTGGGATCCTTGAAGAGAGTGTGCCCATTTAATATATAATTTAATTTATTCATTCAACAATCATTTATTACACTGTCGAACAATGGGATGCATGATGTTAAGTACAAAGATTGGTTGAGACATAATCTCTGCCCTCAAAAATTTTCAATCTAATAAGGAAGCCCCATTTTTCTTCATGTGATGAGAATAATATTGGCCAGAGGGTGTGAAGTATTACTTTTCTTATAGTGCTTGCTTGATAAGTTAAGCCATTCTGTAGTGTTAAGGTCTGAATAAACAGTCAACCAGGATCTTAAAAATATAGGTCACAAATCCCAGCAGGCCAAATAGACCTAGGGGCATACCCTAAGTTGCATTCCATATTCTACTCTCTTGCTTGAGCTGGTAACCCACAGGCCTGGGGTGATGGCAATGTCATTGTAGGACCATTTTCACTACTCAGGTTATATTCTTATACGAGAGTTGCCATGTCTAATCTTACCTCACCAAACGAATTTTTTTCCATTTTATCAAGAATTTAGGATTAGAAATGAAGTTTAAGCAAGGGAAAGAAAATCACCATCAGCATTATTAGTATTCTCAGAAGCAGGACTAACAAGTTCAGGAGAAAGCTATAAGCTGAAAGTGGCTTTTGAAAAAAAAAACTCATTCCTTCATACAGTTTATAATTTGATGGTTGTTATCTAAGAAGCACTGAAATCAAATTGTCTGACTGTGAACAATGAGTTCCTTCATGATTTAGAGTTCTATACTCACATTATTATCAATTACTTCCAAGGGCTAGATTGATGAATAACTCTAAGCCTATGGTTTAATATAGGCAAGGGTATTTCTAGACAATTATATTGAGAGGATATAAAGAATAAAAACAGATGAAACAAATTTACCATGAGAATAAAATTGCAGTTGCAGTTGGATTTCTGATTTTCCACACTCCAATTAATTTCCATTATTTATTAAATATAATAAATAGAGAACAGTTGGCATAAGAGCACATCATTCCCAGAACTATTATTAATAGTCTATCAATCAATGGTGCGATATCAATATAAGCTTGCCTATTCATGGTACACTGAGATTCAAGACAATCAAGTCAGTCAAGCTTTAACAAGGTTATATTTAGAACTCTTCTCATTATTCACTACAGTTAGCTCAGCATCTGGCCCTCCAATCACAAGTATGCATAGGAGAGGCTAAAATGTTGATATGAGTTTAATAGGGTGGAATTCATACACACACACACACACACACACACACACACAAATAACTGGAAGAATCTGTGATTTTATCACTGTGGGAAAATTAGGATTTAGCATTCCTTCCCAATGGCAGACTGTGAATAGTCCGTCCGCTTTGAAACATTTATTTTAAGCCCTTACTATGTGTCAGGCATTGTGCTAATTTCTAAGGATACAAAGAAAGGGAAACACATATCTCTGCCCTGATGAAGTTCACATTCTAATGAGGAGGAGACAAGATGCAGAATAAAATATATATATATAGCATGCATGTGCACATGTGTGTACATATTTATATATATATATGTGTACACACATATGTATGTGTATATGTATATATATATATATATATATATATACACATGCATACATATACACACATCTGTATATAGATGTATGTTCATGTAGGTCTATACCTATAGGAATAGAAGACAGAGGTGAAGAAGAAAATTCTTACAGTTATGAGGAGAGTCAATGGAAAGGCACAAAGCCAGAGGAAATGGAGAATTGTGTTTGAGAAACAGACCAGAGGATGTATGTATAAGAATACTGGAAAGGTAGAAAGGGACTAGGTTTTAACTGTCAAGTAGTGGGTTTTTCATTTGTCCCTGCAGATGATAGGGAACCATTGGAACCATTGGAGTATATTTAACATGAGAATGAAATGTTCAGCTTGCAGTTTAGGAAAATCCCTTTGGCGTCTGGGCAGAGGATAGTTTGGAGTATGGAGAGAACTGAGGCAGGGAGATCAACGAGATATGTATTGCAATAGTTTAGGTATGATGTAATGTCACCCAGGTGGCTATCTACGTGAGTGCATAGATATTGTAAGGATCAAAACAACAAGACAACAACAGATTAGATATATGCCATGAGTGAGAGAGAGCAGTTGAATATGACATTGAGGATGTGGACTGGGTAACTGGGGGAGAGGTGGTGCTCTTGACAAGAATGTAAGGTCACAGAGAAAGAAAATGGTTTCTGACCAGAACATGACTTAGAAGTTAAGTTCTATGAAGTCACATGAAGAATTGTTGTTGTTTGATGAACTTCATTCTCAAAGAGGACCAATGACATCAGGAGGGTGATGTCTTGACTTTCAAATTGGATTTAAGTAAGACAGCCTGGACAAATTCATCTGCCTCACTCTTTCCTGCAGAGTCGTCTGAGTCCAGTAGCAAGACACAGGTCAGAATTACTGGACATGACCCCACATGCAGTTGGAGACCTTGGTCTTTTTAAGCTAAGGTTTTTCCCAGGTCTCAGTTTGTCTGAGGCAACACCCATTCAGTGATTTAAGGCTAGGTAGGAAATGAGGCAGAAGATGGCCTAGTTTGCCTACTCAAAAGGTATCAGTATGGGAGTGGAAGACCCTCAGGATTTCTGGCCAGAACAGAAACAATAGTGATTTGGCCAAGGTCATACCACCAATAGATGTTAATGATGGAATTTGAACCCAGTTTTTTTTCTGACTCCATCTCTAAATTGTCTACCAAATGAAGCTGTAACAGTAAGATTAAATGTAATCAAGAAAACTTTAAAGTCTAATACTTGGACTAAAAATCCTACTTTACAAGTATAATATGGGAGAAGCAAAGATAGGGAACAATTCACTCAAAACTAACTGGGGGATCAGTTGCCTGAAAATTCACTATGATTTAATAGTGTGACATGACACCCAAGCTAAAGGAATCTCCAGCTTTATTAAGAGAAACACGGGATCTAGAACTAGAGATATCATGGTTCAGCTTATTCTGCCAGGGACGGACCACTTAAGGAGTCAGCTGTTCAGCTCTGGTGACCATATTTAACAACAAACAAACAGAACTAAAACAAACAAAAACATTGGAATAACAAATGCCAAAGGA
Source organism: Trichosurus vulpecula (assembly GCF_011100635.1). NCBI lineage: Eukaryota > Metazoa > Chordata > Mammalia > Diprotodontia > Phalangeridae > Trichosurus > Trichosurus vulpecula. Next base: position 250,167,705 of record NC_050578.1, read on the forward strand.
GCTCTGAAAAAATGGGCACCATAATTGATTAATATAGGCAGAGTTAAGCATTGGTGCAACCATTCTAAATCAATAGATAATTAGGAAAGGATAGTGAGGATTTAATTAAATTATATGGAAGACTCATAGAATTTAACTTAAAGCTCTTCTCCAACAATTCTTTCCTGTACTTCTTCTTACTCCTTGACTCCTTGTCTTGTCATTATTTTGCTTTAACTTGGCATGCAGATGACTCCTTTTATTTAATGTATCATGTAATCTATCCTATATATCAATATAGCTGTGTGAACTTGAGCATAATATTTAACAACTTGTGACAGTTCTTTTGCATACAAAAATCAGAGTTGGACCATATCAAGATTCTTAACCTGGATTTGTGATTTTGTAAAATATTTTGATAACTGCATTTCAACATGGTTAGTTTCTTTTGTAATCCTATATATTTTAATACAAACATTTAAAAACATTATTCTCAGGTGGGATCCATCATTAGAATACATACACGAGGGCGGAGCCAAGATGGCGGCTGGAAAGCAGGGACCAGCCTGAGCTCCCTGCCGAGCCCCTCCAAAAACCTATAAAAAATGGCTCTGAACCAATTCTAGAACGGCAGAACCCACAGAACAGCAGAGGGAAGCAGGGCTCCAGCCCAGGACAGCCTGGATGGTCTCTGGGTGAGGTCTATCCCACACGGAGCTGGGAGCTGGGAACGGAGTGGAGCAGAGCCCAGCCTGAGCGGCGTGGACGATCCAGACCAGAAGCCGGGCAGAGGGGGCCCCTGCGCCCTGAATATGTGAGCTGCGGCAGTTACGAGACTTCTCAACCCACAAACACCAAAGACTGCGGAGAAGGTTAGTGGGAAAAGCTGCGGGAGTGGAAGGAGTTCGCGGTTTGGCTTCCAGCCCCGGGGGCAGCGGAGGTGGGGCAGCTACTGCTGCTGCTGCTTCCGGCTCCAGGCCCACCTGGTGGGAGGAATTAAGTGGCGGATCAGAGCAGGAGTGCAACAGCCTGCTGAAGATCTAAGTCCAGTCTGGACTGGGGGTCCTTGGGGAAGGAGGAGTGCGGCTCTGACAGAGCTGGCACCTCCCCCCCAAACGTAGAACATAGAACTCGTTAGTCTACAAGCAGTCATACCCCACTGAAAAACTCAAGGGTCAAGTTAGTTGGTTGGGAATATGGCCAGGCAGCGAAAACATGCCCAGATTCAGTCTCAGACTTTGGATTCTTTCTTTGGTGACAAAGAAGACCAAAACATACAGCCTAAAGAAGACAACAAAGTCATAGAGCCTACAACCAAAGCCTCCAAGAAAAACATGAACTGGCCCCAGGCCATAGAAGAACTCAAAAAAGATTTGGAAAAGCAAGTTAGAGAAGTAGAGGAAAAATTGGGAAGAGAAATGAGAAGGATGCGAGAAAACCATGAAAAACAAGTCAATGACTTGCTAAAGGAGACCCAAAAAAATACTGAAAAATACACTGAAGAAAACAACACCTTAAAAAACAGACTAACTCAAATGGCAAAACAGCTCCAAAAAGCCAATGAGGAGAAGAATACCTTGAAAGGCAGAATTAGCCAAATGGAAAAGGAGGTCCAAAAGACCACTGAAGAAAATACTACTTTAAAAATTAGATTGGAGCAAGTGGAAGCTAGTGACTTTATGAGAAATCAGGATATTATAAAACAGAACCAGAGGAATGAAAAAATGGAAGACAATGTGAAATATCTCCTTGGAAAAACCACTGACCTGGAAAATAGATCCAGGAGAGATAATTTAAAAATTATTGGACTACCTGAAAGCCATGATCAAAAAAAGAGCCTAGATGCCATCTTTCAGGAAATTATCAAGGAGAACTGCCCTGATATTCTAGAGCCACAGGGCAAAATAGAAATTGAAAGAATCCATCGATCGCCTCCTCAAATAGATCCCAAAAAGAAATCTCCTAGGAATATTGTTGCCAAATTCCAGAGCTCCCAGATCAAGGAGAAAATACTGCAAGCAGCCAGAAAGAAACAATTTGAGTATTGTGGAAACCCAATCAGAATAACCCAAGATCTGGCAGCTTCTACATTAAGACATCGAAGGGCTTGGAATGCGATATTCCGGAGGTCAATGGAGCTAGGATTAAAACCACGAATCACCTACCCAGCAAAACTGAGTATCATGTTCCAAGGCAAAATATGGATTTTCAATAAAATAGAGGACTTTCAAGCTTTCTCAGTGAAAAGACCAGAACTGAATAGAAAATTTGACTTTCAAACATAAGAATCAAGAGAAGCATGAAAAGATAATCAAGAAACAGAAATTGCAAGGGACTTACTAAAGTTGAACTGTTTTGTTTACATTCCTACATGGAAAGAGGACATGGATGATTCATGAGACCTCAGTACTAGGGTAGCTGAAGGGAATATGCATATATATATATGTATATATATGTTTATGTATATATATATGAGTGAATGTATATGTATGTATATATCTATGTGTATATATATGTGTGACACAGGGTGAGTTGAAGATGAAGGGAAGATATCTAAAAGAAATAAAATGAAATTAAGGGATCAGAGAGCATCATACTGAGAGAGGGAGATAGGGAGAGATACAATGGGGTGGATTATCTCACATAAAGGTGGCAAGAGGAAGCAGTTCTGTGGGACGAGGGGAGAGGGCAGGTGAGGGGGGAATGAGTGAACCTTGCGCTCATCAGATTTGGCCTGAGGAGGGAATACCATACATACTCAGTTGTGTATCTTACCCCACAGGAAAGAAGAGGGAGGAAGAAAAAAAAATAAAAGGGGGGGGTGATGGAGGGGAGGGCAGATGGGGGTGAAGGTAATCAAAAACAAACACTTTGGAAAGGGGACAGGGTCAAGGGACAAAATTCAATAAAGCGGGATGGGTTGGGAAGGAGCAAAATGTAGTTAGTCTTTCACAACATGAGTATTATAGAAGGGTTATACATAATGATACACATGTGGCCTAGGTTGAATTGCTCGACTTCTTAGGGAGGGTGGGTAGGAAGGGAAGAGGGGAGAGAATTTGGAACTCAAAGTTTTAAAATCAGATGTTCAAAAACAAACAAAAAAAAGTTTTTGCATGCAATTAAAAAATAAGATACACAGGCAATGGGGCGTAGAAATTTATCTTGCCCTACAAGAAAGGAAGGGAAAAGGAGATGAGAGGGGAGGGGGGTGATAGAGGGGAGGGCTGACTGGGGAACAGGGCAACCAGAATATACGCCATCTTGGACTGGGGGGGGAGGGTAGAAATGGGGAGAAAATTTGTAATTCAAACTATTGTGAAAATCAATGCTGAAAACTACATATGTCAAATAAATAAATTTAAATTTAAAAAAAAAGAATACATACACACACATACATAAAATATAACACACACACACACACACACACACACACACACACACAAAATATAAAAACTCCTGGACTGGATAATCTCCTAGGTCTGTTTTATCTCTAATATTCCATGACTTGATGAAGAAATATGCACAGGTTAAAAATATTGCTGTTAAAGCAAATAGAAAACTAGATGAATAAATGGATCCAGTTCTTTATTATTCATAATTCTATGTTATTATGTGTCATATACTATGCCATGTAGTACATAATAGCGAAAATAGAAAGGTAGATATTTCATGCATGGCCATGTCTAATCTCATGAATTAATGATAATATTATATGCTCATTCCTCTGAATATTATAGTGAGGTTACCCCCCACATCTGATAGGCAATCTAATCCTCTCAGGATTATTGAGTATACTTATTCCTTATAAGGCCAGTGCTCTGAAGAGATTCTTCTTTTAAAAAGAATAAGAACATTAGACCTGCTCTACATCATAGGCTAATGGGACATCTGGTCTCTGGCATTTCTTACTGCTGTATATTTCAGTGTGAAGCTATTTGGGTACCTAATGTTGTCAATGGAGCACTAAGGAGAAAGGGATTATGGGATACCTGTCCAGTCATTCCTGCTACTGAAATGTTCAAAAAAGGAACAAAATTCTTCATACCATACATACGTAAGCCAAATCTTTCACTGTTGTGCGGTTTGGTGAAGCAGGAAAAGAAGACTAAGGACCTGAATTGAAATCCTGAGTTAGACATTAATAAGATGTGTGACTGTAGGTAAATCACTGAATCTTTCTGAGCCTTAGTCCTCACATCTGTAAAAGGAGCTTCAACTAGATGATCTTTAAAATCAGTTCCAGTTCTGAATTTACAATTCTATGAAACCAGACTTAAATACCTTTGCATGCCTCTAAAGTGCATCCGACATTTAATGATGATCTGAATAGTCTATAAGCATCCAAAGCCTCCTAAGTCTCCAAAGAAAATTTAAATTTTACTTAGAATGTGGATGGAGAGACAAAGAGAGAGACATAGAGATGGAGACAGGAGAGGAGAGGGGAGAAAGAGAGAGAGAGAGAGAGAGAGAGAGTAGACAATGAGATAGAATGAAGATATGGTTTGGAAAAATGACTTTCTCTTTATTAGAGAGCTACTTTTTATGTGAAACCTGTGTTTCTAGCTTTCAAAAACAACTGAAGGCATTAAAATATCCCTCTTTTTAAAAAAGTAATCTAAGACCTTATCATGATTTGTAAAAGCAGCTATGTGGCCCAGTGGATAAAATGTTGGGCCTGGATTCAGGAAGTCATAAGTTGAAATCTACTCTTCAGACACTAAGTAATTGACCACAGGCATATCATTTAACCTCTGTCTGCCTCAATTTCTTCATCTGTAGAATGGGAATAATAACACCTTTTGTTTTCCAGGATTTGTACAACTATCAAATGAAACAGTAATTATAAAATACTAAGCACAGTGTGTGACACATATTAAGCCCTACACAAATGTTTGTATTTTTTTATATTATTATTTGTTCAGTGCTCTGCCAGTTGGGTATAATCTCCAATACAGTATCCCAAGATAGGAATTCCAGGATAATAGATTCAGATAAATTCTCTCTCTCTCTTCTGTCTCTCTCTCCTCTCCTCTTCTCTTCTCTCTCTCTGTATACATATGTACATAATATATCATATATATTACATATTATGTACATATATATACACACACATGTATATGCTTCTGAAGAATAGTCTGTTTGAAAAAGATTCACCATTAGATTGTCCAAAAAGTGATACATTTTCAGCCAGAGCTACTTATGATAAACAATCTGCTACAAAAAATTGATATTTTGATTAGTGTTGATTTAAGTAAATGAAATAAAAGATCTATTGAAATATATCATACATTTATATTTAATAATATAACTGTAGAGGCTATAGTAAGTATGTGTGTATTCATATATACTATTGTAATTAGGAAGCTAGCCTTGCAATAAAGAAAACCTCTTTTCAGGTCCCACCTTTAACATGAATGAGTTGTCAGATCTCAGGTGAGACACTTAACAATTTAGCACTTTAGGCAACCCCCTAAGGCTATACATTGCAGACATGGTGCCAACTCATAAAAGAAAACTAACATTTTACATGTATCAGGTACAAATGCAGTGAAATTACAACAACAAAATGAAGTAGAAGGTTGGAGAAGAAAGACAGATGTGTCACTCCCTCCTTTAATCTAAAAAGTAGAGGATATAATGCCAGATGTAGTAGATACTAGATTTGACTTCCTTTTCTTCCTTCCTTCCTTCCTTCCTTCCTTCTTCCCTCCCTCCCTCCTTTCCTCCCTTCCTTCTTTTCTCCCTCCCTCCTTTCCTCCCTTCCTTCTTTCCTCCCTCCCTCCTTTCCTTCCTTCCTTCCTTCATTTTTCTTTCTCCCTCTCTCTCCTTCCTCCTGTAAGGCCAATCAGTAAGCTAAAGATCTTTCCTGCCCATTGAATAGGCTTCAGGTGGGGCCAACAAAGGGAGACCTGTTTAGAGGCAGGCCCACACTCTTTCACTAAGTAGGTGTGAGGACCCAGGCCCACATCCTTTTGCTATTTATGCTGATGTGGAAGTGAAGCCCTCAGGGCCCTAAGGGGAGTTGCTAAGACCAGAGCCAATGTTATGTGCACTGAGTTCTAGTGAATCAGATGCAGGCTAGTACTGTATAAAAAGAGCCCAGAACTGAAAGCAGGAGAAATGGGGACAGTTGAAGTGAGAGAGGCAGAATCCAGAAGCAGATGTCTAGAGGACTTTGAGGCAGCAGACACTGAGGGAGAGCTAACATCAAGAGAGACTGCACAGCAGAGGGCAGAACAAAAGAGAGTCGTGGAGATCAAGGAACTAGGAGTCAGCAGAGCTGCAGGAGAGAGTGCTGAGTGGAGAGTTAGGATTGGTGGGTGATTGTTCAAAGGAATGCCCTGGGCAGGGGAGGGGGATTATTATAGGATGGCTTGGCTCCTTACTATAATACTTTGTTATAATTTCCGTGTTGCTATATTGAGGTGGGCTTACTGGTTTTAGAATATTATTGCTACTACATGGAATTGGAATTATTGGTCCTGGGATTAGATTCTCTCATGTCTAAATAAATGTTATACTTCTTCTGCCTTCTAAATAGACAATTTCTTATACTTCATAATTCTGAACCATTCAGGCATGTGTGTGGTCATCCTCCAGGTCACGAATCTTGCCTTACTGATATACTTCCCTCCAGACTGGGTACCATCTGTAGTTGCCCTGATCTATATCTTGCCACTGGGCCTAGATGACACTGAAGGAGAAAGTGAGGCTGCTGACTTTGCACAGTGCTCCCTCACTTAAATCCAATTCACTTGTAAGTCATAGCATCACCTTCTTAATGTTATGGTTTTCTTCCAGAAGGAAGGACTAACAACATCTACCCTGTAGGCCAGAGAACTTGAAATTCCATTGCTCTAAATGGGTTTTGTCATGGACAATGCCCCACCAAAGATCACTATATGGTTTAGCTATCAACTCTCTCACTACCGTAAGTTCTGAAAATCTTAACTTCTTTTGGCAGTGTTGTGAATTAAACCTTCACTGCCTATTTAAAGCCTTTCTTTCTTACTACTTCCTTTCCTTGCTGAGACCTCTAAGTACTTGGATACCTTCATTTGTGGACCAATGGACCTTTAAAAAGGTCATTCTTGGTGAGTAAATTTCAATCTTCACCAAATTTTGAGGGAAGTTCAGAATTTAATCAAATATGTCCTTTCATTCTTCGCATTTATCTCTCAAGTTTCACCTTTTTAGCATTTTAAAATAAATTGCAATACTAACCCTGCATGTCTGTCTGACAGCATTGAAAAACATAGTTCTCCCCCCCAAAAAGAATTCTTCTTTTTCTAAAAAGTATGCAGTCTTTGCATGTATCCCAACATAACCTTGACAATTAAAATCATTCCATTACCAGAAAGCTCATGAAAATTGTCCTGCTTTTCTTTCTATCTCTGAGACTTTTCATAGTGTCTACCATGTATCAGGGCAGCTATATGGCACAGTGGATAGAGCACCAAGCCTAAAGTCTGGAAGACTCATCTTCCTAACTCCATATCTGGCCTAAGACACTTAATAGCTATGTGACCCTGGGCAAGTTACTTAACCCTGTTTGCCTTAGTTTCCTCATCTGTCAAATGAATCAGAAATGGAAAAGGAAATAACAAACCAGTATTTTTGCAAAGAAAACTCATGCAGAGTTAAACAAGACTGAAAAATGAGTGAATGACAACAATAAATACATACTTAGCACTTCATAAATATGTGTTTTATGGTTTGTTAGATAGATGAATAAGTGAATGGCACATTTATTAGTTAATAAATTATATATATATATATATATATATATATATACACACATACATACATACATACACACTATATATATATATATACACACACATACATATTTACATACATACACCTCCTTCTCTCACCCAGGCCCAACAGTTGTCTTTGGTGTTTATGGGTTGAAAAGTCTGGAAACCACCACAGCTGCCAGTGATTTAGTGCCCAATCTATTCTGGCCTGGTCTGTCTGGCATGCCCCACATTGGGCTATGTTCCACTCTCAGCATCGTGCAATAGACCTTTCCCATTGACCTCACAGGCCATTTTGGTCTGGAGACTTGTTTCACTCTGTAATTTCATGTGTTCTGTAGCTCTAAAATTTGTTTAGAGTCATTTTTACAGGTGTTCAGAGGGATTTGGAGGAGAGCTCAAGAGAGTGCCTCTTTCCATGCCACTATCTTGGGTCCACCCCTTATATTTTCATTTTGACTATGCCCTTAACAGTTATCAACAAACCTAAACACATCAACACAAAAAGAGGAATATAAATGAACCCAAGAGCTTCTATAACTTACCAATTTAAGTGCACATTAAATTTAACATCATAGTAAGAAAATTGTCCTGAACTAAATGGCTTTTAATGAAAATAATTCTTAAACAACTCTTAAAAAACTAGTTATCCTCAACATAAAGGGTCTATTTTAATTTGAAATGAATAAGATTAAAGAATGGATATAATTCACCTTTTGTTAACAGTAAGGGAAGTGGTGTTGTTTAAATGTCAGGTGCTAAGGAAATAAATTATGTTTCTTTAAAATAGTACATATTCTATGGATGCCATTCTGGGTGGTCTTTACTTTAGGCAAATATGGCCCTTTAATGAGCAACTAATCACATTCCTAGTGTTCTCTTTTGTGCTTTATTATAGAGATTAACATTTTTAGATCTAGTCTCATCTTGTTTGAGTTTCATGAATTGATATCATTATATAAGCATGTGGTTTTGAAAGCAGGGAAAGAACATTGCATATGACTATCTGCTGGTTTTCTTCCTCCATTTGAGTATGTTCCTTCTGACCTTGAGGTATATATTCAGAATTTTACTTACCCAATACTTCTTCAACCAATCTATCTCCAGAGGCATATTTTCTACAAATTATTTTAAAATGTGTTGTCAGGAACATTACATTATTAATAAATAATAAATTAATAAACAAATTAGAATTGGAGTTTTTCACAGTAAGGGTTGTATTTTTTTCTTTGTATCTCTAGTCTTTAGCATAATGTTGCTTCTAGGAGCTCTAAGCCCACAGATAGTACGGGGAAATCAGCTGATCAGAGCGGGAATGGAAGGATCTCTTTGCTGGTGCTGAGGCAGGATTCTTTTGCTTTGCCCTGCTTGGATCAGAGTTGCAGTCCTAGTTGGCAGTCCTTGAGGGAGGAGGAATGCTGGTGTGTCAGAGCTTGTGGTGGCTGTGGAAAGGACATTCTCCTGGTAGTTACATTGTAGAAACGAGTGCTTGTATTCGCAGACCAGAGCACAGGCCAGGAGAGGAGTATCATACCATGTCAGAATAGAAGAGGCTCTGAAAACAGCAGCACAAAACCCCTGAAGCTTGAGACAGAGTACTCTCCACTCTGAAAGAAATCATACCCTGACAAATTGCTCAAAAGTCAAGTAATTTGCTGGGAAAATGAGCAGGTATCATAAAAGGACTCAGACTTTAGAATCTTACTTTGGTGACAAAGAAGATCAAAACAAACAGCCAAAAGAAGTTAACAAAGTCAAAGATCCATCATCAAAAGCCTCCAAGAAATATATGAATTAGTCTCAGGCCATGGAATAGCTCAACAAAGTTGAAAAATCAAGTAAGTAGAGGAAAAATTGGGAAGAGAAATGAGACTGATACAAGAAAATCATGGAAAACAAGTCAACATCTTGCCAAAGGAAACCCCAAAAATACTGAACAAAATAACACCTTAAAAATGGACTAACCCAAATGGTAGAGGAGCTCCAAAAACCCAGTGAGGAGAAGAATGCCTTAAAAGGCAAAATTAGCCAAATTTAAAAGGTGGTCCAAAAGATCACTGAAAAAAAATAATGCCTTGAAAATTAGAATGGAGCAAGTGGAAGCTAATCACTTTATGAGAAATCAAGAAATTATAAAACAGAACCAAGAGAATTACAAAATGGAAGACAATCTGAAATATCTCACTGGAAAAACCAATGACATGGAAAATAGTTCCAGGAAAGATAACTTAAAAATTATTGGACTCCCTGAAAGCCATGATGAAAAAAAGATCCTAGTGTAATATCAATTAAGTTGGGTGTCTTTGACTGAGACTTACTAGGTGCTAAACCCCAGGCCCAAACCCCTATCTATTAGGTGCTAAGCCTGTGTGGGCATGAAGTCCTCAGGGTCCTAAGGGGAATTGCTAAGACCAGAGCCAATAGTAAGAGTTTAAGTTCTGGTTGCTCAGATGATGTTTGATGATGGCTAAAGAGTGCATAAAAAGAGAGAACAGAGCTATTTGCTTAGTGCTCTCACTGTTGGTGGTGTGCTGATGTGGAGACTCTAGGCAGCTGTAGTTAAGAGCCCTCCAGCTTGTCAACCCAAATGTTCAGACTTTCTTAAACTCTGGTAACTATGCATTGAGATTTGAATCATATGCAGTCTGTCAATGTTTGTAATTTGTTTGTATTTGCTCTGAAGTTAAAGGTGCTGGCTTTTCCCCTGAACTAAGTGAATGAAATTTGTATGCCAGATTTAAGTAAGATTGTTAACCCCTCAACATTGCTTTCCTTAGCAAAGCAGATCAAAAGAACCTGGGCTTGCAGAGTTCTTGTTGTTGGGCTCCTGTTCCTTTTTCACCCCAACAGCTGCTGCTAGCCTAATTGTTGCAACACTTAGATACCATGTTTCAAGAAATTATCAAGGAAAACTGCTCTGATATTCTAGAACCAGAGGGTAAAATAGAAATTAAAAGAATCCACCAATCACCTCTTGAAAAAGAGTCCAAAAACAAACCTCCTAGGAATATTGTAGCCAAATTCCAGAGTTCCCAGGTCAAGGACAAAATATTGCAAAAAGCCAGAAAGAAACAATTTGAGTCTTGTGGAAACACAATCACGATAATATGAGATCTAGCATCTTCTACATTAAGGGATCGAAGGGCTTGGAATATGATATTCTGGAGGTAGCTAGGATTAAAACCAAGAAAGAAAACCCAGCATAATTGAGTATAATACTTCAGGGCAAAATATGGATTTTCAATGAAATAGAGGACTTTCCATCATTCTCAATTAAAAAAGATAACAGCTGAATAGAAAATTTGACTTTCAAATATAAGACTCAAGAGAAGCATGAAAAGGTAAACAGGAAAGAGAAATCATAAGGGACTTACTAAATTTGAACTGCTTACATTCCTACATGGAAAGATGATATTTGTAACTCATGAGAACTTTCTCAGTATTAGCTTAGTTGAACGGAATACACACACACATACATACATGTATGTGTGTGTGTGTGTGTGTGTGTGTATATATATATATATATATATATATATATATATATATATATATATATATATAGAGGGCACAGGGTGAGTTGAATATGAAAGGATGATAACTAAAAAATAAAATTAAGGGGTGAGAGAGGAACATATTGGGAGAAGGAGAAAGGGAGAGATAGAATGGTGTAAATTATGTCACATAAAAGTGGCAAGAAAATGCAGTTATAATTGAAGAAAAGAGGGGTAGGTGAAAGGGAATGAGTGAACCATGGTCTCATCAGATTTATACTAAGGAGGGAATAACATACACACTCAATTGGGTATCTTACCCTGAAGGAAAGTAGGAGGGAAGGAGATAAGAAGGGGGGATGATAGAAGGGAGGGCAGATTGGGGGAGGAGGTAGTCAAAAGCAAATACTTTTGAAAAAGGGACAGGGTCAAAGAAAAAAATGAATAAAAAGGAACAGGATAGGATGGATAGAAATATAGTCAGTCTTTCACAACATGGTTATTATGGAAGTGTTTTGCCTAATGATACATGTATAACCTATACTGAATTGCTTGCTTTCTTAAGAAGTGTGGGTGGGGAGGGAGGAAGGGAAAGAAATTGGAACTCAAAGTTCTAAAAATGTTAGATAAAAAAAAAAAATTACGTGCAACTGGGAAATAAGATATACAGGCAATGGGGTATAGAAATCTATCTTTCCCTACAGTAAAGTAAAGGGAAAGGGAATAAGGGAGGAGTGGGGTGATAGAAGAGAGGGCAGATGGGGGAAAGGGGCAATCAGAATTCATGCCATCCCGGGGGTGGGGGAGGAGGGTAGAGATAAGAAAATTTGTAAATCAAATCTTGTGGAAATGAATGTTGAAAACTAAAATAAATTTACAAAAAATATCAAAGGGGAAAAAGGAAAATATAATAAAATAATCAAGAAAAGAAGCTTTTGAATAATGGTGAGAAGTTTTCTGTAAGCCTGCTTTGCAGTCTAGAATAGTATCAAAATAATTCACCTTTTTGTGGAAAAATATATTTTTTTTTCTAATAGAGTATTAGAGAAATAAAATCTAATGATTTTTCATGCTCTGAGATTAAAGCAAGAAATTCAAGCAAGAATTCCAGACTGTATTTATACCAATTCAGATATTTTTAATCACCTGAAATGTTTCTCATCTGGAGTTTTTCATTTTGCATGACCAAGTGCTTCAGTGGAAAACTTTAACCCTGCAGCACCACAGAATTTTCTTCTTTGTTTATGTTGATAAAGAAAGAAAATGTGGAAGGAGGGTTTGGAATCAGTTCCTATAATCCCAGAATCATAGATTTAAAGCTGGAATGAAACTAAAAACACCTATCATGTACCTGTCTCACCTTACTGATGAGAGAGAGAGAGAGAGAGAGAGAGAGAGAGAGAGAGAGAGAGAGAGAGAGAGAGAGAGAGAGAGAGAGAGAGAGAGAGAGAGAGAGAGAGAGAGAGAGAGAGAGAGAGAGAGAGAGAGAGAGAGAGAGAGAGAGATCCAGAGAAGCAAGTTCTGTGACATGCCCAAGGCCATACACTTAGGAAGTTATAAAGCCAGAATTAGAAATTACCCACTCTACTTTCAAACTCCCTGATCATCCTACTATGGTAAGTATGCTGTCTTAATTACACCATTGATTTTTTTCTTATTTTTGTTTTTTCACAAATAGTGAAAATACAAGTGGAAATAGTGAAAATACAAGGATAATTTATCTGGAAAGATATTTGTAATAGAGAGAAATTATATGAAGGAATAAAATTAATAAAATTAAAATCAATAGAAAACATGTAAGCATTATGTGCACTTTTAATTCTAATTAGCATTTGGATTCAACTACTCATCTTCTTTAGGGCCCTAGAAGCAATACTCTACTAAGGGTACTCATGTTATTACATTAGCTCAATTTCTATCCAGAGACTAATTTGTTCATTCACAGTCAGCTCCATAAGCATCATTTCAGTAGCCACTCAGCTTGTGTGTAGGTCAAAGAATTGAGAATTATAACATTAGAACAGATTTATAAGTTCTTTCATGTTAAGCCCTTCCTGAAGCATGAATGCCCTAGACAATAGGCCTATTATATGATAATTCAGCATCTACTTCAAGTCACTCAAGAGAACAGAGTGCTAGATGCTAGGAGAGATAAAACATTTATGTAAGGCAAAATCTCTGGCTGTAGCCTGTAGTCTAGTAAAAAGAGATGAGAAATACACAAAAACACACTTGACAAGAGCCCAAGGGAGCTCTGAATTAGAGATGCTTGAACATCACATATAAAAAGGGAAAACATTTTTGCATGACTATGTTTTTAATTATGAAATTATTAATAAGCTAGAATATTACAGCAGATCAAATATGATAAACTTCAATAAAGGAAAACATAAGGTCTTATACCTAGGCTTAACATTATCAATTTCATTAGTACAATAAAGAGGAAGCATGTCTAGACAGCAGCTTCTTTGAAAATTTATAAGAAATTTTCAAGAACTCTAAGGACAGTGAGTCAAGGGAGCAAAATGACCATCTTTTAGGACACAAAGACAGGATTAGTAAAAAAAACTGTGGAGGATGTAAAGATGCACATTTATAAGGAATAACTTTCCAAAATGGAATGTGAAGACTTGGGAAATATTGGTGCACTCTTTAGTGGGAATCTTCAAGTAGAAGATTGATGACTATTTGTTGATTTTGAGCTAGAGGTGATGGTTTTTTCATCATAGCTTAAACCAGATGGCCCTTGAGGGGCTTTCCAAATTTGAATATGATATAAAAGTCAATAAAATGATTTGCAAATGAAAATATTGTTTTACATTTTCTTTCTTGAATGACTTAATAGGAGACCAAAGAAGCGGTTGCAAAGATGAGATGAGAAGAGGATAGTCATTTAAATGTGATGAGAGGATAGTATGAATAGTTATTTTTTATCCATTCATTATCCACACGCCACCATGTGTACCTCAACAGAATGTCAGAATGTCGAGGAATTATCCTTGAATTGTCTGATGTTTCCTGGTGTTTTATTTTGTTCATCAAAGAAAAAAGTGCCGCTGATTAAGAATGAAAATATTACTGGCTTTGTTCATGCAAGCCTGGGGAAATTAGAATACATTCAGCCATGCCATTTGTTATTAGCTGAGTCCGGTGTAAATCACAGATAAAGCTGACACATTCCGTTTACTGATCACAGTGGGAATATTGAGTGTCGCCATTTGTGATGGATTAAATGGGGGGAAAAATTAAAGTTGTGCAAATTATTTCTGTGTAGTGCTTCTAATGTCAGGGAAAAGCGATTAGGCATGGCTGGACGAAAATAAAAATGAAACTGACACTATGAACTGCTTATTCTTGCTTACTCAGCTTAGATGACACATGGGAGTTTATCATTAAAGGACTTTGTGTACAGTTGAATGTGCTGGAAACTCCCTTTTATTGTTCATTCTCTTAATTGGAGTTTTCCATTGATTGGGACTATACTTGTTTCTAGTACATTGATGAATGATAAGTATAATGATGACCATGAATGAGGTACTTCCAGGTCTCAAGGTGCTCTAGAAGTCATTTGCTAAACCCTCATCTTCAAGAGTGACTCAGTACTATGACATTTATTATATTCCATTTCAACAAAAAAAAAACATATGTATAAAGTGCCTACTGCGTGCAAAGTAATGTGCTGGGAATTGCCAAACCAAAGATACAAATGAACATGTCCCTTCCTTCAAGGAATTATAACACTACATGCTAAAGAACAATATTTCAGTCCAGTTCAATCCAATAAGCATTTATTAAATGCCTACTAGGTCAATACATCCTTCTAGGTGTTTGGAGAAACAAAGATAAAAACTTTCCTCAAGGACAATATAATTCACTAAAATAATATTTACACATATAAATTGAATATATATATTAGACAGTGAAGAAGACAATTAGAAGATAAAACAAAGGACTCTAGAAAATTTTGAGGAAAGGGAACAGTGAAAACTGGAAATATTCAGGAAGTCCTTGTGAAAGAAAAGGCACAGAGCTTCTGCACTAATTTTCCTCAAATGTAGATCTGAAAATATTGTTCCACCACTCAATAACCTCTAGAAACTCCCTATTATTCCTAATTATTTTTTAAATTTATTTATTTATTTTTAGTTTACCACACATGGTTCTACATAGTTTTGAGTTCCACATTTTCTCCCCTCCCTCCCCCCTCCCACCCCAAGACAGCCTGGAGTCTCATATAACTATCATGTATAACTTCGCGTTGAATTAATTTATGCACTAGTCAAGTTGTGGAGAAGAATTATGACCAATGTAATGAATCATGAGAAAGAAGAAACAGAACCAAAAAAAAAAGCAACCCAAAAACAAAAACAAAAGAGAAGCAAAAAAAAGGGTGAGCATGTAGTGCACCTCGATCTGTATTCAAACTTCACAGTTCTTTCTCTGGATGAAGATAGCATTCTCCACCGTGAGTCCGCTGGAGTTGTCCTTGCACCTTAGGTTGCTGAGAAGAGTGCAGTATGTCAGGGTTGGTCCTCATGGAATCCATATATCTGTGGCTGTGCACAACATTCTCCTGACTCTGCTCCGCTCACTCAGCATTATGTCATGTAGGTTTTTCCAGGTTGTTACGAAGTCTGCATCATCCCCATTTCTTATGGCACAATAGTATTCCATCACCTTCATATACCACAGCTTGTTCAGCCATTCCCCAATTGATGGGCATCCCTTTGATTTCCAATTCTTGGCTACCACAAAAAGAGCTGCTATAAATATCCTTGTACATATGGGTCCTTTTCCCACTTGCGTGATTTCTTTGGGATACAACCCTAGAAGTGGTATTGCTGGGTCAAAGGGTATGAACATTTCTATAGCCCTTTGGGCATAGCTCCAAATTGCTCTCCAAAATGGCTGGATCAGCTCACAACTCCACCAGCAATGCAACAATGTTCCAACTTCCCCACATCCTTTCCAGCATTTATCATTTTCCTGTTTTGTTATTTTAGCCAATCTGACAGGAGAGATGTGGTATCTAAGAGTTGTGATCCAGAGCATTTTTTCATATGCCTATAGATAGCTTTAATTTCTTCCTCTGAAAACTTCCTGTTCATATCCTTTGATCATTTTTCAATTGGGGAATGGCTTGTATTCCTATATATTTGGCTCAGTTCCTGTATATTTTAGAAATGAGGCCTTTATCAGAGATACTAGTTGCACAGATTTTCTCCCAATTTTCTGCTTCCCTCCTAATTCTTGTTGCACTGGTTTTTTTTGTACAAAAACATTTCAATTTGACATAATCAAAATTATCCATTTTGCATTTTGTAATGCCCTCTGTCTCTTGTTGGGTCATGAATTCTTTACTTTTCCATAAATCTGATAAGTAAACTATTCTTTGCTTTCCCAAATTACTTATAGTATCAGCTTTTACTCCTAAATCATGAACCCATTTGGACTTTATTTTGGCATATGGTGTAAGATGTTGGTCTATGCCCAGTTTTTGCCCTACCATTTTCCAATTTTCCCAATAGTTTTTTGTGAAATAGTGAATTATTAGCCCAGAAGCTGGCCTCTTTGGGTTTATCAAAGAGTAGATTGCTACACTTGTTGATTTCTCCTACTTGTGTACCTATCCTATTCCACTGATCCACACCCCTGTTTCTTAACCAGTACCAGGCAGTTTTGATGACTGCTGCTGTGTAGTACAGTTTAATATCTGGTGTGGCTAAGCCGCCTTCTCTAGCATGTCTTTGCATTAATACCCTAGATACTCTAGACCTCTTGTTTTTCCAAATGAATTTTGGTATTATTTTGTCCAGCCCAGTAAAGTAATTTTTTGGTAGTTTGATTGGTATGGCACTGAATAGATGGAGTAATTTAGGTAAAATTGTCCTTTTTATTATATTAGCTCCGCCTAACCACGAGCAACTGATATTTTTCCATTTATTTAGATCTGACTTTATTCGCATGAAAAGTGTTTCATACTTATGTTCATATAGGCCCTGGGTTTGTCTTGGCAAATAGACCCTCAAATATTTTATAATGCCTTCAGTAACTTTGTATGGAATTTCTCTTTCTAGCTCTTGCTGTTGGGCTTTGTCAGTAATGTATAGGAATGCTGAGGATTTATGTGGGTTTATTTTATATCCTGCAACTTTGCTAAAGTTGTTTATTATTTCAAGTAGCTTTTTACTTGATTCTCTAGGATTCTCTAGATAAATCATTATATCATCTGCAAAAAGTGATAATTTAGTTTCTTCTTTTCCTATTCTAATTCCTTCGATTTCTTTTTCTTCTCTTATTGCTACAGCTAATGTTTCTAGTACCAAATTGAATAATAGGGGTGATAATGGACATCCTTGTTTCACCCCTGATCTTATTGGGAATGCATCTAGTTTATACCCATTATAAATAATGCTTGTCGATGGTTTTAGGTAGATGCTATTTATAATTTTGAGGAAGGTTCCACTTATTCCTATGCTTTCTAGTGTTTTTAATAGAAATGGGTGTTGTACTTTGTCAAAGGCTTTTTCTGTGTCTATTGAGATGATCATATGGTTTCTGCTAGTTTTGTTGTTGATATGGTCAATTATGCTAATAGTTTTCCTAATATTGAACCAGCCTTGCATTCCTGGAATAAATCCTACCTGGTCATAGTATATTATTCTCATGATGAGTTGCTGCAATCTTTTTGCTAATATTTTATTTAAAATTTTTGCATCAGTATTCATTAGAGAAATTGGTCTATAATTTTCTTTCTCTGTTTTGACTCTCCCTGGTTTGGGTATTAGTACCATATTTGTGTCATAAAAAAGAATTTGGTAGGACTCCTTCTTCACCTATTTTCCCAAATAGTCTACAAAGTATTGGAAATAGTTGGTCTTTAAATGTTTGAGAGAATTCACATGTAAAACCATCTGGCCCTGGAGATTTTTTCCTAGGGAGTTCATTGATGGCATGCTCAATTTCTTTTTCTGATATGGGGTTATTAAGAAATTTCACTACCTTCTCTGTTAGCCTGGGCAGTTTATGTTTTTATAGATATTCATCCATATCTCTAAGGTTGTCAAATTTATGGGCATACAGTTGGGCAAAATAATTCCTAATTATTGTTTTGATTTCTTCTTCATTAGAGGTGACCTCACCCTTTTCATATTTGATACTGGTAATTTGATTTTCTTCTTTCTTTTTTTTAATCAAATTGGCCAACGGTTTATCAATTTTATTGTTTTTTTTTCATAAAACCAGCTCTTTGTTTTATTTATTAATTCAATAGTTTTCTTGGTTTCAATTTTATTAATCTCTCCTTTGATTTTCATTATTTCTAATTTGGTATTTAATTGGGGGTTTTCAATTTGCTCTT
Organism: Trichosurus vulpecula; assembly: GCF_011100635.1. Lineage (NCBI taxonomy): Eukaryota > Metazoa > Chordata > Mammalia > Diprotodontia > Phalangeridae > Trichosurus > Trichosurus vulpecula. The sequence goes on from NC_050578.1 coordinate 250,186,298, forward strand.
TTTCTAGCTTTTTCAGCTGTATGCCCAGATCATTGATCTCCTTTTTCCCTGTTTTATTCATGTAGGCATTTAGGGATATAAAACTTCCCCTAAGAACTGCTTTTGCTGCATCCCATAAGTTTTGGTATGTTGTTTCATTATTGTCATTCTCTTGAATGAAGTTATTGTTTCTCTGATTTGTTTTTTGGCCCGCTCATTCTTTAGAATTAAATTATTTAGTTTCCAATTAGTTTTTTAACTTATTTTTCCATGGTACTTTATTAAAAATGATTCTTATTGCATCATGATCTGAAAAGGATGCATTGACTACTTCTGCTTTTCTGCACTGGATTGTGAGGTTTTCATGCCCGAGTACATGGTCAATTTTTGAGTATGTGCCATGTACTTTTGAGACGAAAGTATATTCCTTTTTATCCCCATTCAGTTTTCTCCAGAGGTCTATCATATGTGCCTTTTCTAAAATTCTGTTTACCTCCTTAACTTTTTTCTTATTTATTTTGAGGTTAGATTTATCAAGTTCAGAAAGGAGGAGGTTGAGGTCTCTCAATATTATAGTTTTGCTGTCTATTTCTTCCTATAACTCAGCCTCTCCTCTAAGAATTTGTATGCCTTACCACTTGGTGCATAAATGTTAAGCAATGATATTGCTTCATTGTTTATGGTGCCTTTTAGCAGGATATAATGTCCTTCCTTATCTCTTTTAATTAAATCTATCTTTACTTTTGCTTTGTCTGAGATTAGGATTGCTACACCTGCTTTTTTTGCTTTAGCTGAGGCACAATATATTTTACTCCAGCCTTTTACCTTTACCCTATTTGTATCCCCCTGTTTCAAATGCATTTCTTGTAAACAGCATATTGTAGGATTATGGTTTTTAATCCATTCTGCTATCTGCTTCTGTTTTGTGAGAATGTTCATCCCCTGCACATTCATGGTTATGATTTCTATCTGTGTCTTTTGCTCCATCCTAATTCCCCTTGTTTATGCTTTTATTTCTCCCTTTCCCCTTCTCCTCCTCAACCAAGTTTTGCTTTTGACCGCCGCTTTCCTCAGTTAACCCTCCCTCTTTATTCCCCTCCCTTATCTTACCGTTACCCACTTGCTACTTCTCTCCCTTCTGACCGCCCCCCTCCCTTTTTCCCCCCTTACCCTCCCACTTCCCGTAGGACAAGTTAGATTTCTAAACTTATCAGAGTGTGTTATTCCCTTCTTGAACTAGATCAGATGACAGTAAAGCTCAAATACTGCTCTTCTTCCTCCCTTCTTTCCCTCTACTATAATATGTTCTTGTGCCACTTCATTTGGTGTAATTTACCCTTTTCTACTACCTCCTTACCACTTCCCTCATAGCTCTCCCTTTATATCTCTTACTTATATTTTATATCTTTACATCAGTTAATTTATACAGGCATTCACAACCTATGTATATCCCTTTCAACTGTCATAATAACTGTACCATTCTCAAGAATGACATATATATATATATATATATATATATATATATATATATATATATATAAACATACATAAGATGATGTAACCCCACATAAAGATGTAAACAACCTAAGCTTATTGGTTAATGAGGTTTGTGGGGTTTTTCCCCCTGGTTACCTTTTTATGTCTCTCTTGAGTTTTGTATTTGGAGATCAAATTTTCCATTGAGTTCTGGCCTTTTCATCAGGAAGGTCTGGAATTCCCTTATTTCATTGAATGTCCATCGCCTTGCCTGGAAAATTATGCTTAGTTTTGCTGGGTAGTTGATCCTTGGTTGTAGTCCCAGCTCCTTTGCCCTTTGGAATATCATATCCCAATTTCTCCTGTCTTTTAATGTGGAAGCTGAGAGATCCTGTGTGATCCTGACTGTAGTTCCACGATATTTGAATAGCTTATTTTTGGCTGCTTGCAGTATTTTCTCCTCTTTGGTTTATAGCTCTGAAATTTGGCTATAATATTTCTTGGTGTTTTCAGTTTGGGATCTCTTTCAGGGGGTGATCGGTGAATTCTTTCAATGACTATTTTGCCTTCTGGTTCTAGGACTTCTGGGCAGTTGTCTTTGATAATTTCTTCGAAGATACTGTCAAGGCTCCTTTTTTCATCGTGGATTTCTGGTAGACCAATAACTCTTAAATTGTCTCTCCTGGATCTATTTCCAGGTCAGTTGTTTTGCCAATCAGATATTTCACATTTTTTTTTCTATTTTTTCGTTCTTTACATTTTGTTTTATTGCTTCTTGGTGCCTCGTAGATTCATTAGCTTCCACTTGCTCAAGTCTAATTTTTAATGAGTTAGTGTTTACATTTTGCTTTTGAGTCTCCTTTTCCAGTTGGTTGATTTTGCCTCTCAGGGTGTCCTTTTCTCTCTCTAGATTCTGAATCTCCGTAGCCATTTCACCAATCTTATTCTTTAGGGTCTTGATTTCATCAGTGGATTTTTTTTCCCTTCTTTCCATTTTTTCCATATTTTCTTTTAGCTCCCTAATTTGGTTTTTAAAATCCTCCTTTAGCTCTTCCAGCAGTGCTTTTTGGACTGGAGACCAGTTCATATTACCTTTTGAGGTATCTGATGTATCCACAGTATCGTTACTTCCCTCTTCCATATTTGTATTTTGATCCTGCCTGTCTCCATAAAAAGAATATTGTCCTTGGTTTTTTTGTGTTCTTCATGTTGATTTGCCTTTTGCTGGCTTTACAACGAATTTCTATCTGTGGGCCTCAGGGCTTTCTGTCCCAGCTTTCTTATTCTGGGGGTTGTGAGTCTAGAATTATAACCTTCAGTTTCCTGAGGTGTGGGGGAGGCGTCTGGCTCCCTGGAGTCTCACTCCCTGTGAGTGCTCGCCAGCACTTGCTTTTCAGCAATGGTCTCAGCTGTTTGTTGTTTGAGCTGATGTCTGGCACTTCCCCTGGGGGAGCAAGGTTATGTCTGGGCTCCTGGCGTTGACCCCTGCCCACTCTGCCCCTATGGGACTAATGAACTTCTGCTATTTGACCACTGAAGCCCCACTGCTTTCTGCTCAGTTCCAGCATTCCCTTTTTTTTTTCTCCCTAAGGATTCTCTGGGTGGGGAGGGGAGGTACTAGAGCTGTTTACCTGGACATTAAGAACTCCTGGAAGTTCAAGAAGCCGCGTTTAATACGTTTGAGCTGCAAACTTCTGGAGAAGTTTTTCATGGGTAACGTTGCACTGCCACTCATTGCTTCCACAGACTGCTGTCCTGTGTTGGGAGGCCTGGGGATCTCCGCCGGTTTCGGGCACTCAGCTTTCTCCCAGCCCGTCTTCCTCGTGGATTTCCTGGCCAGCCACTTCCGCCTTGGTCTGAAGCAGCTCCACACCGAGCGCTCTCCCGGCCTACAGGTTCGTACCTCCGGCTTTTCAGACTCTCCCGGCTCAGAAATTTGCCCCACGTAGACTGCTCGCGGTTTCTGACTCTCTCAAATCTGCTCAAATTCACTTTTTTATAGGAATCTGACAGACCTTGTGAGAGAGCTCTGGTAAGACACTGCCTTCATGCGGCCATCTTGGCTCTGCCCCCCTATTATTCCTAATTATAAATTCATTTTTAAAAATTAAAGTTATTGACAATATGGTCGCATTCTACATAGTCAGCATCATTCTACATTACTCCTCTCTGTATACATAGTACAGTCCAAGAATTCCATTCCTCCTATAAGTATCCCTCATCACTTATCTCTGCATCTTTTCACTGGCAGTCCCCCATATCTAGAAAGCATACCCTCCTCAAAAGTATTCCCTCTGGATCTATTCTACTTATCACCCCTAGTTTCCTTCAAAGATCAGTTTAGGTTTTATTGACATAGTGAACTGAAAGACAGGAAGACCTGAGTTCAAATTCTGCCTCCTTTATTAACTGGATGATCTAAGGAATGTAATTTAACCTCTCTAGGACTCATTATCCTCATCTATAAAAAGAGGAGGTTGGACTCAAGACTCTCAAAGGTCCTTTCTATCTCTAAATTTATGATTCTATGAGCCAGGAATGGGGAACCTGTGTCCTCAAGGCCACATGTAGCCCTCTAGGTCCTCATGTGTGGGCCTTTGACTGAATCCAAACTTCACAGAACAAATCTCCATATGAAGTTTGGATTCAAAGGACCACACTTGATTGCCTAGAGGGTCACAAGGCCACAGCCTCCCCAGCCCTGCTATGAACTTTTGCCTCAAGCCTTTCTTATTCCACACAGGTGTAAGTTGATTCACCCCCCGAAAAATACCTCATGTTCATTTAGTATGTATTTTGTATGCACCTAAAAGGAGCTAAGTAGTATAGTGAATACAAGGCTAGGCTTGAAGTCAAGAAGATCTAGGTTCACATCTTGCCTCAGATAAGTATTAGCTATTTGACCCTAGGTGCATCACTTAAACTCTTTCAGCCTCAATTTCCTCATCTCTGGAATGGGGGTAATGGTAGCACCAACTTCATGTTTTTTTGTAAGGATCAAATAGAACAAAATATAAAGCACATCAAAAACATTAAAATACTTTAACAAGACAATTGATAAATGATAAAGATGGTGATTATGAAGAAGAAGAAGAAGAAGAAGAAGAAGAAGAAGAAGATGATGATGATGATACGCTTTCCTATGGTCTCCTTTCGTTAGATTCGAAGAAGGTAGGAATTGTTTTACTTTTTATTTTTTTTTTAATTCTTTTTTTTAAAAATGTGATATTTTATTTTTTCTATTATGTCAAGACAATTATTAATGTTCATTTTTACAAGAGTTTGAGTTCTAATTTTTTTGTCCTCCTTCCCTCCACTCCCCTCTTCTTAAAATGGCAGGCAATTTGATATAGGTTGCACATGTGCTATCCTGTAAAATATATTTCCATATTACTCACAGTGGTAAAACAGGAAGCAGATCAAAAGAAAAAAACACAGAAAAGAATAAAGTATGTGAAGAAAATATACTTCAGTCTTCATTCAGAGTCCATCAGTTCTTTATTTGGATGCATAGAGCATTTTCCTTTGTGAGTCCTTTGTACTTGTCTTAAATCATTGTGTTCCTGAGAAGAGCTGAGTCATTCATAGTTGATCATCACACAGTGTTGCTGCTACCATGTATAATATTTTCCTGGTTCTGCTCATTTCTCTTTGAATCAGTTCATGCAAGTATCGCCAAGTTTTTCTGAAATAGTATTCCATTACATTCATATGCCTTAGCTTGTTCAGCCATTCCCCAATTGCTGAGAACCCCCTGAACTTCCAATATTTTGCCACTACTAACATGGCTACTATAAATCTTTTTGCACATGTAGCTCCTTTTCCATTTTTGATGATCTCTTTGAGATACAGACCTAGTAGTGATATTGCTGGATCAAAGGGTATGTATAGTTTGGTCGCCCTTTGGGCATTTTCTTTTTCTGTCATATTAGTCAATCTGATAGTTGTGAGGTAGTATCTCAGAGTTGTTTTAATTTGCATTTCTTTAATCAAAGGTGACTTAGAACACTTTTTTATGTGCCTATAGATAGCTTTTATTTGTTTATCTGAAAACTTCCTGTTTATACTTTGACCAACTTTCAATTGGGGAATGGCTTATGTTCTTGTAAATTTTAATCAGATATATATTTGAGAAATGAGTCCCTTATCAGAGACATTTGCTATAAAGATCCTTTCCCAACTTTCTGCTTTCCTTCTAATATTGGTTGCATTGACTTTGTACAGATTTAAAAAAAATTTAATATAATCTTCCCATTCAGTTTTCTCCAATGGTCTGTTAGATTTAACTTTTCTAACATTCTGTTTGCCTCCTTAGTTTCTTCTTTTTTAAAATTTTAGTTGTATTTGTCGAGTTCTGAGAAGGCTCAGTTGAGGTCCCCAACTAGTATAGTTGTATTGTCAATTTTTTCCTGTAACTCACTTAACTTCTCTAAGAATTTGGATCTTATACCACTTGTTGCATATGTGTTTATTATTGATATTGCTTCATTGTCTAAGGTACCTTTTAGCAAGATGTAGTTCCCTTCCTTATCTCTTTTTATTAAATCTATTTTTGTTATTTCATTGTTTCTTCTTTTTTTTCAGCTGAAGCATAGTAGGTTCTACCCCAGACCCTTACTTTTACTTTCTGTGTCTCTGCTTCAAATGTATGTCTTGTAAATAACATATTGTAGGATTCTGTTTTTTGATCCTCTCTGCTATCTGATTCCATTTTATGAGAGTTTACCCCAATCATATTGACAGTTACAATTCCTGTGTATTTCCCTCTGTCTTATTTTTCCTCCTATTTCTCCTCTCTCTCTCCTTTCATCCTTTCCCTCTTAACTAGTGTTTTATTTCTGTCTACCACCTCCCCTTACCTTCCCTCTCTTCTGTGAATCCCAACCACCACCCTTCCCTTAATCCCTTCCCCTCTTACTTTCCTGTCCAGTAAGATACATTTCTATATTTAACTGATTGTTTATATTATTCCCTATTTGACCCAATACTGATGAGAGTAAGGTTCAAGCAAAGCCAATTGCCCACCCTCCCATCTTCTCCTCCGCTAAAAAAGTCTTTAGTGCCTCTTTACGTGAAATAATTTGCCCTGTTCTACCTCTTCCTTCCTTCTGCACCCAGTGTATTCCTCTTTCACATCTCTTAATTACTTCTATGTCATTTCCTCAAATTCACTTTATACCCACACCCTCTTTTTTCCTGCATATTCCTTCCAGCTGTACTATTAGTGGTACAATTTTTAAGAATTACAAGTATCATTTTTCCCATGTAGGAATGTAGACAGGTTAGCTCTATTGAATTGCTTATGTTTTCTTTTCCCTTTTTACTTGTTCATGCTTCCCTTGGTTCTTGATACCAGAGGTCAACATTTTGGTTTAATTCTGGTCTTCTCCTTATGATAGCTTGAAATCCTTCTACCTCATTGACTGGTCATTTTCCCCCTCGATGTATTGTGCTTAATTCAGATGGATAAGCCATTCTTGGTTGCAGTCCTACATCCTTCGCCTTCCAGAATATCATATCTCATCACCTCTGATCTTCTAATGTTGCAGCTGCCAACTCCTATGTAATCCTGATTCTGGCTCCTACCTTTTTATTCTTAGTGCCTTGAACAATACCTTTAATATGTGTTGTTGGCTCTGAAATAAATCTTGATGGTTTATTGATATACATAAGATTCTGAAAGAAGGAAATACACAAGGAGTCTAAAGTTCGAAGTTTAAGGAATGGTGAATTGATCAGTTTTACCATAACAGAAGGAGGAATGAAATAACCATAGCAAAACTAATCTAGACCTAAAATAGGGTCACATGCCAGGTTAAGGAGTTGGAAAAGGCAAGTAACAGTCCCTAAGCTCTTTTGAGAATTTATTTTAGAACTGGCAAGCTAGGGCACAGACAGGTATGATGATCAAATAACTAATTTCTGATTAACCATTTTTGCCCATCATCTACCTTTGATGGAAAACAAGGAGGTTACTTATCAGTAGGAAGAGAGTAGTAACAACCCCTGCTTGTTTTTTTTTTCATTGCAATTATTGAATTTGAGTTAAATTATTTTTTTTTTTACTTCTCACGGAACTTATTCCTTTCAATAATCTACAGTGATAAATTGGATCTTGTATTCCACCCAATCTTGTACCTCACTTTCTATTTTTGGCAGAGTGAAAGAGGGCAAATTTGCACCAGTTTTTAAAAAATGACCCATAGATGTTGCTTCCTCTAGGCAGGATTCAAATAGTGAGAGTTCTAAGGACCACAAGAACTATGGGGCCCTTCAACATATGCAGTTGGCATATGACATGTCAAAACTAAGACACTTGAGGCACTGGACAATAATGTCGCTCCTTAGTTGGCCTCAACAGGTCCCCAGGTGGCAGTCTCCATTTAAGACTGGGAAAGTATATTCACTTTAAGGATAGGCAAGTCTTGAGGGAGCGGAACCAAGATGGTGGCTGGAAAGCAGGGACTTGCATGAGCTCCCACCAGGTCCCTCCAAACACCTATAAAAATGGCTCTGAACAAATTCTAGAACTGAAGAACCCACAAAATAGAAGAGGGAAGCAGGGCTCCAGTCCAGGACAGCCTGGATGGTCATGGGGTAAGGTCTATCTCACAGAACTGGGAGTGCAGCAGAGCGGAGTTCAGCGTGAGCCACGCCTGGACCAACCAGACTGGGAGCCAGGTGGAACAGGTCTTAGTGCCCTGAATCAGTAAACTGTGGCAGTTACCAGCCTTCTCAACCCACAAACACCAAAGACAACAGAGAAGATTAATGGGATAAGCTTCTGGGACAGAGTGAAAGGAGTTCGTGGTTTGGCTACTGCCCCTGGGGAGAGCGGAGGTGATGTAGCTCTGAGCTGCTTACAGAGCTACAGCTGCAGTTGCTTCCAGCCACAGGCACACCTGATGTGAGGAATTGAGTGGCAGATCTGAGAAGGAGTGCAGAGCCAGCTCAGATCTGAGTCACTGTCCGGGTTGGCGGTTCTTGGGGAAGGAGTAGCACTGGTGTGGCAGAGCTTGCTGTATAGAAATAGCTCTGAAAACAACAGTGCAGCCCCTTAAGCTTAGGACAAAGTACTCTATACTCTACAAGCAGTCATACCCTGACAAAAAACTCAAGGGTCAAATTAGTTGACTGGGAACATGGCCAGGCAGCGAAAAAGGACTCAGATTAAGACTCAGACTTTGGAATCTTTCTTTGGTCACTAAGAAGGTCAAAACATACAGCAACAAAGTCAAAAAGCCTACATCAAAAGCCTCCAAGAAAAAACATGAACTGGTCTCAGGCCATGGAAGAGCCCAAAATGATTTGGAAAAGCAAGTTAGAAAAGTAGAGGAAAAATTGGGAAGAGAAATGAGAGTGATGCAAGAAAACCATGAAAAACAAGTCAATGACTGGCTAAAGGAAACCCAAAAAATACTGAAGAAAGTAACACCTTAAAAAATAGACTAACTGAAATGGCAAAAGAGCTCCAAAAAGCCAAAGAGAAGAAGAATGCCTTGAAAGGCAGAATTAGCCAAATGGAAAAGGAGGTCCAAAGACCACTGAAGAAAATATTACCTTAAAAATTAGATTGGAGCAAGTGGAAGCTAGTGACTTGATGAGAAATCAAGATATTATAAAACAGAGCCAAAGGAATGAAAAAATGGAAGACAATGTGAAATATCTCACTGGGAAAACGACTGACCTGTAGAATAGATCCAGGAGAGATAATTTAAAAATTATTGAACTACCTGAAAGCCAAGATCAAAAAAAGAGCCTAGACATCATCTTTCCAGAAACTATCAAGGAGAACTGCCCTGATATTCTACAACCAGAGGGTAAAATAGAAATTGAAAGAATCCACCGATCACCCCCTGAAAAGGATCCCCAAAAGAAAACTCCCATGAATATTTTCACCAAATTCCAGAGCTCCCAGATCAAGGAGAAAATACTGCAAGCAGCCAGAAAGAAACAATTTGAATATTTTGGTGATGCAATCAGTATAACCCAAGATCTAGCAGCTTTTACATTAAGGGATCGAAGGGCTTGGAGTATGATATTCTGGAGGTCAATGGAGCTAGGATTAAAACCAAGAATTAAAACCAAAAACCACCTACCCAGCAAAACTGAGTGTCATGCTCCAACGCAAAATATGGATTTTCAATAAAAAAGAGGACTTTCAAGTTTTCTTAGTGAAAAGACCATAGCTGAATAGGAAATTTGACTTTCAAACACAATAATCAAGAGAAGCATGAAAAGGTAAACAAGAAAGAGAAATCATAAGGGACTTACTAAAGTTGAACTGTCTTGTTTACATTCCCACATGGAAGCATGATGTGTATAATTCCTGAGACCTCAGTATTGGGGTAGCTGAAGGGAATATGCATACATATATATATGTATATATGTGTGTGTATATATATATATACACATACATATATGTAGATGTGTGTGTATATATATACATACATATATGTGTGTGTGTGTATATATACATATATATACATATATACACACACACACACACATATATATATATATATATACATATATATATGGAGAGAGAAGAGAAGGGAAGGGAAGGGAAGGGAAGGGAAGGGAAGGGAAGGGAAGGGAAGGGAAGGGAAGGGAAGGGAAGGGAAGGGAAGGGAAGGGAAGGGAAGGGAAGGGAAGGGAAGGGAAGGGAAGGGAAGGGAAGGGAAGGGAAGGGAAGGGAAGGGAAGGGAAGGGAAGGGAAGGGAAGGGAAGGGAAGAGAAGAGAGGGAGGATACAGGGTGAGTTAAATTTGAAGGGATGATATCTAAAAAAAAAAATCAATTTCAGGGATGAGAGAGGAATATATTGACAGAGGGAGAAAGGGAAAGATAGAATGGGGTAAATTATCACATATAAAAGTGGCAAGAAAAAGCAGTTTTGTAGGAAGGGAAGAGGGGGCAGGTGAGGAAAAATGAGTGAATCTTGCTCTCATCGGATTTGACCTGAGGAGGGAATAACATACACACTCAAATTGGTATCTTACCCCAAAGTAGAGGAATAAGGAGATAACAAAGCGGGGGCAATAGAAGAGAGGGCAGATGCGGGAGGAGATAATCTAAAGAAAACACTTTTGAAAAGGGACAGGGTCAAGACAGAAAATTGAATAAAGGGGGGCAGGATAGGAATGAGCAAAATATCATTAGTCTTTTACAACATGAGTATTGTGGAAGAGTTTTACATAATGATATACATGTGGCCTATGTGGAATTGCTTGCCTTTTTAGGGAGGGTGGGTTGGGAGGGAAGAGGGGAGAGAATTTGGAACTCAATGTTTTAAAAGCAGATGTTCAAAAAATATTTTTGCATGCAACTAGGAAATAGGATATACAGGCAATGGGTCATAGAAATCTATCTTGTCCTACAAGAAGGTAAGGGAAAAGGGAGTGGGGGGGTGGAGTGAGGTGACAGAAGGGCGGGCTGCCCTGGGAATGGGGCAACCAGAATTTATGCCATCTTGGAGTGAGGAGGAGGGTAGAAATGGGGAGAAAATTTGTAATTCAAACTCTTTTGAAAATCAACACTGAAAACTAAAAATATTAAATAAATTAAATTAATTTAAAAAATTTAAAAAATGGAAAAAAAAAGGATAGGCATGTCTTTATTTTATAAAGTTCTTGTCTGTCCAGAATGATGCTACCAAGGCAGCTTGCTCCAGGCAACATAGGCAATGACTTCATGAATGTGTTTTAAAAAGAGTAAATGACAGTTAATGCAGTACAGGATAGTAGAGTTCATATCCGATCTCAAGCATATATCTGTGTCACTCTGGGCCAGTCACTTAATTTCCTTGTGACTTAGTTTTCTCATCTGTTAGTTAAATGAGTGAATTAGACATTAATGAATCAAGGGTCTTTTTTTGTTTGAAATTTATGATCCTCTGAACCATAACACAACTTGGTATTTATACTAAGCATAGTAGGTGCTTGACAAATATTCCTTGACTTGAATTTAATGCCAAGAAATGGCTGTTTGCTATTACTGTGTATAGAGATAACTAGTTAAAGAGACTTGGTAAACCCTAACCTTTCTTCAGTGGACTCATCTGCCTTTTCTTCCTCTGTAAGAATAATGCATTGTTCTGTGATTGACACTTCAGCATATAGTGACATCAAAAGCACATAAAATTCAACAACTTGTGTTCTTCCTTCCATTCTTCCCCCAGCTGAGCATCCATTTCTGTGAAAAAAACTGACACGCCAGCTTCAACAAGAGGTGGAAACATTTGCTTTATTTTAGCTCAGCTGAGTCCTTGGTGTTTGGGTTGTGCAACCATTAATTTTCTTTTGCCAAACTCTTCCTCAAATCCACTAAAAATTGTTAAATAGTGAATTTTTCTGAAATTATTAATGTGCAATATCCCATCAGAACAATTGATTTTGCTAATTGTCCCTGTCTTGTTTACATATTCTATTCTGTTCAATTCTCTAGGAGTCCCTCTGGTGAGAATGCTACATTTTTAATAGTACTTGTACATATTCCCAGTAGCATTTGGCATTTTCCATTTAAGCAAATAGAAATTATCAGAATGAACAAGTAAGATTATGTCCCCCCATTTCCTCTTCAGGTAATAAAAACCATTCTCAGTATGACTGCAGCGAATTTAAACAATTAACAAGTATTTACTTAATGCCTATAATGTGCCCAGCCAGGTGTTAGGCTTTGATGATATGGTGTCCGAAAAAGAAAAGAAAAATTTTATCCTCAAGGAGCTGATATTCTAATTCTCAACTTCCTCTTCTCTCCACAGAAAACTTGTCTATACTCAATTCATATTATTTTCTTTCTATAAAAGTTCAGCAAATTTGGGCTATTTGTTTTCTTTAATTCAGTGCTTGTTCTTTTTCTGCCTACCTCTGGGGCTATAAATACCCTCCCTGGAATACACTGTCTCCTGATCACCACTTCTCAAAATCTTAAGCTTCCTTCAAAACTCAAACTTCCACTTCTTATAGAAGCCTTCTAATATCACTTCAGATAATAGTACTTTCTCCCTCTAAAATTTCCCTTGGAGAACATTGATCTGTGAACATATTATATACTTGGAGTAGACAGATGTCTAATTTTGGGTAGAACCTTTTTCATACTCCTCTTCATATCTAATACAGTGACAGACACATAGTAGTCACTTAATAATGCTTATTGAATTGAATAAAGTTGAAGTGAATTATTTAAATGTGTGTGAGAGCAAGGCTGACCTTAAAGTTAGGGCTTAGAATTAGAAAGACCTAGTCAAATATAAAATATTTGGATGTGTTTTACTTGTGTGACCCTAGAGGAGTCACTTAATTTTCTGTAAGCCTCGGACAGATGCACCAGTGAGGCTTAGACAAATTAGGTCTTCCCTGTGTTGGGGAAATGACCCATTCTTGTTTGTTTCACTGTGTAAGTGTACATAATTATAACCATGGTATAAAGGATAGATAGTAAACTGACTATAGTATAATGAAAACCTGGGTTCAAATTTTACCCCTGACACAGTCCTGACTATAAAACCTGGAGCAAATTGCTTAAGTTCTGTGTGAATGCATATAGTGTTGGACTTGAAATCAGTAAGACATGAGTTCAAATGTCACATGAAATATTTGCTAGCTGGACAATTGATTTAATTTCTCCTTGCAAACCTTAAACTGATATGGAAATTTTAGTTATTGCTATTGTTAGAATCAGATTCACAGAATCACATATTTTGAGAGTTTAAAGAGGCATCATAGGCCATCTAGTTCAATGCTATTAGTTGAATATTCAGAATTATATTTCGGAGCAGATGTTAACATGCACTGGTTGAGGAAGAAATCCCCAGTTCCTTATGCCAACAAAATCAGAGGCAGCCCAAAATATCTGTATCTTGATGTCAACATATGTGAATATATCCATTTCTTTCTTTGTCTATCCCTACCTCCAACTCTGAATCTATCTCTCTCTGTCGATCATGTCTTAGCTAGATATTCCTATAAAATTGAGAATATATGTCTAAGACAGGTTATGCCTTCAACTGAGAAGAAATACCTTGATATCATATGATTCAAGGCTCCCTTAACAGATATGAGGCTGTAAACATTAATCTGATTATTGGTATGGACACTTTCTTAAATTATTAATTTCCTTTTTTTCTATCTCTCAGATACTCTGTCCTGTGACTGTCCTCTCAGACATTTCTCTCCCCCATTTATTGTGCTTTAACAATTTTATATTCTTTATTTTAAAAGTATTTTAACTGCTTCATAAGTGGGAGATTATCCTACTGTCTTTTCACCTCATAATTTCTCACCTAGTCTTAAGCATGTGTTGTTTATAATTCCCATTCCCTAAATCTAGGATGCCAATGCTGCATTGGTCTGAGATTTCTGAGCAAAGAAAACCTGTTTCCTTAAACTACTCCATCTCTATCCCTACCCTCTCCCTTTCTAGAAAAACCTTCAACCTCAAGCCTAAAAATAATATTTGAATGACAAATTGAATTTCCCCATATACACCTGTTTGGCTCTCTTGTGAATCAAGTAAAATATCCAATTTCAAATAACTCAGGGTAATAAAATACTATTAAACTAACATGGGATCCATACAATAAATATCTTCTTTGAAGGAAAAGCTGCAGGTGCATCATGCTGATAGCTTTTTGATGTAAGCGGATATTGATTTTAATTTTACTTACATGCAATGGTGTTTAGGTTTCAGTGAACTGGGGCTAAAAGCTAACTCAGAATAAGTCTTTTTGGAAATTCTCCATCAAGGCCTCCTCATGGCTGAGAGCTGAGGCTGTCATGTCTTGCAAAAAGCGTGTTGTTAGAACAACTCACTGTTTTCCTTAGAAATGAGTTTGTAATTATTCTTACAATGAAAACCTTCTGCTGAACTTCTACAGTGATGCCTTGTCCTGGAATGGAGATGAGACTGAATTCTCCATCTCTGTATCAGAGGCATATAAGTTGTGGCTGGTTCAATCAATGTGGAAGAGCCCTGATTGAGCCTCCAGTGGCATGCTATGTATGCCTGTTGTCTGAGGGCCACCCTAGCCAAGGATGAAGAAGCTCTCTACTTGGTTGGCCTTTGAGTATTAAATCATCCAACCTCAGCAATTCTCAAAATCCTGCATGGATGGAAGGAACCATCACTGGAAGAATATCACGGATTCTGCATGAGGGGAAGAATACCTCATTATTGGCACATCACAAATGCTTCAAACAATACAATTTAAGATGGTAAAAGGTAGATAGTCATTTAGGAACATACTTTACATACTTAACCTTAATTCAGCTATTTCAGGTAACATGTTGGGAGAGTTTGCTTATGAAAATGTCAGTTAGTATGGAGAAGGGATGTCTTGCTTCAAATTTGCCTCCAACATTTCCTACCTGGGTGATTAAAAACAGTCCCTGAGTCTCATTTTAAATTTTCTGAGTCTTGGTTTCCCCATTTTAAAATGGAGCTAGAAGTATGTGTCCTAGCTACTCCCCAAGTCAATTTGATAAAAGTACTTTTTCTTGTATCCTATAACATCATCTTGGGCCCTAAGTTAAACTTGTTCTTTTTTGCTTTGGCTTTGTTTAATTTTTGTTTTTGTATTTTCTGGGCCTGTGCAGCAAGGTGGAGTATTATCAAGATGTTAAAACTCATGGCCCAAAACCACATGTGGTCCTCAACACTCCCTAGTGTGCTAATATGTAGTTTGTATCAGATTTTAATGGTAGATTGCTCTATTAATGAAAAAAAAATGAATAAACATGTGGTTTTCTTAATCAATGTGCAGTTTAAATGGATCTTTATATATGGTTAATGGTTCTCATTTCTATTTAAGTTTGACAGCATTGACCTAGCAAATAGAGTGCTAAGCCTAGAGTCAGAAATACCTATGTCCAAATTCAACCTCAGGTGCTCACTAAATATGTGACACCATGTGAAAAGCATTTTACAACCTTAAAGAACTAAGTGATATTAACATTTTTATCCTTACAGGTATTTTCATCATCATCATCATCATCATCATCATCAATAGACTTCTAATAAATCAAGGAGGTTTGGATCAACATGACTCAAGGTAAGGCATTTTATTAAGAAAAAAATGGGAACAAGACAATTTCACTTCTACATGGCTTCATCTTTCCATTCTTCACTTGATATTCCCCCTTGGAGCACTCTGATAATAATGATGTGTTGGTACATAGCATTTTATTAAGTCTTAAAGCACTATACAAACCTGTGCCATTATTCTGACTATTATAGCAGAGTCTTATTGAAAGTAATCATAGAATGAGTCCTTTGAATTCCTTGGAATTGATTTTTGCTTTTGCTTTAGTTATATTCCTTATGTAGTATGGCCTTTTGAAAACAGGAAACCACTTGAGAAATGCTTGTTGAATATGTGTATATGTATATATACATATATATATATATATATATATATATATATATAGTATGTGTGTACATATGTATATGTAAATATGTACAGTCATGCACACTCATGCACACAAATACACACCTCGATGATCCAAAAAATTTTATGTTTAGATTTTGTCTTTCTTTTTCCATTTTTGTTCAACACAAATCAGTGATTTGAACTCTGAAAAAGTTTTTAAATGTTCTTTTAAAAAAGTGTAGTTTAGCTCAAAAGTTGGTTCCAGTTTTTACCTTCCTCCAAATATGCAAACTGTGATATTATACCTTGTTGTTTTCCCTTTCTCCATCAATCAGTAAATAGATAGTTACTCAACTGTAGTGTTATTATAATCACAGTGCAAGAGTGAAAAAGCAACTTAGAGATCACCTAGTCTACCCGCCTAATTTCAGAGATGAGGAAACAGGACCAGATAAGTGAGATAACCTTCCCAAAGTCACACAGATAGTAACTGACAGAGACAGTATTTGAACATAGGTACCAATCCGATATTTGACCCCAGCTTCCTTCATTAACATCCATCCTATCTCTTAAATCATCTCTGGTGTTTCCTCTCTGGTTTTGAATATCTG
This sequence comes from Trichosurus vulpecula, assembly GCF_011100635.1. Lineage (NCBI taxonomy): Eukaryota > Metazoa > Chordata > Mammalia > Diprotodontia > Phalangeridae > Trichosurus > Trichosurus vulpecula. The sequence continues at coordinate 250,202,734 of NC_050578.1, forward strand.
AAACCCCATCAGATCAGAGATGTAGAGAAATTGAGATCTCCATTTCCAGTAGATTTGATGAACTCATGGGAGAAAAAGCAAGAGATCATTATTATAAAAATGCATTTTGATATTATAAGACTTATAGATCATATTCAGGGTAAAAAGCTCTGTGATATATACATATACATATATGCACAAACTATACACACATATATCTGTGTGTATATATATAGATACATATGTACATATATATATATATCTATACACACACACACACACACACATATATATATATATATATATATATACATATATATATATTAAATGTGTGTGTGTTGAACGGTAGTGTTAGGTAGTGGATAGAGCATTACACTTGGGAGTCTTGGATTCAAGTACTGATTTCCATATTTAATAACTATGATGGCCTTTAACGTCTCTGAATGCTATTTTCTTTATCTATGAAATTGGAATATAATTACTGTCACTCCAACCTTATAATATGGTTATATATACATAATGTTTGTGGCAAATTTTAAGCATCATAAACATAGTAACTCTTATTATTGGGTGAGAAGAACGGAGCATCAAGGAAGATATAATTCCTCCTGATCCCCAGGATCAGAAGTATGCTTGGGAATATGAACCAGGAAAGTGTGTCAAAAATGAATAATTAAATGAGTGCTTATGAAAATATAAGCAGAGGTGGAGCCAAGATGGCTGCTGGAAAGCAGGGACTCATGTAAGTTCTTCCCCAAATCCCTCCAATCACCTGTAAAAACTGGCTCTGAACAAATTCTAGAGCTGTGGAACCCATGAAATAGCAGAGGGAAGCAGGTGTCCAGCCCAAGATGGCCTGGATGGTCACTGGGAAGGGTCTATCCCATGGTTCTGGGAGCAGACTGTGGCCCAGCATGGACCATGCCAGGACCAACAAGATCAGGAGTTGGGCAGGCAGAGCAGGCCTTAGGGCCATGAATCACTGAGCTGTAGCAGTTACCAGACTTCTCCACCCACAAACACCAAAGACAACCAAGCAGGTTAGTGGGAAAACTGCTGGATCAGGGTGAGAGTGGTCAAGTCTCAGCCCTGGGGGCAGCAGATGTGGCCCAGTAGCAGTAGCATATTTATATTTATCCTGCGGCTGCTTTCAGAGCTCCAGCTGTGATTGTTTCTGGCCCCAGGCCCACCAAGTGGGAGGAATCAAGCAGCAGATCAGAACAGGAATGTAGGGAGCGCATTGCTGGCACAGGGCAGGGTTCTCTTGCTTTTCCCTGCTTGGATCTGGGTCACAGTCCTGGTTGGTGGTTCTTAAGGGAGGAGGAGCGCTGGTGCGACAGAGGTTGTGGTGACTGTGGAGTAGAAGTAGCTCTGAAAACAGCAGTGCTTCCCCTAAAGCTTGGGACAAAGTACTCTCTACTCTATAAGCAGTCACAACCTGACACAAAGCTCAAGGGTCAAGTAGTTGGCTGGGAACATGATGAGGGAATGAAAAGGACACATACTCAGACTCAGACTATAGAATCTTTTTTGGGTGACAAAGATCAAAACACAGAGCCAGAAGAAGTCAACAAAGTCAAAGAGCCTATATCAAAAGCCTCCAAGAAAATATGAATTGGTCTCAGGCCATGGAAACCTCAAAAAGAATTTGGAAACCCAAGTAAGAGAAGTAGAGGAAAATTGGGAAGAAAAATGAAAGTGATGCAAGAAAATGAAAAAACAAGTCAACCACTTGCTAGAGGAAACCCCCCAAAATACTGAAGAAAATAACACCTTAAAAATAGACTAACCCAAATGGCAAAATAGCTCAAAAAAGGGAATGAGGATAAAAATGCCTTGAAAGGCAGAATTAGCCAAATGGAAAAGGAGGTCCCAAAGACCACTAAAGAAAATACCACCTTAAAATTAGATTGGAGCAAGTGGAAGCCAGTGATTTTATGAGAAATCAAGATATTATAAAACAGAACCAAAGGAATGAAAAAAAATGGAAAATAACATGAAATAATTCATTGGAAAAACCACTGACCTAAAGAATAGATCCAGGAGAGATAATTTAAAAATTATTGGTCTACATGAAAGTCATGATAAAAAAAAAAGAGATTAGACATCATCTTTCAAGAAATTATCAAGGAAAACTGCCCTGGTATTCTAGAACCAGAGGGTAAAATAGAAATTGAAACCTGATCACCTCTTGGAAAAGATCCCAAAAGAAAACTGCTAGGAATATTGTAGCCAAATTACAGAGCTCCTAGGTCAAGGAGAAAATGCTTCAAGCAACCATATAGAAACAATCTGAGTACTGTGGAAACACAATCAGGATAACACAAGATCTAGCAGCTTCTACATTAAGGGATTGAAGGGCTACAAATATGATATTCTAGGAGCTAGTATTAAAACCAAAAGTCACCTACCCAGCAAAACTGAGTATAATGCTCCAAGGCAAAATATGGATTTTCAATAAAATAGTGGACTTTCAAGCATTCTCAATGAAAAGACTAGAGATGAATAGAAAATATGACTTTCAAATACAAGAATCAAGAGAAGCATGAAAAGAAAAACAAGAAAGAGAAATCATAAGGGACTTACTAAAGTTGAACTGTTTTGTTTACATTCCATCGTGGAAAGATGATTTTTGTAATTCATGAGACCTTTCTCTGTATTAGGGTAGTTGAAGGGAAGATATAGATATAGATATAGATATAGATATAGATATAGATAGATAGATGGCACAGGGTGAGTTGAATATGAAGGGACATCTAAAAAAATAAAATTAAGGGGTGAGAGAGGAATATATTGTGAGAGGCATAAAGGGAAAGATAGAATGGGGTAAATTATCTCACATAAAAGTATCAAGAAAAAGAAGTTCTGTTGGAAAGGAAGAGGGGTCAGGTGAGGGGGAATGAGTGAATCTTGCTCTCATCGGATTTGACTTGTGGAAGGAATAACATACACACTCAATTGGGTATCTTACCCCATAGGAAAATAGGAGGAAGGGGTTAAGAAAGGGGGGAGTGATAGAAGGGAAGGCAGATGGGGGGGAGGTAATCAAAAGCAAACACTTTTGAAAAGGGACAAGGTCAAGGGAGAAAATTGAATAAAGAGGGACAGGATAGGATGGAGGGAAATATAGTTAGTCTTTCACAACATGAGTATTATGGAAATGTTTTGCATAATGATACATGTGTGGCCTATGTTGAATTGCTTACATTCTTAGGGAGGGTGTGTGGGTAGGGAAGAGGGGAGAGAATTTGGAACTCAAAGTTCTAAAAGCAGATGCTCAAAAAAGTTGTTTTTGC